>NC_141903.1:22389469-22692500 GCF_057802395.1 Ceratotherium simum simum | reverse complement strand
CAGCCCCCATCCTTAGGTGTGGTCCAAAAAGTCACCTCATTAACATAACAAAAGACACCTTTATTGCTCTCATCACTTAGGAAATTCCAAGGGTTTTAGGAGCTTTGTGCCAGGAACAGTGGACAAAGACCAAATATATATTTCTTATAATATATCACAATATACAATATATAAATATGCTTTTTAAACCAAAATGCACTTAAAAAAGAAAATACATATCTATTAATACACTGCTACTTATTAAAATTAATTAAAAATAAGTATGCCCTATTTATTCCTGTTTTGTGTTACAACTCCCTTTTTGTATACTGGATTATCTCCTTTGTGTGCCAGTATGCAGCCATGGCCTTATGGAGACTCACAATTTTTCAATTAACTGTGATCATTATTCTCTTTTTCATGCTCAAATTGGCAGTGGGACATGGTGATTCAGCCCATTCTGATTATTTTCCTGTTCTAAGATGAAAGAAACTGCTGTTTAAGGAGTAGTGTGAGGAGTCCTGGCTCCTTTCAGTGAATGACAGCATTGGAGACCTGGGCTGTATGAGTTCCCATGAGTAACGATGATGAGCAAAAGCACTAAACCCTGGGCCATGTTGGTGACAAGGCTTAAAAAGATATTTGTTTATAAGCTTCTAAGTTCACATTGAATTTTCCCAATTTAACATATGTTGTTCTACTTTATTTTTTATAATCTCAGATTTCAAACACCACCAAGACTTTCTCCTACAGAGAAAATAATGTTGAATGTTCAGTCTGCTGTCTTGAGGCAGAAAACTCCCTGTGCATAGTTTTGAGTTTGCATTGTTGTGATCATTCTGAACAGAAAACCTTGTACCTTTTTATGTCGTTTAAACTTGTAAGATTTTTTCATTTGTATTATAAATCCTCATAAACATGATTTTAATAGCTATATAAAATTCCATTGTTTAGAGGTCCCATAAAGTAAACATTCCCCTTTCATTGGACATTTACATGTTACTTTTTTTTGCTATGATAAATGTCACATTGATGAATTTCTTTGTAGGTAAAGATCTTTTGTATGAAGTATTGTTTCCTAAGGGAGGAATTCTTACAATTTGAATTGCTGAGTCAAAGGATACAAGTATTTTAAAAAACTCTTCATATGAAAACAAGGATAATAGTAATAACCCTAGTTCATAGGGTTGTCATGAGGATGAAGTGAGTCAATGAGTAAAGCACTTAGGATAGTTTGTGGCACAAAGTAAGCAGTCAATCAATGTTGGCTATATTTATTGCTGCTGAACTGCTTTACACAATGGTCCTACCCATTTACACTCCTCCAAACGATGTTGGAGAGAGCCAGTCAGGCAGCTTCTGAGCTGCCAGGGAGTCCGGGATTTTACTGTGAACAAATATCTCCCCAGCTGGCCAGTGAAGATGGCTGCTACTGTGTTGGCTGATCACCAAGAGGGACTGCGATTTCCCATTCAAAATTGCTGGAGTCTGACGCGCTCTCTGCTCCCTATAGAGACGAGTGGTGATAGAAGGCAGCCTGGGGGCCACAGACGTGCCTTGGTGCAGCACACTGAAGGACTTAGTTTCCTGAATTTCCAGTAGGCAGCTAAAATGGTGAGAGGGTGTGTGCTCATATGGGAAGATCTCCACCCCCATATCAAAGTTTCCTCCCAGACAGCTTTGAAGAAGGAAAAAGAGTGGATCTCAGCTCTCTACACCTTGTGTTGCGGGGTAAGAAGTTAAAAACAACAAGATTAGTGCCTGCTCTCAAGGACTTGATGATCCTATAGACTTCATAGTATAAAGAGGATGGTCATAGACTGTTTTGGCTTTGCCCAGATCCTCTTTACCGTCCAGTGCACCCCTCCTCCAGTGTTGTGCAAGTGTTGTGGCTAATGGAAGCTTCTCTGGAGCCTTGCTTTTGGCTAAGTCCATCCCAAGAGGTTACAGTCTCCATCCTGCCCCCTCCCAGGAGCAGCCAATAGCTGACTGGTATGGTCACACTCTCTGGTGTGATTTATGCTTCAGAGCCTACCTGTCTGCCCATCCTCCCCGCCACCCCCCAAACCCAAGGCTAGACTTTACTGGATACCACATCCTTACTTAGCAACTTCCCTGCCCTATCCTACTTCCCTTCCTCACATCCATCCCACCTCACCCTCCAGCATGCCCTGGGTAAATCAGGTACACTGGAATCTGTTTTTAAGGAACCTGACCTAAGACTAGGAGATAAGACTGGTTAGCAAGGTAGACTCTTCCTAGAGGTTAAACACGGATAGAACAGGGAGGAAGAGTGTGTGTGTGGAATACTTGCTGCAGGTGCTAACCTCTGAGCTACGTGTATATGCATAAATACATAGTATATGTGCTTATAAAATAAATGAGTATTTGTATTTATTAAAAATAAAAAGAATTTTATATAATAAGTGTTATGAAAAAAATCATAATGTATTGTTTTAGGGGGATGTGATATAATGTGATGATTTAGAATAATTACTTTAACCTTTTGGTTCTGCTCAGCATGACCTACACAGCGCTCTGGTACTCTGGCTGGTATCCTGGTACCGATTCTATAATTGCAGCTGCCATTCACTTAACAAATAGGTACCGAGCATTTACTGTGTGCCAGGCATTGCATTGGGCACTGGGATAAAAAAGGGATTAAGTTGGTTCACCTCTCTTTTAATTGACTCTTGGATAAAACAGAGGTAATAAAATCTAGCTGTCTTGGAGAAGTCTGGATCATCCCCTCCTCCTTCTCGCCTCCCACCCTCCCCAAAGGTTTTACAGCTCTTAGGGCACAAAAAGGAAACTTATTTAATGGCTCTATTTATCTGCTCTCATATTATTAGGGAGGAGAAAAGTCCCTAATGTGAGGATTTCTGTAAAGATTTAACAATTTTATTTTGACATAAGAGTCATCGTGTTTTATCAAAGTCATCCTGCCTCCTTACCTACACATTAGAAGACAGAATTGAAAACTCCAGGACTTCATGCTGTTTTCCCTCCGAGGACTGGAAAGCCCACGGAAAAGCTAGGAGATATATTTCAAAACAAGTTGCACAGTGTTTGGATAATAAACTCAGAGCCCTGAGATGTATGAAGTATACAATTCAATAGAATTTGTTTTTACAAAAACAGCTGCAAGGAAAATAACACCAGACAACAGTGGTGTCACACACAGCTGAAAATCCCCTTCATATCATAGAGGAGGAAATCAATGAACACTTCCTAAGAATTGAAGTTCTCCTCTCCCGGAGGGTAGAAAAGAACCATTATAGTGAGCTCAAGATGGCAGCTATAAAATATATTTGCTCAAAAATTAATTTTAAGAAAAAAATGTCCAACTATATGGAACTGATATGTTAAATGGATGGGGCTCATAGTGCGTGATCATAAATCAACTTTATTCTGTGCACTCTCTCCTACCCACTCTTCTGTGTATACAGCACATGTGTCTGTGTGCACAAACACGCTGTCAGTGCCAATAGATCTTCCCAGGCCACTGCGTGTGATCAGGCAGGTCCTGTAGCTTATCTTTAGGCTCTCAGATTATAAAAACTTCACTAGAATTTTTAGTTCCCCAGGAAGTCGCAGTTCAGCGATTAATATGTCTTGTCCATGGAATAGGAAGGGCTTGGAATCTCAAAGTTAACTTTTCTCCCCTCCCCCAGCCTGGGCTGGCCACTTCCATCAGGAAAGGTGAGGGTGGAGGTCTGGTCAGCTTGTCTATTTCTCTATCTTTTTACTTATCCTCGCTCTCCCTACTTGATCCCTAGCTAGCTAGCCTGGGGGAGGTGTAGGGAGGGGAGTAAAGGGCAAGAAAGGATTTAGGAGACAGGTGTTGGTTTCTTCTTTCTTCTGCCCTTAACAAGTATATAAAGCTGACTTTCACTTGGGCTTAGAGAACAATCACAGCTAACTCCTTTTCTTGGGAGCCAGTGGTGGGTTCTTTGGAGGCCTTGTGGGATATAAGTGGGATAGATAATTTGTCTGTGATTCCTGCAAAGCAGGTGATGGTTTTTCATCTGACCCTCTGTATCCCTTCCATCATTCCTGGGGAATACATAGTTGACCCTGCTCCCTAACCCCTTCTCCCCCTTCCAGACAGTGTTCTAAGCCAGGATTTAGAGAAAGCTGAAGGTTGGTTTTCTCTCTCTCCCCCCTGTGGCTCATGTCTAGCACCCAAGAGACCTTTCTTTATGCATACTTGCCCCCTGCTGTTTGTGGACCCGTGGCTAGATCCCAAGGCAGTTGAGTCTCTCTCAGCCTTAAGTTCTTAGCCAAAGTCTCTAGATTCCTTAGTTATGGGTCTGACATTGGTCCATGATTTCTTCAGATCTCTGAGAGACTCATATCAGTCTCTCTTGGGGCAGCTAGGTGATAAAAGAGAACAAGGAGGATTAAAAATGCGATAGAATTCCATTGACTTATTCACACAAAGTATTTTCTCTAATCTCCTGCTTTTCCAGCTGAATTCTTAGCCATAACATAAATAGCTTAGAGTTAAGAAAGGAATGAAGATGGCTCTCCTCTAAAGCCAGGTTTGATGGTAGGAGATGCTGTTGCAGAAGTAGACTCACTGATAGCCACGGAAATGATAGGGTCCCGAAACAATAGAAGCCAGGTGGGTGCAATTATCATAATGAATGGCAGTGTCAGAGTGGCAGCAAAATGGGCCTGACCCCCAGGGAGTTGTGATATGCTTAGTGAAACAGAGTCCCTGGGGATAAATTAGATGGGCTGCCAACAAGTGTACTACTCAGTCTACCAGAGTACCATCGAAAGAAACCTCAGGAGGCTGAGGACAGGTGCCCCAATAAAAAGTCTTGATCATTTGACCAGTTTTCAGACCTGATCCAGTTTTCAGACTCAGAACCCATTGACTGAAAAGGAGGCTGGGTCTCCATGAGGAAGGACCCTGCAATACCGTGGCAAGTATACATAGGGATGATTTCCCCACTCCTTCCCCAGAGAGACTCTTGGCCACTTACTCTGGTAACTGTGCACCGGGGAAGGCGAATGTCAAGCTTTTGAGGACTGTTGGACACAGGGCTTGACTTGACAGTGATATCTAGAGACCTGCTACCTAGATTTATACCAGGAGACTGTTAGAGTGGAGGTACATGGGATTGAGGTAATAAATGGAGTCCTGGACAAGGTCCAGTTTACATCAAGTCCATTTGGCCAATGGATCCCCTGGTGGTCAATTCTCCTTTCTCTGAAGGAAAAATTGGCGTTAACATACTTAGTAATTGTCACAACACCCACAATTGTTCCTTAGCCTATGGGGTAAGAGCTATGATGGTGGAGGAGGCCAAATGGACTCTCCGACCCCCACCCTAGCTAAAAACAGAGTAAATCAAAGACAGTATTGCATTCCAGGATAGTGGGGGGGGCTGGCTGACATTTTTAAGCATCTAAATGATGCTGGTCTGGTGGTCTTCATAATATCTCCAATTAATTCACCAGTCTGACCACTGAAGAAACCCAATCTGCCCTGGAGGATAAAAAAAAAAAAGATCTTCATAAAATCAACCATGTAGAAGCCCTGATTGTGGCTGCTGTTCTGGGGGTGGTATCTCTTGTAGATACCGCAGCATGTGGCCACAGATTTGGCAAAAGCACTCTTTTCTATTCCAATCAGAGAAAAGAAACAGGTTATATTCATATGCAGTGGTCAATATACATTTACAGTTTTGCCTGAGAGCAATGTTAACTCTCCTCTCTGAAGAGATCTGGACCCTCTGGACATTGGCCAGAACATCACATTAATCTATTGCATTGATTTTATTATGCTAATCAGGCCCAACGAACAAGAAATAGCTAGCATGCTAGAGGCTTTGGTAAGACACATGCTCTCCACAGGATGGGTGATAAAGCCTATAAAGATTCAGGAACCTGCACATCAATAAAATATTGAGTCCGGTGGTAAGGGCAACCCAAGCGATTCCCTCCAAAGAAAAGGACAAATGATTGTATCTTGCACTTCCCACCGGTAGGAAGGAAACTCAATGTTTGGTAGGCCTATTTGAGTTCTGAAAACAACCTGCCCCACAGCTGAGAATATCGCTGCAGCCCATTTACCAAATGATGCACAAGGCTGCTAGCTTTGAGTGGGGCCCAGGGCAGGAAAGGGCTGTAGTGCAAGCAACCTGCTATTGGGCCCATACAACCTGGAAGATCTTACGGTATTAGAGGTGTCAGTGATGGGAAAAGATGCCCTGTGGAGCTTATGTCAAGCCCCAGTGGGAGAAGCACAACACAGTCTCCTGGGGGTCCAGAGCAAGAATGATATGCCTCGATATGACTTTTGAAAAACAACTGCCACATTACTGGACCTAGTAGAGACGGAGCACCGTGGGATACCAGGGTACCATGTGTCTGAAACTGCCCATCATATTCACCAAGTAATAAGGTTGAGAGGCCTTAGCAAACATAAGATGGAAGTGGTGTAGCTGGTATTGAGCACAGTTAAGACTAGAGGGTACAAGCAAAATTCATAAGCACATAGCCCAGAAGTCTGTGTCATACACCACTGTTGCACTAGGGCCCCTCCCTCAGCTTGTACCTCTGGCTGTATGGGGTATCTTTTATGACCAGCTGTTAGAGGAGGAAAAAAGAACAACTTGGTTTATGGATGAGTTGTCCTGTATGTGAGGGCAAGTTGAAAATAATGACAGTTGCATTGCAGTCTTGAGGTTGGGCTTGAAAGACAGTGACAAGGAATCATCCTCTCAATGGGCAGAGCTTTGGGCAGCGTACCTAGTTGGCCATTTTGTGTGTAAGAAGAAATAGCCAGAGGTTAAAATATATATGGACTTATGGGCAGTAACAAATTGCCTGACCCCCAAGGATAGGGACCATATATTTTTCTTGATATCTGTCTTTATCCCTCCTTTATTTCTTTCTTGCTCTTTTTTCCTTCTCTTTCATATGGTACTTGGAGTATGTAAGCACTCATTACTCATTCAAACATCTATTTATACCTATTTTGTGCCAGGCTTTGTTCTAGGTGCTGTGAGGACTACTCAAGTGAAACATAAACAATCATTTTCCTCCTTTTTCTCCTCCTCCTCACTCACGTTTACCACATGTTTCTAATGTACCTGGCACTGTATTAAGTGCTATATATGTGCATGAACTCCTTTAATTCTCAGAAAAACCCCATCAAGATTGGTGGTGCTATGAGACAAAACTAATACAGATGCTTAAATATCTTATCTAAAGTTTTATAGCCAATAAGTGGCTTGCTGGTGTTTGAACCCGGGCAGATGCATTGTTTTGACAAAAGAATCATTGCCAGTATCCCATGAGGTTTAACACATGAAATGAGATCAACCATGAACATAAACGAGTTTTATTTTCTCACTTGCATTCTCTTTATCTATTTTAATACTCATGTGGGTCAATTGTTTTAAATTGCCTTTGAGTTCTCTGTTGTGTTGAGGGCTCATCATGCAGTGGTATCCTCCACCTGTCATTCATTACATCCACACTGCAAAGTGGGTCCACGTGGGTCCTCTTTGAGCACTGAAATCGGACACTTTCCAGTTGTTGATGACAAAGTCTTTTTTTGGTTATCAGAATCCTCTTTTCAACAAGTTTCTGGGAAGGTAGCAGCCACATAGCTGTGTGATTGACACACAGAGATGTCAAATTGCTTGCCCAAAGTAATTCTGCAGGCTAGTGGTGATGCTAGTGCAGGATCTGTAAATCTGGCTCTGTGCCCTTAGCTCTAACCACTGGATCAAAAGGTCACCTTAGAATCAGGGGGCACCTGTGAGCAGCTTCAGCATAGTGAATTGTGTGCTATTGAGATTTAAGCCACTAACTGTATAATCTGCAGATTTGCTGTGTTTTCAGAGGTCTTTGGTAATTGCCTATTCATAGTGGTAACTTGGCATTTTTGCTTAGTTTTGTTTTCTTCTATATTTTTTATTTATTTTAAAAGTCATCATCCTCATCAGTAATAAAACAACATTGAACAACTTCAAAGGAATAGCTTTTTTTTTTTTTTTTTTAATTTTTTGTTTATTGCAGTAACATTGGTTTATAACATTGTAAAAATTTCAGGTGTACATCATTGTACTTCTATTTCTGCATAGATTACATCATGTTCACCACCAAAATACTAATTACAACCCATCACCACACACATGTACCCAATTATCCCCTTCACCCTCCTCCCTCCCCCCTTCCCCTCTGGTAACCACCAATCCAATCTCTGTCCCTATGTGTTTGTTTATTGTTGTTATTATCTACTACTTAATGAAGGAAATCATACGGTATTTGACCTTCTCCCTCTGACTTATTTCACTTTGCATCATGCCCTCAATGTCCATCCATGTTGTCACAAATGGCTGGATTTCATCGTTTCTTATGGCTGAGTAGTATTCCATTGTGTATATATACCACAGCTTTTTTATCCATTCGTCCCTTGATGGGCACTTAGGTTGCTTCCAAGTCTTGGCTATCGTGAATAAGGCTGCAATGAACACAGGGGTGCATGTACCTTTGCAAATTGGTGTTTTCAAGTTCTTTGGATAAATACCCAACAGTGGAATAGCTGGATCATATGGTAGTTCTATTGTTGATTTTTGAGGAATCTCCATACTGTTTTCCATAGTGGCTGCACCAGTTTGCACTCCCACCAGCAGTGTATGAGAGTTCCCTTCTCTCCACAACCTCTCCAACACATGTTGTTTCCTGTCTTGTTAATTATAGCCATTCTGACAGGCGTGAGGTGATATCTCATTGTAGTTTTGATTTGCATTTCCCTGATAGTTAGTGATTTTGAACATCTTTTCATGTGTCTGTTGGCCATCTGTATATCTTCTTTGGAGAAATGTCTGTTCAGGTCTTTTGCCCATTTTTTAATTGGGTTGGTAGTTTTTTTGTTGTTGAGATGCATGAGTTCTTTATATATTTTGGAGATTAAGCCCTTATCAGATGTATGGTTTGCAAATATCTTCTCCCAATTGTTAGGTTGTCTTTTCGTTTTGTTGATGGTTTCCTTTGCTGTGCAGAAGCTTTTTAGTTTGATGTAGTCCCATTTGTTTATTTTTTCTATTGTTTCTCTTGCCCGGTCAGATGTGGTGTTTGAAAAGATGTTGCTAAGACTGATGTCGAAGAGCGTACTGCCTATGTTTTCTTCTAGAACTTTCACAGTTTCAGGTCTTACATTCAAGTCTTTAATCCATTTTGAGTTAATTTTTGTGTATGGTGTAAGGTAAGGGTCTACTTTCATTTTTTTGCATATGGCTATCCAGTTTTCCCAACACCATTTGTTGAAGAGACTTTCTTTTCCCCATTGTATGTTCTTGGCTCCTTTGTCAAAGATTAGCTGTCCATAGATGTGTGGGTTTATTTCTGGGCTTTCGATTCTATTCCATTGATCTGTGTGTCTGTTTTTGTGCCAGTATCATGCTGTTTTGGTTACTATAGCTTTGTAGTATATTTTGAAATCAGGGAGTGTGATACCTCCAGCTTTGTTCGTTTTTCTCAGGATTCCTTTAGCTATTCGGGTCTTTTGTTGTTCCCTATAAATTTTAGGATTCTTTGTTCTATTTCTGTGAAAAATGTTGTTGGAACTTTGATAGGGATTGCATTGAATCTATAGATGGCTTTAGGAAGTATGGACATCTTAACTATGTTAATTCTTCCAATCCAAGAGCACGGAATATCTTTCCATTTCTTTGTGTCTTCTTCAATTTCTTTCAGAAATGTTTTATAGTTTTCGTGTACAGATCTTTCACCTCTTTGGTTAAGTTTATTCCTAGGTATTTTATTCTTTTTGTTGCAATTGTAAATGGGATGGTATTCTTAATTTCTCTTTCTGCTACTTCGTTGTTAGTGTACAGAAATGCAACTGATTTTTGTATGTTGATTTTGTATCCTGCAACTTTCCCATATTTGTTTATTACTTCTAAAAGTTTTCTGGTGGATTCTTTAGGGTTTTCTATATATAAAATCATGTCATCTGCAAATAGTGACAGTTTCAATTCTTCCTTTCCAATTTGGATCCCTTTTATTTCTTTCTCTTGCCTGATTGCTCTGGCTAGGACTTCCAGTACTATGTTAAATAGGAGTGGTGACAGTGGGCATCCTTGTCTGGTTCCTGTTCTTAGAGGGATAGCTTTCAGTTTTTCACCATTGAGGATGATATTAGCTGTGGGTTTCTCATATATGGTCTTTATTATGTTGAGGTACTTTCCTTCTATACCCATTTTATTCAGAGTTTTAATCATAAATGGATGCTGGATCTTGTCAAATGCTTTCTCTGCATCTATTGAGATGATCATGTGATTTTTGTTCTTCATTTTATTAATGTGGTGTATTACGTTGATTGATTTGCGAATGTTAAACCATCCCTGCATACCTGGAATAAATCCCACTTGATCATGGTGTATAATCTTTTTAACGTATTGTTGTATGCGATTTGCTAGTATTTTGTTGAGGATTTTCGCATCGATGTTCATCAGTGATATTGGCCTGTAGTTTTCTTTTTTTGTGTTGTCCTTGTCTGGTTTTGGTATCAGGGTAATGTCAGCTTCGTAGAATGAGTTAGGGAGCTTCCCCCCCTCCTCAATTGTTTGGAAGAGTTTGAGAAGGATAGGTATTAAGTCTTCTTTGAATGTTTGGTAGAATTCACCAGGGAAGCCGTCTGGTCCTGGACTTTTATTTTTGGGGAGGTTTTTGATTACTGTTTCGATCTCCTTACTGGTGATTGGTCTATTCAAATTCTCTACTTCTTCTTGATCCAGTTTTGGAAGGTTGTATGATTCTAAGAATTTATCCATTTCTTCCAGATTGTCGAATTGGTTGGCATATAGTTTTTCATAGTATTCTCTTATAATCTTTTGTATTTCTGAGGTGTCTGTTGTAACCTCTCCTCTTTCATTTCTGATTTTACTTATTTGTGCCTTCTCTTTTTTTCTTGGTGAGTCTAGCTAAAGGTTTGTCTATTTTGTTGATCTTTTCAAAGAACCAGCTCTTGGTTTTATTAATTTTTCTATTGTTTTTTGGTCTCTATTTCATTTATTTCTGCTCTGATTTTTATTATTTCCCTTCTTCTACTGATTTGGGGCTTTGTTTGTTCTTCTTTTTCCAATTCCTTTAGGTGCATTGTTAGATTGTTTATTTGAGATTTTTCTTGTTTGTTGAGATAGGCCTGTATTGCTATAAACTTCCCTCTTAGAACCGCTTTTGCTGTATCCCATAAATTCTGGCATGTTGTATTTTCATTTTCATTTGTCTCCAGGTATTTTTGATTTCTTCTTTGGTTTCTTCATTAACCCAGTCGTTGTTCAGTAGCATTTTGTTTAATCTCCATGTATTTGTGGCTTTTCTGATTTTCTTCCTATAGTTGATTTCTAGTTTCATACCTTTGTGGTCAGAAAAGATGCTTGGTATTATTTCAATCTTCTTAAATTTATGGAGACTTGTTTTGTGGCCTAATATGTGATCAATCCTGGAGAACGTTCCATGTGCATTTGAAAAGAACGTGTATTCTTCCGGTTTTGGATGGAATGCTCTGTATATATCTACTAGGTCCATCTGTTCTAGTGTGTCGTTTAAGGCCAATGTTTCCTTATTGATCTTCTGTTTGGATGATCTATCCGTTGGTGTAAGTGGAGTGTTAAAGTCCCCTACTATTATTGTGTTACTGTCTATTTCTGTTTTTATGTCTGTTAATAATTGCTTTATATATTTAGGTGCACCTACATTGGAGTGCGTAGATATTTACAAGTGTTATATCCTCTTGTTGGATTGTTCCCTTGATCATTATGTAATGCCCTTCTTTGTCTCGTTTTACAGTTTTTGTTTTAAAGTCTATTTTGTCTGATATGAGTACTGCTACCCCAGCTTTCTTTTCATTGCCATTTGCGTGGAGTATCTTTTTCCATCCCTTCACTTTCAGTTTGTGAGTGTCTTTAGGTCTGAAGTGTGTCTCTTGTATGCAGCATATATATGGGTCTTGTTTTTATCCATTCAGCCACCCTATGCCTTTTAATTGGAGCATTTAGTCCATTGACGTTTAAAGTAGCTATTGTTAAGTATCTACTTACTACTATTTTTTACTTTTTCTTTTTTTTTTTCCTCAGTGTTTTAGTAGTCCTTCTCTGTTCCTTACTTTTTCTATACAGAATTGATGGTCACTTTAGTTTGCCCTCTGTCTGAAAGCTGTACTCTTTAACTACCCTCCTCCCTCCTTTTATGTTTTTGATATCATATCCAACCTCTTTTTGTGCATTTGTATCCATTACGTTCTAATCGTGGAAATAGATAATTTTTCCTATTTGTGGTCTTCTCTTTTCCCCTTAAATCAGTCCCTTTAACATTTCTTGTAACACTGGTTTCTTGGTGACAAACTCCTTTAATTTTTGCTTGTCTGGGAAAATTTTGATCTCTCCTTCCATTTTGAACGATAACCTTGCTGGGTAGAGTATTCTTGGCTGTAAGTTTTTTCCTTTTAGCACTTTAAATATATCATGCCATTCTCTTCTAGCCTGTAAGGTTTCTGCTGAGAAGTCAGCTGATAGCCTTATGGGGTTTCCTTTGTATGTAACTTGACATTCTCTTGCGGCTTTTAGGATTCTCTCTTTATCTTTAATTCTGGACATTTTGATTATGATGTGTCTTGGTGTGGGCCTCTTTGGGTTTATCTTGTTTGGGGCTCTCTGTGCCTCCTGTACCTGGATGTCTGTTTCCTTCCTTAGGTTAGGGAAGTTTTCATCTATTATTTCTTGAAATAGATTCTCTGCCCCCTTGTCTCGCTCTTCTCCTTCCGGGACACCTATAACACGGATGTTAGTGCGCTTGATGTTGTCCCAGAGGTCCCTTAGACTGTCCTCACTCTTTTTAATTCTTTTCTCTTTTACCTGTTCACCTTGGGTAATTTCTTCTAGTCTTTCTTCCAGCTCACAGATCCGTTCTTCTGTATCCTCTACTCTGCTTTTGAGTCCCTCTAATGAGTTTTTCATTTCCAGTATTGTATTCTTCATTTCTGATTGGTTCTTTTTATATCTTCCATTTCTTTGTTGACATTCTCACTGAGTCCATCTATTCTTCTCCCCAGATCAGTGAGCATCCTTAACACTCTTAGTTTGAACTCTCTGTCAGGTAGGTTGCTCATTTCTGTTTCACTAAGTTCCTTTTCTGGGGTTTTGTCCTGTTCCCTTACTTGGAATGTATTCTTTGCCTCTTCATTTTGCCTCTTTCCCTGTGCTTGTGTCTACGTATTAGGTAGGTCAGCTACGTCTCCTGCTCTTGGATAGGTGACCTTATGTAAGTGATGGCTTAGGAGGCTTCCAGTGTGCTTCCCTCAGTTCTCAATGTTCCAGGGGTGACCCCTATGTGGGCTACGTGTATCCTTCTGTTGTGGCCTGTTTGCTCTCCCTGTAGGCGCCCAGGGAGGCTGAGTTATGCTCCTGGCCAGCTGTTGTAATGCTCAGTTGCTTGTAGTTGTTGTGGGCCCTTCAGTCTCTTTATCAGCTGTGGGGAGCCCCAGCACAGTTGGCTGCAAGTTCTAATACCACATTTGTGTTGCAGTATTTCTTTTAAGTGAGTAGGCCCTCACCGTGGCAGGTTGTTAGGCTCAGGGCCTTACAATTGCTGTAAGCCTCTAGCCTATTAGGTCTCTTGTCAGCTCTCTGAGGATTGCAGCTGGGTGGGGCTGGCCTCAGGCACAGGAGCACCCAAGTGTTTCAGGTTTTGGAAGGTGGAGCAAACCTCCTATGTGGGTCTTTGAGAAGTACAAGTCTTCTGTGGCTGAGAAGCCCTGCCGCCCACAGGTCCACACACACAGTCAACACAGTCCTGCCCCGTGTGAGTGCCCCGACCTCCCCAAGTGGACCCAGTCTCTCCACGGCGGGAGCCCCACACACTCCGCCACCGCCCCACACTCTCCACCCGCTCCCCGCGCACACCCTGCCCCGCTCAAGTCAGCCCAGTTGCCAGGCTGCAGAGAATCCAGTCACCAATCTATGCAGGCCCACACGTTGCCTGAGGGCTTGTTGTTGGGTGGGGCTAGTCTCTAGGGTGGGCTGCCTGCCCTGGCTGAGCCGGATCAAATCGGCGCTCCAGCGGGAGGAGCAGACCCCGGGCCAGCAGGTCTCAGGGAGAACTCCAATGGCGTCCGTGTCAGCACGCTCACACCAGGCCACAACAATGGCCGCCGCCAATGTCCCAGTCCCTGGAGAGGTCTCACCCCTCACCGAGATGCACTCAGGGCCTATTAGGTGAGTCTCTTGTCACCACAGCACTGTGCACCTTTCTTTCTGGTGATTTTAGGATGCTTTCTGGAACGGGTGAGTTTGTGCGCGGGCCCTTTAAGAGCCAGTTTTAGTTTCTTTGTGAACCGGGTTTTCTGGGGGTGCTACCCAATGCTTTAGTAGCAGGCAAAGTCAGATATTATGCTGCTGGTCTCAATTGTGCTGGGTCCACAAAATGCCCACAGCGGGGCGCTCGGCTCAGGGCCCCGCGCCTCCAGGGAGGCTGCGTACCTGTGAGCTGCTCCCGGCGGCCGTGAAGCTGGCGGCTTGTGAAGGCGGCGTTTTTCCTCTCCAGAAGGGAGTCTCTGCCTCTTCTACCCCAGTTAGGATTGTCCGTTGTTGCAGGAGTTCCTCTTATCCAGTTTTCAGTTCTGTCTCAGGGGTAATTTTTCCACGAGTAGTTGTAAATTGGCTGTGTCCACGGGAGGAGGTGAGTTCAGAGTCTGCCTACGCCGCCATCTTGACTCCGCCCCTCTAAATATGGTCTTCAGGAATAGCCTTGATAGTAATATATGAACAAAAGTTCTATTTTACTTGGTAAAAGTACCTTAAATCAACCCATGGTGTCCTCCTTGTGACACAAATCTCAGGGTGTGTGTTAATCATTTAAGCTACCAGCAGTTATGAAAATTTACTCAAAATCAAATGATTTTGCATAATTAGTTGAGGACCACAAAAATTATCTAATAAATTGGCATATTTTAAGAGATGACTTTATAAGCTGGGAAAAGTACGTAGTCTCAGCAATTAGACAATGAATTAACAAGTCCATGTTCCAAAATATAAAATCTCCTCCCATTGAGAAATAGACCGACGACCGTGGAAAATCATAAAGGTTCTTTGAAGATGTATGTAATAGAAGCTTGGTCTTTTGCTTTCTTCCTCCTTTAAATTCTCATTTCCTTACAGAGCCAGGAGCAGGGTAAGATGAGCGAGGTTCTTGCCTCAGGAACGAAATGTATGGAGATACCAGAAAACTCAGGAATCAAGATAAATAAGATTTTAATGCAACATTTAAGAAAATCAAAACTGGAACCAGAAATCCTTGAAGAACAAAGTATCAACATTTTAAATAAAGTAAGGATTTGAGCTTGACTTGTATGGACTCATCTCAGTTGCCTCCCCCTGGTTCTGGCCTGTCTACTTATCTGAATGAGCTACATTCAGCCTAGGCTGTAAGCTCCATGAGGAAGAAACCATCTCCACCCTCTTCACTGCAGTATCAGCAGGGCACACACCCTGCGTGGTCTCAGTGCATCTTTCTTCCACGACTTAATGAAAAAATATTGTTCAGTGGAAGGAGGACTGGGCTGTGAGTCTAGACACAGGTAGACCATGCCATCTGCACACTGTGTGGCCTTAATTAAATCACGTCTCTGTGGCCCTTGTCTTTGAAAAGAGGGGATTGAACAATATGAGTCTGCTTGCTCTTTTTAGACGTCGCATTCTAAGATTCTTAACCTGTATTAGGGCAAGCTATTGTCATGGGGATTCATCTATCCAATCATCCAACAAAATTTGTCACATACCATCCAAGTGCCTAACAGTAGACTAAATACTGGAGAAAGGAAGTTTAGAACCAAGAGTCTCTGCTGTCAAGGAGTTCACAGTGCATCAGAAAGGCAGATATGTGGCCATCATGGGGAACATGAAGAGATGTGTTCTAATGGAGTCCAGAAGGAACATTAGGGAGGAATGCCTAAATTTCCCAGTGGCAGTCCATGTTTTCACAGAGGATTTGAGCAGAAAGAGAAGGAAAAGGAGGAGTTTGTCAGCTAGAGAAGAAGGGTCGGGGTTTCCAGCTTAGGGAAGAGCATGTGTGTGCCTGGATGTGTTTTTCTTCCCCTTTCCCACAGACTAGCATATGGAAGGCAATGGATGCTAAGAATAGCAAGAGGCCTTTTAAAATTAAGCTCAACAGGGAAGGAGGAGACAGTGATTCTTTAGTAAGTAGAAGAGTTATACTACTATGTATACGTCATTGCAGTGCAAAATTTGATTATCTTTAAAATAATGCATCCTCGGGCCGGCCCCGTGGCTTGGTGGTTAAGTGAGCGCGCTCCACTGCTGGCGACCCGGGTTCGGATCCCGGGCTCGCACCGACGCGCTGCTTCTCTGGCCATGCTGAGGCCGCGTCCCACATACAGCAACTAGAAGGATGTGCAGCTATGACACACAACTATCTACTGGGGCTTTGGGGGGAAAAAATAAATAAATAAAATCTTAAAAAAAAAAAAAAAAATAATGCATTCTGAGGCCAGCAGACCCCTTCTCATCTTGAGGGTCTCTGTGCCCTCTCTTTGTCTGCTCTCACCATCTAAAACCTCCCCCCGTCCCAGTGGAGAGGAGGATGGTCCCATCTTGGCTGGAGGTGGGACATGAGAAGCAGCAGGAGCCAGACAAGGTAGAGTGTGTGTGTGTGTGTGTATACTCATACGTGGCAAAGTATCATCAGAGAGTGTAGCTTGCACAGTTATTGATGTATATGCTAGAATAAAGAAATTTACTCATAATGGAAAGGAATATTGCCATTGCTGGGAGGAAACATGTTGTGAAAAGTGATCTGATTGGCTCAAACAGCCAGAAAGTACAGGTTGGGCTAATCTTATAAATGCTTAGGTTGGATGGAGGAGAATTATAAACATTTTTATATCAGAAAAGTTCCCTTGGTGGTGGTTAAATTTTATTATATACCAGTCACTTTATTTACTGTCTTAATACTACCTCAGCAGACAACCCAAGTAGCACCCTAGGGTGAGATGCCAAAAGTGGAAAAACAAATGAGGGCAAGGGGGACTCCAATGCTGTCAGATTGGCTTGTTAATGACTGTGATCCAGGTTGGCTCCTTGTGTACTGGTTAACTGGCTTACAAATCAGCCACTCAGTCAAAAAAATTGAGCCCCAGACCAAAAAGAAGCCCCCTTCCAGGTCTCCTGGATTGACATCTCCATTTCAGGGTTCCCCTCTGGGGAGCTCCTCTCCACAAAGAGCTGACGCTGAGGTTAAAAATAAGGTCTTGATGCATTCAGAGTCTTCACTGTCTGGTAATCATTTGAGAACTCCCTCATTTTTTTCTGAGAGCGTTTGAGTTTTGGTGACTGTGGCCTGAAGCTTTAGAGGCCAAAGAGGAAGACAACAGAAGCAGATGTTCACTCCTGGTCTCCCTCTTTTTGGTTTCACAAGTGAGAAAAGCCTTTGCTAAAGGTCAGATGATGTTTGGAGATGTCTGATTGCATTCTTCTTCCCACGGGGAGTGCGATCTCTAGCTGGGCAACTCGGGTACTGTTGTTAAGTTTATCTCCCGGACTCCAGGTATGATCTCTTTGCTTTTGTCCTGCCCTGAGAGAGGAGAATTTTCCAGCAAAGATAATGCGATGGGCTCTATGCTGGGTAAACAAATCCTATCAAAGAATAGCATCTGAATCCAGCTGTAAACTGTATTGGCTCAAATACAAAGCAACATTAAATATTATATATTTCTTCCTCCTGTCATGACCTGAAAATTATAATCTGCTAAATGAAGGAGGGTAAAGAGGCTTTATCTTATGGGTCAACTGTAATCAATTGCTGCTTGGAGTACTGTTTTGGGAAGGGTACTGAGGTTGCTTCCAAGCTCAATGGGAAGGAGTTCTGTGATCAATTAGGCATGTCTGATGAGTGTGGGAAAGTGGAGTATAGGCACATGTGCCAAGAATTTGCATCACCTTTTTCTTACTTTCTAAACTTTCTCTCCCCCTTCTGCAACCATAAGAGCTCTTTTCATATCTGTTTAACCTTAACTCCAAGTTTCACGTGTTGCCTCCCTATGCAATTAAGTATACTCTTGGGTCACAGGGAATATCTTCCTCTGCTGGGAATTCTATACTCTATAACCCTTATTAATGTTTTTTATGCTAGCAATTAAAGGATTGCCAATCCTAACCAGGGTACTATTTTTACCTATCATTTTGGAAAACATTTTGAAAATTATATTAGCCAGTGTTAGTGACAACAGAGGATAAAATAGGCACTGCAATATATTAATGGTGGGAATGCAGCTTGATAAATCCTTTTTGGAGGGCAACTTGAAAATATATATTAAGAATCTTTAAAAATGTGAAAATATCCTCAGACCAAGGAATGATTTTTCTTGACATTTAAGCTCAGGGGATAATCATGAACGAACAGAGATTTACACTCATGTATGCACTTTATAGGCATACCTCGCTTTATTGTGCTTTGCAGATAATGCGTTTTTTTAAAATTGAAGGTTTGTGGCAACTCTGTGTCAAGCAAGTCTATCAGTTCATTTTTCCAACAGCATTTGTTCACTTTGTGTCTGTACATCGCATTTTGGTAATTCTCACATTTCAAATTTTTCTTTATTATTATATCTGTTATCGTATATATATATGGTATATCTGTGATCACTGATTTTGGATGTTTCTGTTTTAATTGTTTTGGGGCACCGCGAACCGTGCCCATATAAGACAAAGAACCTAATTGATAAAAGTCTTGTGTTCCGACTGCTCCACCGACCAGCTGTTCCTCTGTCTCTCTCCCTCTTCTCGGGGCTCCCTACACTCTGAGACACAACAATATTGAAATTAGGCCAATTAATAACCCTACAATGGCCTCTACGTGTTCAAGTGAAAGGAAGAGTTGCATATCTCTCACTTTAAATCAAAAGCTAGAAATGATAAAGCTTAGTGGGGAAGGCAGGTTGAAAGCCGAGATAGGCTGAAAGCTAGGCCTCTTGAGCCAAACAGTTAGCCAAGTTGTGAATGCAAAGGAAAAGTTCTTGAAGGAAATTAAAAGTGCTACTCAAGTGAACTTGTGAATGATAAGAAAGCAAAACAGCCTTATTGCTGATAGGGAGAAAGATTTAGTGGTCTGGATAGAAGATCAAACCAGCCACAACATTCCCTTAAACCAAAGCCCAATCCAGAGCAAGGCCCTACCTATCTTCATTCCTATGAAGGCTGAGAGAGGTGAGGAAACTGTGAGAGAAAAGTTTGAAGTTAGCAGAGGTTGGTTCATGAGGTTTAAGAAAAGAAGCTGTCTCTATAATATAAGAGTGCAATGTGAAGCAGCAAGTGCTGATGTAGAAGCTGCAGCAAGTTATCCAGAAGAGCTAGCTAAGATAATTAGTGAAGGTGGCTACACTAAACAACAGATTTTCAATGTGGCCAAAACAACCTTCTATTGGAAGAAGATGCCGTCTAGGACTTTCATAGCTAGAAAGGAGAAGTCAATGCCTCGAAGGACAGGCTGACTCTCTTGTTAGGAGCTAATGCAGCTGGGGACTTTAAGTTGAAGCCAATGCTTATTTGCCATCCTGAAAATCCCAGGACCTTTAAGAATTAGGCTAAATCTACTGTCTATGCTCTATAAAGAGAACAACAAAGCCTGGATGACAGCACTGTTTACAACATGGTTTACTGAATATTTTAAGCCCTCTGTTGAGACCTACTGCACAGAAAAAAAGATTCCTTTCAAAATATTACTGCTCATTGACAATCCACCTGGTTACCCAAGAGCTCTGATGGAGATGAACAGTGAATTAATCTTGTTTTCATGCCTGCTGACACAACATCCACTCTGCAGCCCATGGATCAAGGAGTCATTTCAACTTTCAAGTCTTACTATTTAAGAAATACATTTCATAAGGGTATAGCTGCCCTGGATAGTGATTTCTCTGTTGGATCTGTGCAAAGTAAATTGAAAACCTTCTGGAAAGGATTCATAATTCTAGATGCCATTAAGAACATTCATGATTCATCGGAAGAGGTCAAAATATCAATATTAACAGGAGTTTAGAAGAAGTTGATTCCAACACTCATGAATGACTTTGAGGAGTTTAAGATTTCAGTGGAGGAAGGAACTGAAGATGTGGTGGAAATAGCAAAAGAACTAGAGTTAGAAGTGGAACCTGAAGTTGTGACTGAGTTGCTGCCATCTCATTATAAAACTTCAACAAATGAGGAGTTGCTTCTTATGGATGAGCAAAGAAAGTGTTTTCTTGAGATGGAATCTACTCCTGGTGGAGATGGTATAAAGATTGTTGAAATGACAACAAAGAATTTAGACTATTACGTAAACTTGATAAAGTAGTGGCAGGTTTTGAGAGGACTGACTCCAATTTTGAAAGTTCTGTTGTGGGTAAAATGCTATCAAACAGCATCGCGTGCTACAGAGAAATCATTCGTGAAAGGAAGAGTCAATAGATGCATCAAACTTCATTGTTGTCTTACGTTAAGAAATTGCCACAACCACCCCAACCTTTAGCAACCACCACCCTGATCAGTTAGCAGCCATCAACATTGAGGCAAGACCCTCCGCCAGCAAAAAGATTACGACTCACTGAAGGTTCAGATGATGGTTAGCATTTTTCAGCAAAGTATTTTTAAATTAAGGTATGTACATTTTTTTATACATAATGTTGCACACTTAGACTACAGTGTAGTGTAAACATAACTTTTATATGCACTGGGAAACCAAAAAATTCATGTGACTTGCTTTATTGCAATATTCACTTTATTGCGGTTATCTGCAACTGAACCTGCAATATCTCTGAGGTATGCCTGTACAGTGTTATCTATAATAGAAGTAGTAAACAAATATAGTTAGCAATAGGTTAAATAATTATGACATAATAATAACAAAAATAGTAGCTTACTTTTATTGATCATCTTTATGATAGATACTTTACATATCTGATCTTATTAATTCTTATGTCAGATGAGGAAACTGAGGCTGAGAAAGGCTAAAGGACTTCCAATCCTAGTAATATGTGTGCATTAGTTTTTCTGAAAACCTCCTGTTACAAAACACCTAGAACTGCTGGAGAAAATGTAACGACGCTTAAACAATGTATTTAAATGCATAGCTGCACTTGTAAGAATGTAAGAGAAATCCCTAGGGGCCAGAAATGGAGAGGATATTGAAACAGAATGTCAAGCAGAAGCATTGACCATCCTGGGGTGGGGCTGGAGGTAGGCGTTTTTGGTCTTTGTAACTATGGGGCTTAGATTGTACTATCTATGTGTGGTAGAAGATAAATTATATCCTAGGTGGGGTGTAGGGTCTCACACTTTGAATAAAATTGGATTCTAGTGAATGGGTGGACTAGGAGAAATGTCCATACATTGTCAAAGGGAGTCAACAAGGTAGTTTGTCTCACCCTAAGCATTGGCTGAAAAATAAAATGTTTATAATGAGATATCATAATCTCTGTCCTGCTCAATTTGGAATGGGAATTTGAATGTCAATTACCTGAACGATGTAGGAATTCATAAGGCTTAAAGTCATCCTGAGCTGGTAATACTTTGGAGGCACCTGGCAGTAGCAATTGCAAAGCTTCTTTGAGGGGACATACCTAAAATCTAGGTTATACAACATTTCCATAGACAAAGCTCATCATATAAAGCCTTATATATATATATAATATATATGTGCTGTAAACTACACAATATTTGAGGAGAAAGAAAATCCATTTTGAGAAAGAGCAGAATCACAAATGGGAGAATCAGATCTTGAAGTACTTTAAATAACAAGATTATCAGATGGAGATTATAAAATAAACATGGCAACACCAAAAGATGTGATCCATGAAAGAAATAATCGATAAATTGGACTTCATTAAAGTTAAAAACGTCTGCTCTGCAAAAGACAGTATCAAGAGAATTAGAAGACAAGCCACAGACTGGGAGAAAACATTTGCAAAAGACATGTAATATACAAAGAACTCGTAGAACTCAACAGTAAAAAAGCAAACAACATGATTAAAAAATGGGCCAAAGATCTTAACAGATAACAAAGAAGATTTGTCATGGCAAATAAGCTTGTGAAAAGATACTCCACGTTGTATGTCACCAGGAAATAAAAATTGAAACAATGATGAGATATCACTACACACCTATTAGAATGGCCAAAATCCAGAACCCTGATAACACCAAATGCTGACAAGGATGTGGATCAACAGGAACTCGCATACATTGTTGGTGGGGATGCAAAAGGGCATAGCCAGTTGGGAAGACAGCTTGGTGGTTTTTGAAAAACTAAACATACTCTTACCATATGATCCAGCAATCACACTCCTTTGTGTTTACCCAGAGGAGTTGAAAACTTATGTCTGTGCAAAAACCTGCACATGGATGTTTATAGCAGCTTTATTCATAACTGTCAAAACTTGGAAGCAACCAAAATGTTCTTTAGTAGACGAAAAAATAAACAAACTGTAGTATATCCAGACAATGGAATATTATTCAGTGCTTAAAAGAAATGAGCTATCAAGCCATGAACAGACATTGTGCAACCTTAGATGCATATTGCTGAGTGAAAGAAGCCAATCTGAGAAGGCTGCATACTGTATGATTCCAACCACATGACATGCTGGAAAAGGGAAAACTATAGAGATAGTGAAAAGATCAGTGGTTGCCAGGGGTGGGGGAGAGATGAATAGGCAGAGCACAGAGGATTTTTAGGTTGGTGAAAATACTCTGTATGATACTATGACAATGTATGTATGTCATATACATTTGTCCAAACCCATAGAAAGTACAACACCAAGAGTGAACCCTTAGGTAAACTATGGACTTTGGGTGATTATGATATGTTAATGTAGTTTCATCCTTGATAAAAAATGTACCACTCTGGTGAGTGATGTTGATATTGGGGGAGGCTATGCATGTGCAGGGGAAGGGAGTACATGAGAAATCTCTGTACCTTCCTTCAATTTTATTGTAAACATGAAACTGCTTTAAAAATATAAAGTCTTTAATAATGGTAATAATTAATAGTAATAATGGTATGGACTCCCTGGTCATCCTGCTTAGTCTCTGACACCTTCTCTAAAGCTTGCTTGCCTCATCCACTGTGGATGTCTACCTTGCTCTGCCATACCTAATGACTTTAAGATTAAGTTATTCAGGAGGGGAAGAGGAAATAGAAGAAAAAGGAAACACAGCAGGGTTTTCTCTTTTGGGGAAGGGGGAATTGTCAAACTGATTCTGAAATAAATACGGAAGTACACAAGAGTAAGAATAGTGAAACAATATTGAAGGTGAACAAAGTTGTAGGCTTTATTCTACTGGATATCAAAACTTATTATAAGTAAGATACTTTGATGTTTGGACAAAGAGGCAACTAGACCAGAGGAACATAATAAAAAATCCAGAAGAAGATCCACACAGAGATACTTTATTTATGGCAAAAGTGGTACCCCACATCAGTGGAGAAAAGAATGGTTTTCAATAAATGGTCTGAGTCAATTAGATATCCATATAAAAAATGGATCTTGACTCTTATATTGCACCACACACAAATTCCAGTAACACTTCTATCTTCACGCAGAAGTTAATTTCTTTTTGACCTTGAAGTAGGACAAGTTTGCTTAAATAGGACACAGCAAGATTCCTACCCACAAAGGGAAAGATGAGGTGGACCATCTTAAAATGAGGAATTTTTGTTCATCAGAAGACCCTAGTAGGAGAGTGAAAAGAGACAACGGCAAAAGGTATTTCCAATAAATATAGTTGAAAAGAGCTGGAGTTCATCCTATATACCTATAAAAGAATTTTAGAAATGACTAAGAAAAAGACTGACAACCCAATTTAAAAATATAACAGGCAATTCACAAATGGGCATATATGCAAGGCTGATATGCATATGAAAAGGTGCTTAACCTTATTAGTAAATAGTGAAATACAAAGTAAAACCATACTGTAATATAACAGAAGGCTTAGGAAAAAGGTGGACATTACTGTGTTGATGAAGATGTGGAGAACAGGAATGCTTATGCATTTCTGGTGAGAGTGTACATTGGTATAGCTCCTTTGGAAAGAGTTTGGCATTGTCTGTTGAAGTTGAACACATGCTTAATGTATAAGTCAGCAATTTCACTTCTAGGTAAACATCTAACATAAATAAGTAAATATATATGTACCAAAAGACATGTAAAAGAACACCTGTAGCTATTTGTAATAGTCCCAAACTGCAAACGGCCTAAATGTCCATGAGCAGTAGAGTGGATAAATACATTGTGCTATATCCATACAATGTAGTACTCTACAGCAATAGATATTAACAAATACATATTGCTCCTTGCAACAACATGAGTGAATCTCATAAACATGAGCGAAAACCAGAACCAAAAGAACATGTACTATACTACTTCGTTTATATAGAGTTTAAAAATAGGCAAAAATAATCTATAGCTTTAGAAGTTCAGGATAGTCATTCCCAAAGGGGGAAGTGAGGGAGTAGTAATAGAAAGGAAGCATAAGGGAGGCTTTTGGGGTGTTGGTAATGTTCTATGTCTTGACCTGGGTGGTGGTTTCATGCATTGTCAATCTGTACATTCAACATTTGTGCACTTTTCTGAATGTGTGTTGTATTTGAAGAAAAAGTTTATGAAAAAAACTAAACAAAAGGGTTAAATAACAGATTAGACACAGTCAAATAGAGAAATGGTATATGTTCTGTGGGCATTTGAAAAGAATTTGTATTCTGTTGTTGGGTGGAGTGTTAGATAAATGTTGATTAGATTTTGTTGATCAATGGCATTGAGTTCTATATCTTTAGGGATTTTCTGTCTAATTGTTCTACAAATTGAGTGAGTATTGTTGAAGTCTCCAGCTATACCTGTGAATTTATCTATTTTTCGTTTCAATTCCATCAGTTTTGCTTCATGTATTTTGCAGTTCTGTTATTTGGTGCATACACATTTAGGATTGCTGTGTCTTTTCGAGAGATTGACTTTGTCATCATCATATAATGTCCCTCCCTGTTTCCGGTAATTTTTTTTGCTTTGAAGTCAATTTAATGATATTAAAATAGCCACTCCTACTTACTTTTAATTAATATTTCCATGATGCATCTTTTTCTATCCTTTTACTTTCAACCAGCCTGTATTGTTATATTTGAAGTCAGTCTCCTTTAGGCAGCATAGAGTTGGGTCATGTTTTTTAATCCACTCTGCTAATCTCTGTCTTTTAAATGATGTATTTTGACCATTTATTTTTAATGTAATTATTGATGTGTTAGGGCTTAAGTCTGCCATTTTATTTTTTTTGTTTCTTGTTTGTTCTCTGTTTTTTTGTCTGTTTTCTTTTTCCTGCCTTCCTGTGAGTTACATAAACAGTTTTAGAATTTAATTTTGATTCTCTATAGTGTTTTTGAATATTATCTCTTTATATAACTTTTTTGGTGGTTTTTTAGGTGTTACATAATGTGTGTATATAATATCACAGTCTACTGGTGTCATCGTCTTATCATTTTGAGTAAAGTATAGAAATTTTACATCGTTAAATGTCCTTTTACCATCCCTGGTTTATAATATCATTGTCTTAAATACTTCCTGTACACACATTTGGAACCACATCAGACAGTGATACAATTTATGCTTCAAAGGTGAAACATGATTTAGAAAACTTGAGATAATATTTTTTTATCCATATTTTTGCTTACTGTGTTCTTTTTTCCTTTGTGATATTCCAAGTGTTCTTCTTTTATTGTTTCCTTTCTATTTGGAGAACTTCCTTTAGATACTTTTTTTAATAGTAGGTCTCCTGTCCACAAATTCTTGGTTTTCCTTCATCTGAGGGTATCTTGATTTCTCTTTCATTCCTATACAATATTTTCACTGGATATAGGATTCTGGGTTGACAGATATTTTCTTTTAGCATTTTAAAAATGTGCTACTGCCTTCTGTCCTCCATGGTTTCTGATTGGATACTTGCTGTTGTATGAATTATTTTTCTTTTCTAGGTAAAGTGTCATTTCTCTCTTGGTGCTTTCAAGATTTTTTTTTTGAGTTTTCAGAAGTTTGACTATAATGTGTCTTTGTGTGGATTTCTTTGAGTTTATCTTGGTTGGAGTTTGTTTATTGAATTTGTAAGTCTATGTCTTTTGCCAAATTTAGAGTTTTCAGTCATTATTTCTTGGAGTACTTTTTCAGCACTGCTCTCTTTCTCCTCTCCTGCAAGACTACTATTTTATAAATGTTCCTTTTTTCTTTCTTAATGTCTCACATGTCCCTAAGTCTCTATCTGTCTGTCTGCCTGTATGGATGTAGGTATTTATGCATGCATGCATGCAGGCTATTGTCTCTCTGTTGTTCATATTACATCATTTCTATTGTTCTATCTGCCAAAGATTCTTTTGTCTAACCCCTTTATTCTGCTGTTGAGCCCATCCACTGTGTTTTTTATTTCAGTGGTTGAACTTTTCAGTTATAAAGTTTCCATTTGGTTCTTCTTGATATCTTCTGTTTCTTTGATGAGACTTTCTATGTCTTTGTTGAAGCTTTCTATTTTTTCATTTGTTTCCAGTTCATCTCTAATGGCTTCTTGAAGCGTTTTTATGATGTCTACTTGAAAATCTTTGTCAGATAATTCTAACAGCTCTGTTATCTTGAGGTTGGCATCTAAATATTTTTTTTTTCACCCATTTTGAGATTTTCCTGGTTCCTGGTATGATGAGAGATTTTTGATAGAAACCTGGACATTTTGGGTATTATGCTATGAGACTCTGAGTCTTATTTAAACCTTTTGTTTTATTTGTTTTTTTTCCTGACACTGCTCTGGTAGAGTAAGCGGGAGCACTGCCTTGTACTGCTGGGTAGGAGTGGAAGTTTAGATTCCCCACTTGACCTTTGTTGACATCCAAGGGGGGTGTTCCTCATTACTGCTGGGATGGGAGATGATTTCTGGCTCTCCACTGAATCTCTACTGATACCTCCTTGCTTGGAGGGGTCAGGAGTGCCTTGTTCCTGTTCTTCCCATAGCCTCCACTGACACCATGGGAGAGTAGTCTTGCTATTACTGGACAGTGGTAAAGGTCCTAACTCCCCATTAGGCTTCCGTTGACACTACCCCAGCAGGGAGGGGGGAAATCTTGTTACTGCTGGGTGGGGATGGGAGTTTAGGCTCCCTACATGGTCTCCACTGACACAACAAGGGGGCGGTTGTTACTGCCCATTGAGGATCAAAGTCCCAGCTTCCTAGTAGGTCTTCTCTGACACCACCCCAGTGAGTGGGGTAGATTGGAGATCCTTTAAAGCTTGACAAGGGTGGAGGTCTAGGCTACTTGCTCACATGGCTGGCGGTGGGGCCACAGTTTTTTCTGTGGTGGTTGGCTGGAATGGAGTGGTTATTGTCTAAAAGTTTTCTGTCTTGTTAGGCTTCCCCTTTCCTGGTCGTTGGCTAGAGAAAGCAGGCTTTTGTTGGAGCTTTTTATTTTGTTTGTGCCTCTTGGCATTTCTGGGTTGCTGGCTTTTTCAGCTCTGAGTCTAGAATATATAAAGTGAAAAAACAAAAAAACGAACAACTTAGGAAACTCAACACTATGTCGTTCTTTGGGTCCCAAGGTCCCTAGCTGGTTAGTCTTCTCTCCACATTTTAGAGTCTTTTTATCTATATAAAGCCCTGGGTTTCTAGTTGTGCTTAAGGAGAGGAACAGAGGTGTGTTTGCTTACTCCATCTTCCTAGAAGCCTGTTTAAATTTTAATATGGAATAAAAGCAAGAAAGAAACACCTCAATATGGGGTAAGACCTCAATTTAGTTAAAAAAAAATTTATGCAAAGTCATATTTACCTGTAGTAGCGTGAACACACACAGCTATGGAAAAGGGAAACGTACCAAAATGTTCCTTCCTTTTCTTTGGATAGTAGGTTAGCTTCTGAATTCCTCAAAGTAACCAATTATTATTTTTATAATTGGAAAAAATAATAAATAAAGAAGTAATTTCCCATTTGTTTAAAAAATTGTTTTACACGGTGTCTAAAACTGGACATTTTATTACCTACTCTGCCAACCTTACATCTTATTATATAGGTAAATATGTCCCAAATGTTAAATACTTTAAAAGTACAAATCTGTAGAAAAATTCCAAGGATTATTTTTGTATGAAGTGAAGAGATACCATTGGTATGGAGTTATTATTAAAAGCTTCCTTTTCCTGTTACACTTCCATAATTTTCCTTCAAGCCACTTCTAAATACAAACTGGATGATAGTGTATCCACTTTTCTAAGTTATCTAATTGACAGTGAAATAGTTGTTCTCATCATCTTTGAGCTCTGTAAATCCATACCTCACCATTTTGACCCAGGAGCCTATTAGTGTGCTAAATCTGTTTTTAACCACTCTACTAGTTAGAGAGTTCCAAGCGGGAACCATACCTCTTGGTCTCTCTATTTGACTCTATAACTCAAGATGAATAAGACCTTCACCTTGACAGATTTCAATTTCCCATCTGGAAGCTACGAGTGATGACAGTCCATTAATGGAAGATGACTGAGTGGCCAAAAACAATTCTTCATGTTAAAGAGAATCCCTGGGAGACCACAAAAATAAGAATTTCTGTCATCCCCTCTAATATATCCAAAATTTGTTTTTGTTATTGAATCCAAGAATTCATGCAGCCCAAACAGTGTAACGCACACTAACACTTTTTTTAAAAAAACTTTTTTCCTTTTGCTTTGGAATGCAGAATTTGTCAAATCCTTCTTTGGAATGCTGGTCATTTACAGCTTACAAGCTAGGATAGACAGTTTGTCTTCTTGGATGAAAAGTCAAAAATACTAAAAACTCATTTTTTTAGACACCTATGCTTCAAGTATTATAAGGCAGTTTGAGAGGTCATTTAGTCTACCTTCTCCCTCTTCCTCCACAGAAATCACTGCCATCCTCTAATAGCAAAGATAATTTCTTGTGGACAGGAAAAAAAAATGCAAAGAGAAACTATTTTCCAACTGCCAGGTGTGAGTTGAGAAGATCCTTCTGTTTGTTTTGGTAATTTAATTTTCCAATTATGCACAGTTCTTCAGCATTTGGGTATTGAATAAAGGCCCATTTTTTCCAGCTGAGTTAACATGCCCCAGGAGGTCAGTTTCTTACTCTGAGCAGTGACAGAGAGGGTTGTTCTGGATTGTTCTGTTTGCAAATGTTAACCTGGTAGATTGAAGAGCTTGGCTACCTGTTGCTTGTGTGCAGATCTGGCATATGCTCCCCTGTCTCCTAGTGAGAAAAAGATGGAGCTACAAACTCCAAACTATACTCCTTGAGGCTGTGGGATTTGAATTGCCGTATGTAAAGAGAGGCAGAGCCTGGGGAGGTCTGAGAGGAAATTTCTTCAGTCTTTTCCTCAATCAGCTGGAAGATGACCAACTTACATATTCTCCAAATTGTTAAGAAACAGACTTCCAAACATCAGAAGCTCTATTTCCCACACCATAGCCCTCTGCTAGAAGATGTCCCATGTGAATAGTGATCCATCATCAAGCAAGCATCATGTAAAGGGCACAGGTGGAATTTTGATCATGTTAATATGGCATTACGGCTAAGGGACCCAAGAATGCATGAATCTTCTTTTGTCAATGTGGGGTTACAGAAGAGACCTCACATACTGGAGGCAAAGAAAATTGGAATCAAAACTACTACTTAAGTTAGTGCTTAGTACCGCTACGGGAGCTGTTCTGTATAGCTGGGTTAAAGCAGTCACCTCAGGCTCAAGGCCTAGCCTACGCAAGCCTTCTCTCCCTTCTAATTTCCAATCTTATCATCAGCTGGCTGCTAGAAATAAAATACCCTGCATATCAGGTGAGGAAGAGATGAGAAGACAAGGAGCAAGATGGTTGGGATTGTTCCTAGCACCATATTCTTCAAAGTATGGTTCATAGACGAGCAACAGAACCATCACCTGAAAGTTTGTTAGAAATGCATGTCTTCTATTCTGAGCGTTAGAGGGCAAGTGTGTTTGGTGGAATGGTTCATGGAATTATCTGTACTATGTAAATAGTTCTGTCTCTTTCTCGCTCTTGAATTGACATATGTTAAATGTGCACGTGCTGCAATGCCTCTGTGTTGTGTACACAATTTCAGAGAAGGTTTTTGCCAGGGGAGGACCAGATACCAAGATTCAAAGGATTCACAAGGTGGCCTTTGATGAATTTAATGCAGTCCAGAGGCTGTTCCTTAAAGTCTTAATGACTGTAGGATTTCAACAACAGTGGTTGTTTCCCTAGTTAACAGAGACCAATGAGCATATGAACGAGAAATGCCAATTTACATTGAGAAATATAGCTGTTGCACAGACTGGAACACTGGTGTAAGCAGATCACCATAATTTTCCTATAGGCAGCTGAACTGGGAAGGCAGATTTTATTTACAAAGGCAATTCTAAAGTATTCAATGTGAAATGAAATTGGTCCAAGCTCATTTGCTAAAAGATTCTGGTGGACTAAAGGGTTAACTCATTTTCCAAGCAAGTGAGTCATTCTGTTGACGTGTATTTTTGGGAAGGGTCTATGAGTTCAGCAGTTGGGGAATTGCATGGGCCAATGGTGGACAAATCGCTTTCTTGTCCAGCTGAATTCACCTTTCTTTCACACATTCACAGGAAACTGAATTTATATGAGTTTCCAGAGAGAGCATAATAGGGTTCAATGTCCAGCATTATTACTGTTTTTCCTTTGTTTTCCTTGGTATAAAGAGAGGAGGGCCTTTGCCATCCCACCTAACTCACTTTGTGGGCCAAGTCTGTGGCCTAAGGAGGAGAACGTTATGACCTGATAGCCACCACTAAGATTTTGGATAGTATTTTCTCTTGGAGGGTCTCCTTTGACAGGATGGAGGATCAAGCAGTTCATTAGCCTCACCAACATGGCTCTCCTCTCTACTCTCCCCTTTTTGAGGGACACACACCATTCCAGTAGACAAAATGATCCTCAACTATTGAGATGAAGCATATCATTTTCCTCCTTCCCTCCTCTTACCATATAATCCTCTCTTCCTCTCTCCTCTCCCCAGAAGTGTGGAACAGCGGTTATATAAATATTGCTTCATATTCTTAGTTCAGTTGATGGAAATAAGTGTAGTCTAGGGCAAGGGTTGGCAAAGTTTTTCTGTAAAGGTCCAGATAGTAAATATTTTTGGCTTTGGCGGGCCACTCAGTCTCTGTCAACTCCTTAGCTCTGCTGTCCAGTTGCAAAAGCAACCATAGACAATATATAAATGAATGATCCTGGGCTCCAGAAAACAATTTATGGGCACTGAAATTTGAGTTTAATATAATTTTTATGTCTCACCAAATACTCTTCTTTCAATCTTTTTCAACCACTTAAAAATATAAAACCGTTCTTAGCTCAAGACCAGTACAAAAAACAGATGGAGGGCTGTAGTTTGCTGATCTTTGCTCTAAGGAATTGGCAATTTTCCCACCTATACCATTGTTTTTGCTTGTTTCTGGTTTGGTGACAGAGACAATAGGACACATTACTTACTTTGTATTTTGTCCTTGGTATAGGGAGGTGGGATCATTTAGCAGTTATGAGCATAGGCTTTGGAATCAGACGCAACTAGGTTCAAATCTTAGTCTTCACAGTAGGGCAAATTGCATAACCTCTCTGAGCACCAGTTTCCTTATCCATAAAAATCATAATTCCTATACCACAAGAGATTAAATGATACAACATATATGAAACATTTGACGTAGTGTCTACCACATGGTATTGATACAATATACAGTAGCTATTATTATTGTGTTGTCATTGTTGTTATTAGGGGACCTGTGTTTTTCACTTCTGGTTTATCTACCTGCTTTTACCTGGGGCTTTTTAGTCTGCTCTCTGAGCCTCAGTTTTTAGATGAGGGGGCTTTCAAAACTATGGTCAATCCCAGATCTAAAAATATCTGTGATTCTTTTTGCTTAAAACATAACCTCTTGCACTGTAAATGCGTTAAGGATGATCACTATTTTAAAAAACATATGTTCTAAGAGGGTAGACTTGGGTTTTTGGAAGACAGCTCTGTATTTGTGGGAAATGGGGCAGGAGAGACACAGAAGTTTTTATTCTGGTGATTTGTGCTTAACAGAAGCATTGACCCTTTGCCTCTCTTCTTCCTGGGCTGGTTGACTGTTAACGTGAAACAAAATTCTTCTGGATTCCCAAAGGACAGGTGCTATTGTCTGAAAAGGAATCTGGCACTCACCGAGCCCTCGGTACCTCAACTATGACACCATGATGTTTATAGAACTCAATTTAAAGAGCCCAGGTGAAAAAGGGCCCAAAAGTAAAGCCTACAAATGCAGATAGCATATCTTCCCCAGCTAAGCGAATCGTGCCATCCAATTATTTCCAATTACAATTGTGTTTCTTTCTTTAATGTTTTCTATGCTGATAACCAAGTTGCTAATGAAGCAGGCCCCTGCTTTATGATCCCCATTGTTGCAACTTGCTGGGCTTAATTGCTTTGTCTCCATAACAGACAGACATTCCGAACAATTAGACGATAATAAGGAAGTAAGATGGGGAAACGGCTTAGATTCTTTCATTTTAATTATGCTGATAATGCACCCTACAGTTCTGAATCAATGCTGAAGTGCTATCTTTGATAACATTCAATAACATCCAACTAGAGCTAATAAATTTATATTTCTAATGCAAAAGACCCCGTCCTCTGTTTCAACTGATTGTTGCTTTTAGAGCAGTAATACTTTTCTATGCATGTGGCGTGTTTCACCTTCAGTTTCTTTCACAACAGTCCTGTTATTCTACATTGCTCCTTTTTTTTTTGTTGTGAGGAAGATGGGCCCTGAGTTAACATCTGTTGCTAATCTTTCTCTTTTTGCTTGAGAAAGATTGTCCCTGAGCTAACATCTGTGCCCATCTTCCTCTATTTTGTATGTGGGATGCTGGCACAGCACAGCTTGATAAGCGGTGTGTGGGTCTGAACCCAGGATCCGAACCTGCGAACCCCAGGACACTGAAGCGGAGCACTCAAATTTAACCACTACCCCACAGGGTTGGCCCTGGTTCTTTTTTGTATACAGAGAAAACAAAGCGTGTAAGCTGGCTCAAGTTCTTGTAGCATCTTGGGCATCTAGGTGCCCAGATATTTGCAGAAATGTCTCTTGAAATGCATATTTGCTAAAATGCCTTTTAAAGATGCAAAAAAAATATAAATATGAAGCTCAGATTTCGGTCTAATCTGAGTGTTGAGAAATGCTAGGCCCTACATGATCCGGTCCCTACCTCATCTCCAACTCTTGTGTTCTACACTCCTATTTGCTTACTGTTCCACTTCTACTGGTCTTTCAGTTCCATGAGCTGCATAAGCTCAGTTGTGCCTTCTCTTATCTTTGCTTGGCTGGTTCATTTTCATCTTTCAGTTTCAGCTCAAACCCCACCTCCATAGAGAGGTCTTCCCTGATCCCTTCATCTGTGTTGCTACTGTTCTCACATCCCTCCCCTTTCCATTAATCTTTCATTGGATTTACCTTGTTTTCTCCACAGCACAAATGTATCACATATTTCCTTCTCCATTTGTTAATTGCCTAATTGCCATCAGGATGGGGATTACACCTGTTTTGTTAACCACTGTATAACCAGGAAATTAAATAGTGCCTGAAGCTAGTTGATGTTCAATAAATATTTGTCGAATGAATGAATAAGTGAATGGATACGTTCTATTTCTTTCCTACTATGTAATCTCAGGGCAGCTGTGATCTACTGATGGCCTATCCAAACTTCCAGTCGGAACTTGGTAGACTGGCCCCCGTTATTAGACAGTGGATTTATTGAGGGCAGGGATTTAGGCTTACAGATATTGCATCTCCAGTATCTGACATTGTATCTCTATATGGTTGTGAATCACCAAATTTTAGTGAAAGATGTAAAAAAAGAAAATTCAGAAAGAGCATAGACCTTGCAATCTGTTTTATGTGTGATGGTAACAGTTTGTAAAGAAATTGATATGCTTAAAAATAATGCTGTTTATTCCCATGGGGAATGGGTGAGAACATGTTCTCACTTATTTCCTTAAAACAATCAAACTCAGACTAATTTTATATTTCTTATTTTAGATTAATGATACTTAAATGTTTATATGTACATTTATCTTATTTTGCTTTCACAAGAAATGCAGTATCAATGTAGAAGATGCAGAGATTCAGAAAAGGTTATAAGAAGAAACAAAAACCACCCATAATTCCACAACCTGGAAATAACACTATCAACCTTGTTAATAATAGTTATGTTTATAACAATAGTATGTTTGTAATAATAGTATGTTAATAATATGTTTTCTTACAGACTTTTAAACACACACACAGTGTTTAATTCGCTACAAATAGCAAAAATAAAATTGAATAACTTCATGTCCTATGTATTATTTATTTAATATTATATTAAGACCGAAATGTGTCCTTGCAATTCTTTGAATATATAATTTTTGATGACTGTAAAATGTACCACTGAAAAGACAAATTATAAGGTATTAAAGTACTTTCCTGGTATAAAATATCTAGTTTTTTAATGCTATTTTTGAGTCTAATAATTAATTGTGCTGTGAACATTCATGTTTCTGAGTATCTGTTAATATCTCTGAATATTTCCTTAAGAGAGTGTCCTATGTATGGACTACTGGATCAAAGAGTAGCAATAGTTTAAGACTGTTGTCCTGGCACCCAAATTGCTTTCCAGGGAGTTATGCCAAGTTATATTTCCACCAGAAGGGTTTGATAACCTTTGGTTGACCCCTCCCTCACTAGCAATGAGTATTTTGCCTCCTTCCTCTCTCATGAGCTCTCTGTTTATTTTTTGCTCTCTTTTCTATTGAATCTTAGTGTTTTTCTTAGGGATTTATATGATCTTTTGTATACTAGAGACTTTTTTTTCGTATTTATGGAAAAATCTTCTTTGCTACTATTTTTGTTGGCCTTTAAAATATTTAAAAAATATTAGTTTTATTAAAGTATAATTTAACTAAATATTCATTAATTTTAAGTGTGCATTATTTAATGAGTTTTGACAAATGTATTGGGTCATGTAACCACTACTGCAATCAAGATATAGAACATTTTCATCATCCCAAAAGTTGTCTTGTGACCTTTTGTGGTCAGTCCATTCCCTCCTGATAACCACTGCTCTGGTTCCTGTCACTTTAATTTTGCCTTTTCTAGAAGTTTGTGTAAATGGAATCCTGCATTAAGTACTTTTTGTGTCTCTTTTTTTCGGTTAGCATAGGGCATTCATCCATGTTTTGTGTGCACCAGACGTTTGTTCTTTATGTTGCTGAATAGTATTCCATTATATGGCCATACCACAATTTGTTTATCCATTCATCAGTTGATAGGCATTGGGTTGTTTCCAGCTTTTGGCTGTTAAGAATAAAGCTTCTATGGAGAATGACAGGGACTTCCACTTCTGGGCAACATGGAGTAATAGAGACTGGGTTTATCCTCCCACCTGAAACAACAGAAAAACAAGACAAATATATTTTAAAAATGTTTTTTCAAGATATTGGACATAAGATAATGAAAGATAGTGATTTCAGAGTGAGGGAAAAAGGATAAAGAGTAGATGGTACAAATAGAAAATAATGTATCATCTAAAAATATCACATCAAATGTAAATGGTTTAAACAACCCAACTACAAGGCAGAAATAGATTGGATAAGAAAATCGAGACTTAATTGTATTCTGCTTATAAGAAACCTACTTTAAATATAAAGTCGCAAATAGGTTAAAAGTGAAAAAGATAAACTATTCTACACTAATCAAAAGAGAGCTCACATAGCTAAATTAATATCAAATATAGTAGACTTCAGAGCAAAGAATCTGATCAGGGATAAAAAAGGTAATTTCACAAGGTAAGAGGGTTGGGTCACCAAGAGTCCATAACAATTCTAAATGTTCATATACCTAATAAGATAGCTAAAAAATACATGAAACAAAAACTGTTAGGACTGCAAAAAACAACATACAACTACACAATTATAATTTGAGATTTAAATACTTCTCCCTCAATACTTGGTCGAATAAGTAGACAGAAATCAGTAAGAATATAGAAGTCTTAACACTCTCAACCATCTTGACCTGATTGATATTTATAGAACACTCTACCCAATGAGAACAAAATATACATTTTTTTTTCCCTAGGGCACACAGAACACTTACTAAGTTAAACCTTATTCTGGGATACTAAACAAGTCTTAATACATTTAAAAAGATTAAAATTATACAAAGTATGTCCTTTAACCAGAATAGAATTAAATTAGAAACCAATAATAGAAAGATCTCTGGAAAATTTCCAAATATTGGGAAATAATATAACATACTTCTAAGTAACTCGTGGGTCAAAAAACAAATCTAAAAAGAAATGAGAAAGTATTTTGTGCTGGAAAAAAAAATTGAAAATACAGCGTATCAAAATGTGTAGGATGCTGCTAAAGCAGTACATAGAGGGAAATTCATTGTGCTAAATGATTTTATCAGAGATGAAGAGAAGTCTAAAATCAATTACTCAGCTTCCTCCTAAGAAACTAGATAAACAAGACCAAATGAAACCTTAAGTAAGCAGAAGAAAGAAAAATAATAAAGAGCAGAGAAGAAATGAATGAAAATAGACAAACAGAGAAAATCGGTGAAAGAAATATCTAGTTCTTTGACATATCTGGTTGTTTGAGAAAGATTGGGGGAATCCCTAGTTTTATGAGATTGTTTTTCAATATTATGAATTGGTATTGAATTTTGTGTTTTCTGCATGATATCATTTTTCTTTAAGATTGTTAAAATGGTGAATTGTATTGATTGAGTTTCAAATGTCAAAAAATCTTACATTTCTTGTACTGCAGGTTTACTGGTTATAAATCTTCTCAGCAGTTGTTTGTCTGACCAAGAATTTTATTTTAAAAAGATACTTTCATTTGGTAAAGTATTTGAGGTTGACAATTTTTTCCCAGTACAGTCATGCATCACATAATAACGTTTTGGTCAACGGTGGACTGAGTATATGACGGTGGTCCCATAAGAGAAGTACCAGATAGCCTGGATGTATAGTAGACTATATCATCTAGTTTTGTGTAAGTACATTCTATGATCACACAACAACGAAATCACCTAACAAGGCATTTCTCAGACTATATCCCAGTTGTTAAGCAATGCATGACTATACTTTAATAATGTCTATCTTTTCTGCATTTTGGATGGATTTTATGGCTATAACTTCAAGTTCAACTGATCTTCTATTGTGTCTAATCTGCTGTTAATCCTATCTGGTTCATTTTTTATTTCAGATATTTTATTTTTCATGTAGAGAAATTTTGTTTTGTTCTTTTTAAAACTTCTCTTTCTGTCTTCATCAGGCTCAAGTATTCATCTTCCTTCCTGAACCTGTGGACAATATTATACCTGTCTTGTTATCCTTGCCTGCCAGTTCCATTATCTCTGTCATTTCCGGGTCTGTTTCTTTGGATTGATTTCTATCCTGGTTCTGGGTTCTATGCTTCTTTGCATGCTTGGCAATTTTTAATTGGATATTGGACATTGTGAATTTTATGTTATTGATTGCTAAATTTTAGATCTGATCTTCATCTCCTCAACTGAATGAGACTACCTTGTTTTGCTTGGTTTCTCCTTCCCTCTACCATTGCTTAGAAATTTGCCTCCAGATGGTAAGCTTATGATTGTAGGGCTGACCTTGTTTGTTATCTCAGAGATCACAATTGTCCAATGCCTATTGTTCAAAACTGGTTTCATATGTTTGGTTCAATTTTCTAGTTGTTTAGGGTAGAAGAGGAAGTCTGGTTCCTGTTACCTCATTTTGGCTAAAAGTGGAATTTTCAGCCTTTTAATTTTGATATGTATAGTCTAATGTAGAAGTTTAAATATTATGGTTAAGTCTTATTGATATTTTCTTTTGTGATTCTTTAAATTTAATTTGTTTAGAAAGTTATTTTTCCATTCTTGTAGGTAATAAATACTTATATCTTTTCTAAATTAGAAATACTTTATTTCATTTTAATATATGTGAAATTTATTTTGGCATCTGTCCTGAAGTGATGTCCTACTGGATTTCAAAGCTATTTACTACTATTTATGAATGATCTATCCCTTCTTTCATTGTTTTATGGTATTTTCTTCATGATGCATTTTTTAGTATGTCCTACTTTTTTCTCATTATGAGTATATGTAACTAGTTTATAGTTTATTTTATCACTCTTATGAATAGAATACTTTAAAAAATTGTATCTTCAAATTTGTTATTACTATATAGAATATATAGAAAAGCTATTGATTTTAAATACTTATCTAGTATCCATACACTTGACTAAACTTTATTCTTAAATTCAGTAGTTGGTTCTTCCCTTTGGGAATAGTTGGTTCTTTTTTTTTTTTTTTTTTGTGAGGAAGATCAGCCCTGAGCTAACATGTGATGCCAATCCTCCTCTTTTTTGCTGAGGAAGATTGGCCCTGAGCTAACATCTGTGCCCATCTTCCTCTATTTTGTATGGGACGCTGCCACAGCATGGCTCAACAAGCAGTGCATCGGTGCGCACCTGCGATCCGAACTGGTGAACCCCAGGCCGCTGCAGTGGAGCGCGTGCACTTAACCACTTGCGCCACCGGGCTGGCCCCCTGGGAATGGTTGGTTCTATACCTTTATCCTGCTTTATGGTATTCATAGTACTTTCCTCTCTGAAATTATGTTTTATTATGCTTTATTGTTTATTTCACACTTTATAGTGTGTTTGTTTATTTATGCATGCATGCTTTTGGCTAGAACAATATTGAACAGAGGATTTATTTCTTCTGTGCTGCTTAAGGAAATGACTCTTAGTGATAAGTATGACCCCTCCGTCTTTCCCTATTGTGGTCATGGGCTCACCCAGAGTCATTCTTAACAACCCTCTCTCTCAGTCAGCTGTTATTTGACCCTTGAAGGCCACTGAATTTTAGACCAAGAGAACTGAAAGTTACTTAGAGACACTTTAATTCAACTCCTTTAATTTATAGATGAAGAAACAGATTCAGCATGATAGTAATGGTGGTGGCATGAAAAGTGACTTACTCCAATTACTCATCTAAATAATCAAAGAGCTGAGACAAGGATTCTGGTCTCCTAAACTCCCTATCTGGTGCTGTCAATGAATTAATCAGAATATATGTACGGTAAACACACTATTGATTTGAATGGTACCTATCCTATAAACATGAAATAATAATAATACACTGAAGCAATGTGCAAAGAGCCTTTATTAAAAAATGTATGAGAATAATCATGACTTTGAACCTTCACAGAGAGATGTAAGCAAACCACATCAAGCAAACTTGTTCCGCTAGCTTAAAAAAGCAGTTTTTATGGAATTCCCAAAATTTCCTTGGTTATAAAAATTCTGGAAAGATAAACATTAGGAATTTCTAAACAATAAAATGAAGATCTCAGTGAGATAAAAATATGGGTGATTTTTACTTTCCTTTTTTTTTCTTTGGAGGTCTTTTCTAAAATGTTGACCACAGTATGACACATACAATATAGTAAGAAAAAAACTAGGTAGTTTTAAAAGTTATGCTGATCGCATTAAAGAGTCTAGATACCAGAGGACAAAACAAGAGGATCATAATGTATGGCTTAATTATATCAAGAAAGTGCATAATATTACACCTTAAATTTCCCATGAGAGACATATATAATTCCTTGTGTATCTCTTATAAATGAAAACTGATTTTTCTCATGATCTTGTTTGAGGTTAAAATGTGCCTATTGATTTATGTTTTAAAAGGCATGGTATGAACAAAGCTTTTCTTGAAAGTGAAGGCTTCTTTATGCCATAGATACTCAGTTTAGATTGGGGAGCCTGTCAGAAGTAATCATTTTAAAACAAAATCATAACATATTATGGTAATACCATGCAAATTTTTAAGTTGGTGGAAGGAGTGAGGTTGGCTTGTTTATTTTTCATATCACCTAGAGAAATGTCTGCTCAGAGTGTTCCTGAAACCATGGATTGGGAAGAACATTTAAGTACTCAGGAATGTATTTGTGGTTTTAGGGCATGGTGCCAGTGATTATTCTCTAGGATCAGTAGTTCTGTCTTTTTTTTTTTGTGAGGAAGATCGGCCCTGAGCTAACATCCATGCCAATCCTCCTCTTTTTGTTGAGGAAGACTGGCCCTAAGCTAACATCTATTGCCAATCCTGCTCCTTTTTTTCCCTTCTTCTCCCTAAAGCCCCAGTAGATAGTTGTGTGTCATAGTTGCACATCCTTCTATTTGCTATATGTGGGATGCGGCCTCAGCAAGGCCAGACAAGCGATGTGTCAGTGCACACCTGGGATCCGAACCTGGGCACCCAGTAGTGGAGTGCGTGCAGTTAACTGCTAAGCTGCGGGGCCGGCCCCCAGATTAGTAGTTCAATGCCCTTTAGTGTTGTTTTGATGACGGATGAAAAAAGATACATGTGTAATATTATTATTATTCAGACACAGTGTTCTTATTGAGTCTGAAAGTGTGGTAACTAAGAAGGTCATTTGGGTAAAGGATTGAGTTTTGGATGAAAAGGAAAGCCTTATTTTCAATAGCATTTGGGATACGGACCCCATTTGTCATCTCTCTCACTGGTGGGGTTGCAACCAGCGTAAATAAACCAATTTGTATGAACTTCCCCTTGAAGCTTCCCCAAGGGTTGCCATTGTAGCATGGAAGAAAACTCTGAAAGGAGAAATGTAAATGAATCAACAATGCAGAATTAACTGTAACACAAGGCAGACTACAGTCCTAGGGTACACACAATGTGGAAAATGATGAGATCAATTTCACCAATGGGATCTGGGAAGACTTTTAGAGGGGATGGAAGTCGAGACAGGCTTTGGTGGATGGACAGGACTTCACAGGTTGAAAATATGGGATGGATCATCCAGGTAGAAGAGGAAATGAGTAGAGTTCTCATAGTCCCCTTCTGATTTCTGGCCCAAACTGTCTTGTCATTGGTGTCATTGAAGCCATCTCTTTCACTGTGAGCAGGCATAATTCTCTGAACTCTGACGGCTTTGCTTTCTTTAAAATATGTTTAGTGTCCAGCTCTTCATTGTCTCTACTCTCTGCTAGAGTAACGCTACTTAGCTTTGTAATCTGCTCTCAGATTCCAGGGGAATAGTCTTTGACTTGCTTATCTTTGAACCACTATGTCAGCTATTCTCTGCTGCCATCCCTGTCTTTTCCCTGGCTACCTTCTAAGAGACTTGCTCCTTTACCTCGGTAACTTGACTCTCCTTTTGTGTTGCTCCCAGGTACTCTGTTACCATTACCTTCTTTTAGATTTTTCCAAGTTCAGGATTATCTCCCTAACTGTAAACCTAAGCCCTAGAACTGTAATTATTATTTTTCTGAGCATTCTGTAGACCTCTTTCTTCATGATGCATGGACATGTGGCTCAGCTTTGCAGAATGTTCTTCATGATCCCACAGTCCTCTATGCATTTACATGACTCTTAGGTTTTATTTCCTTTTTTGAAAGAAACAAAACAAAACGTGATTCTCCGTGGTAGGAGAAAGAAGTGTTTTTTGTCTTGTTTTGTTTTTTAACAAGGTAAAACTGATTCATCACCTTTTTTGATCATGGCAACACCTAATCAGTCATGTGGTTGATGGCTTTAAGAATATCAATTTTAGACCATGGAATGTTTCTTAAAATTGTGGAAGTTTAAGATTTTTTAAAACATTGGTTGCTACGGCTTTATTTTTTAATTTTGGAAACATTAGTACTTTATTCCTTAAAAATTAAAAATCTGTAGCTCTGATGCTGTTAGAATCGGGTTTAGGCCAGCTACTGGAGGCAATTTGTGTAACCTGAGATTTTAGTTTAAAGATCCCAGTGGTAGGATCGTTGCTCCCTAAATGAAGACTGTAACAGAAAAGTGCTACACATCAAGTCTCTTTGCTGAGAAGCTGAATCAAATCCTAAAGAACCTCAAACACCAATCTTGAAATGTGGCTTTCCAAACAGTGATAATAAAATGAAGAATTATTAAGAATAAGAATACAAAGAACACACACAGCCTTGGACCAGTCTGGAAACATACGAAATAGTGTCTCTCCAAGTTTGAAGGAACAGTGTGCTCCTTTGAAAAAAATAATCTAAGAGCATGTAAGTGGCTTTACTTAACTTTTTAAATGAAAAGGAGAACTTTTTAGCAATGGCAAAGAACAAGATGTTCCATTTTTCTTCTTTTTTCAAGAAAGAAAAATACATTTCTAATTAATTCAAGAGCAGCAGGAGTTCACATTATTTTCTTTCTCTGCAACTTTGCCTTTTATCAGCATAAGTTTGTTGTGGTCTTTTCCACATACTCCAAAGGGTAGTCACCCAGCCTGGGACTAACAATTTTCCCCAGCAGGAGGTACAGGATAGAATGTGTATAGGCTAGAATGTCAGAGTGCTTCCTGGGCTGTTGACCACCTGAGGTTCTTGTTGTAGAAAGAGTATCTTGAAATCACATGCTGCGTTAGTATTCTGGAAATGCTAGAGAGGAACACTGTGGGTTGTTTTGAAATTCATGGTAGTGTAACCAATTGAGGTCTGAACAGAAACCCAGTCACTTCTTGCCAGCTGGATTGTCTCAGGTGAAACTGCACTTCTTGGGTCTCAGATGATGTCAGAGATAGAAGGTGCTCAACTCAAGTGCAATGGGCAAAAATGCCATCAGGAGTTGAGAGGTCTGAGTTGTAGTCTTGACACTGATGTTCCTAGCATGATGTGGGTGGGTAATCTGGGCCTCAGCTTCCTCTGCTGTAGACTGGGATTTTTAATGATCCTAACCTCAAAGAAGTGTTAGGAAGATCAAATTTATAATCTATAGTGTGATATAGTGGCCACAAGCACAGATCTTGTAATCAAATTCTTCCTTAATTAAAAATGTTTATTGACAACTACTATGTGTTAGGCACTCTGCTAGTTAGTGATTAAAAGACCCCCTTGTAGAGCTTAGAGCATGGTGCAGGAGACAGAAAATAAACTCCCGAACAAGCAAGTAGATGTATCATTCTAAAATGTGTGGGGGCTATATAGAAAAGAACAAGGTTTGCTGAGAGAATATTGAGGAGAGGAACCTACTTTAGATGGGATTGTCAGAGTGTGTTGGAAAAGTAGGCTGGTTTTGGCTCTTTCTAATTCTGTGCACCTTAGGCTAGTTTTTACTAGCCTATTGTAAAAATTGGTTGGAGAATTTGCTGTGAAACTGAGTAGCAAGTATATCTGAAGTAGACACATTTCTCAGTCTACCAACTCATATGTGCAAGAGACATAACATTCTCTTGTTTTCTGTAAATGAATTTGCTTTGTGTTTTGTGTCTGTGGGTGAAGGAAGTGAAGCTTAATCTCAGTGAATTTGAGGTCTCTCCTCTATCCATAGAGTTAGTACTTAGCCAAGAGGCATTCGTAAGGCATTGGCGGGGGGGGGCATCATTTATCATTTAGCCACTGCTGAGGTGTCTCAGGTACCTTCTGATCTTGAGTTTCTCCCTTGTTCCTGCCACAAAGCCTCTTCAGGGACACCGACTCGCTGGCTCATGTTCCTCTGGCATTTGGGTGCTCATTGGGATGGGGGAGCACTCCTTCTACACCACTGGGGGCTGTGGAACATTCTGCTTCCGTGTTTCTGAACCTCCAATCCTCTCCTGTGTCCTGTAGTCCTTCCTGCTGAGGTTCTACTGGGCTGAAGTAGAGGCGAGAGGAAGCAGAGGCAAAGTGGGGAGCCTGGGAGACCTTGTGTCTAAGCTCCCTTGGCTGCCCTTTATCATCCTCCTCTTCACTTGACTCAGGTCGTCATTATCTAGTCTCAGGATGTAGGGGAGCTTTTGCTTTTATTTTTTTTTTTTTGCTTTTATTATTTATTTTATTTGCTTTTATTTTATTTATTTATATTTTTAAAAATATTTTTATATGATCAGCCTAGGCTTTTAAAATTTAAGAACCTAAAGACAGGAGCATTTTTCTGTTGTGTCACCCCTCCTCTTTAGCAATGAATGCGCCTGCTGTTTGGGGAGCATTACCTGCCCAACGGCCACTTCCCATTCTCCCTTGCTGGCAGAGCTCCAATTTTCAGGAGGGATCTACTTATGCCCTACAGTGACTCAAAGCCTGAGCCATGTCCAAGCCAGTCACGGCCCCAATCCCCTTTGCAGTGACTGGTTTAAGTGTAGACAGGTGAATCAATCCCAGCCAATGAGACACAAAGGACATCTGCTGGAGGGTTCTGGAAAAGGTTTCCTTATTTAAGATGGAAAAAGTTAGGGTCCTTAACGACGCTGATGAGCCACTGCGTTAATCAACCTTAGGGCATCCTAACTCCAAACTTCTTATTAATATTAATTCATATTAATATGAGATAAGAAATCTCTTATGGTTTAATTTGGGCTACTTGTGGTTTTCTGTTACATGGAGTCAAAGCATCCTAACTGATAAAGTGGGAAGGGCACAGTTTACAGGGAAATGTAGGGGGGAAGAAATCTGCTAATATCACCTCTGCTGATATCACCATTCATAGGCAGTCAGGGAGAAAAGGATCTGGGAAGGGAGGGACTTGATCCAATAACTGGGCAGAAATACCAGGGGCTCACCAAGGAAGCCAGTTCTTCAAGACTGGAGTACTATTTTTTCTCTTTGCACGTGAGTGATGACCTATATGTGGTCTGTGTGCATTTTTTTTTCATTTCATTCATTCATTCAACTGTTTATTAAGAATTTATTAAGTGGCAGCCAGTAGATATGTATACAGTCTTTTTTTTTTTTTTTTTTTTTTGTGAGGAGGACTAGCCCTGAGCTAATATCTGATGCCAGTCCTCCCCCTTTTTTCTTGAGGAAGATTGGCCCTGGGCTAACATCCATGCCCATCCTCCTCTACTTTATATGGGGTGCCGCCACAGCATGGCTTAGCAAGTGGTGCGTTGGTGCGAGCCCGGGTTCCGAACCTGCGAACCCTGGGCCGCAGCTGAGCGTGTGTGCTTAACTGCTGTGCCACCGGGCCGGCCCCAGTATACAGTCTTATATTACTCGTGCTTGGACCTATGTACTGTACTCCTGTTGTGTTAAAAACAGTTGTTTTGAAAGCTTGTTGCAGTGACCTTGCTCTAAGAACAAGCATAAAAGACAAGAGGAGGGTTACCTCATGGGATGGTGTATATATACCATGTGAAGGGTGACAGAATATGTCACCCGAAAACATGCCACTTTGGCATAAGGACTATTTTGAGCTGAAGGCAATTGAGAAGAAGCAGATATTAGAAAAGATTTCTGCCCTCCCTGTATGTGCCTAAAAGCAGGACATAAATTTGTACAGGCATCCCTCCTTCCCTCTCTACCAGGAAGGACAGAAGTTAATCACTGGAGACGGTGCTAGACCCTTATCAGCCCAGAGACAGCACCAGAGGAATGCACATAACAAACTCTGCTAAAATTAGCCCTTATCTACCGTTAGTTTCCCCACATATTTGCCTTCCCACAATTTACTGACACTAGAATCTCAATGTCGTTTTCCTTTGTGTTGTCACTTCTCTAAAAATTTGTTCTTTTGTTAAGATGCTATATAAGCCCAAGTTCTACATACCCATTTGTGTTATTCGTTGCTGGGTACTCCCATGTGTAAGCACAATGTACATGTTAATAAACTTGTTTGTTTTTCTCTTGTTAATCTGTCTTTTGTCAGTCTAACTCACAGGGCCCCAGCCAATGAACCTCAGATGGCTAGAGGAAAAAGTTTTTTTCCCTCCCCTACACATGATACCTTCATCCCCATACCCTACACCAAGCCTGTGGATGGCATCACTAATCCAACACAGCAATTCATTTTTTTTTTTTTTTTTTGCTGGGCAAGATTCGCCCTGAGCTAACATCTGATTCTTCCTCTCTCTCTTTTTTTCCCTCCCTAAAGCCCCAGTACATAGTTGTATATTCTAGTTGTAGGTCCTTCTAGTTCTTCTATGTGAGCCACCACCACAGCATAGCTACTGACAGATGAGTGTGGTTCTGCACCTGGGATCCGAACCTGGGTTGCTGAAGAGGAAAGCGCCCAACTTTAACCACTAGGCCATCAGGGCTGACTTCCAACATAGCAATTCTTCTAGTTGAAACTGGATATATCAGAGCGTACTCAAGGAAGTTACTACCCACTACCCAAGAGAAAGGAAACATAGTGGTTTTCCGTGACCTAATCATCTAGGACCTCGGTCAGAAATAAGGGCCAGATCCAGGGTCGTAGCAGTGGAAGGGGCCAGCAAAGTGGGAAGCCTGACGTTCATTGTGCCACCAAAGGAAATGAAACTGATGTAGGGAATGTCATGACTTGGACCCTCTGAACTTAGTGGACAAGGCTCTCAACTTGCAGAGATTAGCTGCCAAGACACTGAGGAGTTTCGTAAAAATTAACTGTATCTTCATCTTGAGTTTTTTTGCATTTTCATTGAGAAATAAAAGAATAAAGAGAAATTCTCTACTGTCACTAGGCACAGATTTGCTGCAGTGGCCAGAAGCCCTAGAAAATGATTACATTCTTTATTTTTCTCTCTCTGCGACATGTTTGGATATAGAAACATCTTGCTTTGGGAAGAGCAGGGTCATAGCGTGGCAATCACTTTTGGCTGTAGCTGGGGGGACCGTTTTTATAAGCAGCAGACTCCTGATGCGGTAAAGCCCCGGCAGGAGCCGAGATTCTGGCTTGTCAACTGCCTTTTGCCCGTTTGGCCAGACTACCCTGGAGGGGTGAATGCATTTTCTCTGGACTCTCTCCTGCCTGCCAATGGCCTGGGCAGAGAAACAAGGGGTGTTCCATGGGCAAGGATTCAGTCTGGCTGGAGGGTATCCTATAGACATTTATTTCCCCGTTCCAAAACTGCTCAAATGTTGGAAAGCCTACGTGGAACCAGAGGTGCCTGGGGGCTCAAAGAGGATCCTATTTCTGTCCTTCTGCAATCTCAGGTCTGCCTTGAAGTAGTCTCAATTTCACCTTGGGAAGCACTATCCAGATCTGCAACTGTACAAGTTTTAGGGGTGCCTGTAGCGCCTCTCCCCTCGTTTTGACCACACTTCTCCAGCTGCTTTTTGCAACTGTGGCCTCATGTACAGATTCAGAGAGTTCAGCGAATTGTCCTGAAAGCCTGTTTTTGCAGTGAGTTGCTATTCGAATCTTGGAGATGGGCGGGCGATGGTGGAGTGCTATTTGGAGCAGCTGCCAATTGCACATGGCCATCATATGTTCTTTATCAGGAGCCTCTGGAGACATTTTGTGTCTCCACAGACTCCCATGGGACACAATTTGTCTGAAAGACAGTGTTTCAGCAGGTAGGACATTTGAAGTTTGCATTCTTATTACAACCTATTTTAACTCTTTAGGCAGGGCTGGCTTCTGGCATAGGAGGAAAAGGTTCTTGCTAAGTAAGCCACCTTTCTTTATCCAGAAATATGCCTGCCACAGATCTGTCAACCTGTCTAAAAGTCCCCACTTTGGGACCTCATTGCTTTGGGTAAACATAGCTCCCTTGAAGTATAGAGCTGCAGAGGTGATAAGGAGGAAGCACTGTGATCAGATGATCCTGACTTCCACGTACGGGCTGTGAGATCTCAGGCAAGTCATTTCCTATACCTGGGCTTCCCCTTCCCTACATGCAGAAGGTGGGAGCTGATTTCTGGATTCTCTTCCAGCTTGGCGCATTCAGTTACTGATTTCATCCAGGGCTTGCTCCTTCTTGAAACCCATCCTAATCATTCTACCTCAGTGGTCTTTTTTCTTTTTGACTCTGTACCTTGTCATTCAGTCCTTGGTCATCTGCACGATCTTGTATTGCTTTCTACATTTTCAGTGTATGTAAGTAGTGTTGCTTGGACAAAATGATAAGCTCTTTGAGGGCAGGGAGTGTATTTTCTATGCCTGTTAAAACATCACTGCATAATTTTGGGCTGATAAAGGAACTTGGCTGGAATTGTTCATTTAAATAGTTCACAAGAAGACTATAATAATCTAATAATTCTGAATCTCCTCTGGGACAAACATAGTCAGGTCTCGGTTTTCCAAGTCAATAGCAATGGTGATATCTATGATGCAACAACTCTTAACAGCTTCCAAGGAATTTTCACATTCATTATCTCATTTTAACCTCTCAAAAACTCTGTGAAGTAAGTAAATGTATCAACATGGTTATCTCTATTTTATGCATGATAAAATTTGGTTCCATTTATTTAGTGTCATGCAGTTACTTAGTAGTAGATATGAGTCTGGTGTCCAGGTACATTGACTGCAAGTTTAATGTTCTTTTTGTTATTCTATACTTCAGTCCCTTTGGTGTTTCTTTGAATAACAAAGGGCAGTTATACAGATGGCAAGCAAAGGAATTAAAATAAGGAATGTGGGTGGGAGGGGGCAGTATAGTTTAGGGTTAAGGACTCAGGTTTTAGACTCTCACTAAAGATTTGGGATTAAATCTCTAATCTAGATGTCACTATTTGCTAGATGTGACCTTGGGCAGTTTAATTAAACTATGTAGTCCCAAGTTTCCCATCCTTAAAATGAGGATTACAATAATGCCTACTCCAAAGAATTCTGAGGATTAAATAATGCACATGAAGGACTTAAATGGCTTGGCTCATAGCTATTAACTATCGTGAGCATTACTACATGACATCAGGTCATTAGGCAGAGTAGCCTTGGATAATTACGTTTGTGAAAGAGACTGGTTCTTCTTTTGCTGTTAATGTTTTTGATTCTTTGAATTATCCTGAATTGGTTAAATCAGGTTCTTACAGAGCTGCTGTTATTGATGAACACAACCAACTGTAAAACAAAGATTCATGTAAGAGGTTGGGAGGAAAACTAATGGGAGGCATTCCTGGTGAATTCACTCATAGACTTATCTATCCCAGTGCTTCCCAGACTGCTTGTAGTGTAGGACCAGTTTGTTTTTGCTTTTTTATTTTATCTATCTATCTATCTATCCATCTATCTACCTATCTATCTATCTATCTTCTTGCTGGGAAAGACTCACCCTGAGTTAACATCTGTTGTCAATCTTGCTCTCTCTCTTTTTTTTCCCTCCCCAAAGCCCCAGTACATAGCTGTATATTCTAGTTGTAAGTCCTTCTAATTCTTCTATGTGAGCCGCCGCCACAGCGCGGCTACTGACAGATGAGTTTGGGAACACCTGGGAAGCAAACCTGGGCCACCGAAGCAGAAGGCACCAAGCTTTAACCATTAGGCCATCAGGGCTGGCTCCAGTTTTTTTTTTTTTTTTTTTTCTGAATTTCCAATTGTTACAGACTAATACTTATGTAAAATACAATAAAAATATTCCAGCAATGTTAACTTTCTATAAATGTTTCTAAGCACTTACTCTCAGTTTCTGTCTTGATGTCACTGTAGATGGGTCCATGGACCACACCTAGAGAGACATTGGTCTATCCAGAGTCTTTCCAAGCCAGTCTCTCCATGGCCAAGGAATAGCTGGTCTGAAGTCAGAGTGCTCCCCAAACCCAGAAGCCAAGCATAGTTTGCAGTACAGTTTTTGAGCAGAAAATGCTTTGCTATTCCATCCAGTGCAAGAAAAGTTCTTCTGAGATGCTGCTTTTCTGATAAAGCATTTGTGCTCAGGCTTGGAAGTTTAATTACCTGAGAGTAAAATAGAAGATTTCAATCCATTAATATAGTACAGTTCACCTAGTAAAATCCCTAATAAGTAGGGGATGGAAGATGAAGATGAGGACGCAGAGTTGAACTTGACTGTGGTAATTTTCTGAAGGTTGAGCTGCTCCAGAAAACATCAAGCTTGATTACTTAGTCTCTAAAGTGGAAGTGATAAGAAATGAGTGAAATGATGGGAGAGTCATTAATTGAGAAGCCAGATGAGGCCAACTGTACTGGGAAGAAAGAGGGAATGTTAGCATCGGTATCATCAAGGATTTAGAAGGATGGTGGGAAGGTGGTCTTTCTCCTCTTCTTATCCTTTGGCATCAAGCAGTTTCTATTTGTTCATTCATTCATTCAACAAATATTTTTTTTAGTGCCTTCCTAGCTTTTTTCTACACGTTAAAGACACAGCAATAAACAAAGCACCCAATTTATAGCTTATTGGAGAAAACAGACAGTTAAATGTGCATTTGCAGTCAAGAGTGATACTATGGGAGCACATGTTAAGGAAGTCTAAGTTGGCCTCTGAGGTCAGAGAAAGGTTTTCTTCAGAGGAGTTATCCAGGGATAGGCAACAAGTTTCCAGACAGAGGAAGTAACATATGCAAAGACCCTGAGGTGTGAGAACTTGGTGTATTTAGGGATCTGAAAGATACCCAGAGAAGTTGGAGAAATAAGGGGGGAGGGGGACTTTGAGATGAGGCAGAAGATACAGAAAGGATTCATGAAGAGCCTTGTGAACCACGGGCTTAGTCCATTATCCTGAGTGCAGTAGGAGCCCAGCAACTGGTTTTGAACAGGAGTAAAGAGTGACACAATGAGATTTGTGTTGTATAAGTATTACTTTGGCTTCTATGTGGGTAATTGATTGGAGCCTGGGAGTCCCATCAGGTGATCACCGACTAGATCAGAGCTAAGGTGGTAGCGGGGAAGGTGGGGAGAAAAAGATCAAGGATAAATAGGCAGGACTTTGAGTTTACGGGATGTGGGGCATGAGGGAGAGGGACACTAGAAGATACCTTCCAGGTTTCTGGATTGGGTGACTGGATGAATGGTGACGCTGTTCATGGAAGGGGACCCAGATGTGTGTGTGTGTGGAGTGGGGGTGGAGACTTGATTGGAAGTTGAGTTCCACTTTTGACATGTTGACTCTGGGGTTCTTGTGGAAAATCTAAGGGAAGACCTCCAGAAAGTACTTAGATGGATAGCCTCTGGAATTTAAGAAATACCTGCTGATCCAATATATTTGAGACATAATTTGGGATATAATAATGAACCACCACCCCCAAACTCTAAAGCAAACCCTGAGGGGTGGGGCAGCCTTCCCACCAGCTCTTTTTTGTTACACTGCTCTCTCTTTTGCCCTAAGGGCTTACTGCCTTTGCATTGCCAACAGGACAGCCCTCATCTGCCCTTGCTCTCGTGACAGCATCACATGTTATAGTCTTCCCACCAAAACTTAACCTGTCCTGTGTCCTGTACATGGTAGGTGATCAATGGATTCAATTAAATTCCCTCAGTAGCATACCCTCTCTTGGCCAACATATCCCTTGTTTATTAAAGATAATATGCTTCAAAGTGTTAAATGTGTTACTTCTCCTGCCCCCCCACATGTCTACCCTGAGTATATTTGCATTGTAGCAGGGTACTTCTCTAAGAGACTGGTCCTCAAATACTCTTCTTTATAACTACCTTTAAAATAGCATACATCACTTCTTCTTAACTCTTTATCGTGATTATCATAGGCTGCCTTTTACAAGATATTTTTTCCTTTTTTTTTTTCAGAGTCTACATTTGTCTTCTTTAATAGATTACAAGCTTCCTGAGAATAGAGTTCATACTTTCTTTTTTTTCCCTTGCACAATGCCTAGCACGGTGCTGGCTGAATTGATCTGGTGAATTGAAACACATGTGAACATGTAGCTGCACACACACAAGTATCTCTAAAGGGTTAAGCAGGCATTTCCACAGACCAAAAAGGTATTATGAAATGGGGGGTGGGTGGGCCATTGAGGTATGTGGCACTGTGGTGGCATGCAGGCGATTGTCTCCTTGCTACTGAAATTGACCCTTGTAAGCGCTTACACGTGTGGACCCAGAAGACATGACTGCCCATCACTTAATAATATCACTCAGACTCAAATTGACTCCTGCCAGTCAAACCATCAGTCTGGTGAGCTTCTATCTCTTTCAATGGGTGACTTTCTCCTGGTAGGGATGGCTTACTCCTAGAGACTTTCATTGATCTTGATTGTGAGCAGATCTTGTCAACCTCATTGTGGTCAGAACTTGACTTGGAGTGCTGGCGCAGAAGATGGTCAAAGGGCCAAAGATTAGAGACACATTCATGCTGATGATTGTTCAGCCTACCACTGTGCCTGACAGCTGACCCCATGGTAGCCTACTTGTTCTTACCTTGGACTGGCAGTTTGTGGTTGCACAGAGTTCTAAACACTGCTGCTTGTAAATGAGTTCATGCTAAGGAATTTCAGTCATTATTTGCATTTAATATATGACAAAACAAAGAGGGGACACACAGATATATATATATATATATATATATAGGAAGAGAGAGAGACACACACACACAGATATATATATATATATATAGAGAGAGAGAGAGAGAGAGAGACAGACAGACACACACACACACACAGATATATATATATATGAAGACACACAGACCACACATGAATGGGCAGACCTCTTAGAAGGGCTGGAGAATTTATTTAGAGTTGGGGAACCTGAGCCAAGATGGTCAAACTAATGGAGTTTATATTCTGTTTCTTTTTATTCCTTTACTTCATTGATGTCCTCTTTGTTTCCTGGAGGTTTCTTATCCTGGGTCATTTCATGTATTTCTTTTCTCCCCTATTCTCCAAAAGGAGATTTCTTCCTCTTCTCTGTCAGAAACTGCTTGCCCTGTGTTCTACTCCTTCAGTGTTGTGCCAGCTGATCTCACAAAGCATTTCAAGATTGAGTGGCTTAACTGGTGATCCCTCAAAGATAAATTTTTTTCATTCCAAAGAAATCTTCAAATGTTAAGGAGTGAATATGGGTGTCCCCCAGGCTTCACTTCAGCAGAGGAAATGATATTGGCAGGGAGTCTACCTGTCAGGGAAGGTTGATCAGAAGAGCTTTCCCCTTAAAGGAAAGAAAGGAAAAGTTTCTATCAACAAAACCAATAATACATTCTTCTTATAGAAAACTTAGTACATACAAGTTGAAAAAAAAAAAGACTCCAAATTTTCTGTATCCTGAAGAAAACCTGATATGAATTTTTTCTATTTCCATTTCTGTTTCTCACTATAATTTTGTATTTTTAGTTGCATTTAAAAACTACTTTGGGGCCGGCCCGGTGGCATAGCAGTTAAGGATGTGCGCTCCGCTGCAGCGGCCCAGGGTTTGCAGGTTCGGATCCTGGGCACGCACTGATGCACCGCTTGAAAGCCATGTTGTGGTGAGGTCCCATATAAGGAGAGGAAAATGGGCGTGGATGTTAGCCCAGGGCCAATATTCCTCAGAAAAAATCAGGATTGGAAACAGATGTTAGCTCGGGGCTAATCTTCCTCAAAACAGAAAACAAAAAAACCCCCTACTTTATAGAGGTATGATTGATATACAAAAGTTGTGCATATTTAATGTATACGACCTGATGAGTTTGGAGATAAGTGTATGTCCTTGTAACCATTACCATAATCAATGCCATAAAGATATTCATCACCTCCAAGAGTATAATTTTTGGAGGTTTAAACCGTATGGTTGTGCTCACACTATAACTGACTTCCTATCTCCCTATTTTCCCTTAGCATTTTAGGCAAGATTCCCAAGTTATCACAGGCTCTTGAAGAATATAATATTTAATCTACTTGTAGTATTATGTAGAAAGTCCCATTGGACTTAATTTAGCTTAAAGTTTCTCAACTGTTGGACGATTATTTGTTATGGTTATTTCCAGTTTTCCTTGACAAATAGCACTGCAGTGAAAATCTTTAAAGAATAGATGTTACCTTTAACTTTTCACTGATCACAAAAGTCATATTATCTGAGGCCCCCTTCTGAGATTTTCTCCAAGTCTTTTCAAAGTCCTATAGCACAAAAATCCTTCTTTCCTTTCTCTTCCTGGGGAAATGCTCCCCATCCTTCATGACGTTGCTCAGATACCATTGTTTGTGACGCTTTCCTGGGTCACACAAGACTGATAACTCCCTTCTGTGGGTTCACACAGGCTGTGGGGCCACGAATGACAGAATCACATTGAGGTGACCTAGCCCAAAACTCACTTCCTTGAAGGGCCCCATATTCTCCCTGCCTAAGTCTAGATCACTACCTTTCCTATGTTCTGGCGGCAGCTCTAGAGTCATTCTTCACAGCACATACTATAATTATGGTTGAATAATTAATTGGGTGATCGTTTCTTGGTGCTTGCCTCCTTCACTGGAATGGAGGTACACTGTATCATTCCTCTTCGTGCTCTGTCCTCAGAGCTTCACACCTCATCGTGGTTCAGGAAACATCTGCTAAATGAATGAAAAGATGGATGAATGATCTTCCAAAAATATTTTAAATATAAATGTCTCTAAAGAGGAATAAAATGGAAAGAAATAGTCATCTTAGAGCAATATTTATATTCGCTCATGATCTAGGCCAGCTTGACAACCAACATGTATTGAGGGCTTATGGTAAGCCAGGTGCTGCACTAACCTTTTTATATGCTTTATCTCATTTAAACCTTGCACAGGTCTAACGAGGTGGGTACTGCTAAGCCCTCCTCCGTATTAGATAAAAAAATGGAGGCTTAGAGAGGTTATTTAATTTGTCCAAGGTCACACAAGTAGTGAGAGGTGGAGCTGGGATTTGTCTGATTGAATTTGAGTTCTCAGCCACTAAGTGATGACTCCTGGAATGTTCGTTCATGCACTGGAGCGGAATCTGTCTCTTCCTAACCTGTCACTCAGTGGAATTAGGTCTCTGTCTTGAGCCATGGGGAATAGGCTGTTCTTCCTTCTTCACTGTAGCTTTCCTCAGCACACAGAGATTTATCCTCTGCCCGACTATTTCCCCCATCAGGCTTAATCATTTCCATTTCCCCCAACGGTTCCACTTGGGACTACAACGTAAGTTTTCTGACCCTTGTTTGCTGCTTTTATTTTCACCGGGACACTTCACCTTTCCCATGGACAATTAGTCAGTTCCTATACCTGGAAGAGAGGAAAGTGAATAGCAGGGAAAGAAAGAGCAAAAGAGAAAAAAACGCATGTGATTGCTCCGTCTCTTAAGACAGGTGGTTGGCAGGCATAATGGTTAAGACCATGGACTCTGGAGCCAGAATGCTTAGGATCTCCTAGCTGTGCCTCTTACTGGCTCTGTGAGTTTGAATAATTACGTAAATTCTAAATCTGCTGATCGAATTCCTGGACAGGTGAGTGCATCCTAGCTAACAGATTGGGTACCACCCCTGAGCCATCTTCTTGCAACCAAGAGAGGCTACCGTCTTCCAACACTCCCTAGAGATATTTACTGAGCACTTTCTATGTTTCTGCTGCTGCTATAAACATTTTGCCTTTATTGACTCATTTAATCCTCACAGCAACCCTATGAAGAGGATCCTGTTATTATTCCCACTCTAAGATGGAGCTGAATTTGTCTGGCCCCAGTTCCTGTGGCTGGGAAGTGGAGGAGAAGGTTGTCCAGCTGTTCTCCTAACCACTCTGCCTTTCTGTCTCAACTTTATAAACCATCTTGAGGGACTTTCACAACCTGCATGCATGAACAACTCACCTTATATTCTGCCACTTCGAGCGATTTGGCTCCTCTGACAAACTCTTATCTCCTGGCCGGTCTTTGCCGTCCTTGCCTGCCCTCCCTTATGAGGGTTGTTAAAATGGGAGCGTGGCTCACGGTGATTGATGGCCCGAATGCTGATCGTTCCCTCCCTCTCCTGGCTCACGGTAAATATTTACTTTTTGTTACACAGGAACAATGAGGTTTCATACAGGAGATGGATGTCGAGGGTATATATAATATTATGCTTGCCTGACTCCTTTGAACACCCAACTCTCATTTCCCTGGCTTACGTGGGGGAGGGGGAGGAGGCACCACAAGGTGAGTGGTTTGACTTTTCAGAGGACACTCAGAGTTTTGCGGGCTGGAGGGATTTCTTGGACTTTTCTTTTTTTCCTCACTGAAGGGCTAGAAACATGGTCTCTAGATAATTTAAGATCTAGTCAGGAGCCATCAGTTACACACGTATCAACGGTTCCATTATTTACCTAATATTGTCCCTTAAACTGATTCGCATTTTAAACATAGATACGTAATTTAGCTCTGCCCTAAGCAATAATGTCCCCCAAATCATGGGTGTGATGTGCTAATTTTATTAATACATATCGCAATATGTATGTAATTATTAAAATACAGAATGCTTCCTCGTGTCCTTGTGACTGTGTCTCACCGGGACTAGTTGACAGGTGACTTGTGTACGACTCTCAGCCCGGCCGCCGCCTCGCTCTGAGACCCTGTGCTGGTCACAGCTCTCCTGGGGCCTCCTGCTCTCCATCTGCCAAACGAGGTGGGCTCTTAACACTCCATCTTTCTGCTCTTTGTTTTCTCTTTCCAGCTCGAAATAATGTTTATAACAGAAAAAAGAGTTCATGTAGGCAGTCAGGTTAATCTAAAAATCTTTCTCACTTACATAAAGGCGGTTTCCAATCTTTACTTGGAAGTAGGTTGGTAGTTCTTGTCATTCATCTGTTATTGCTACTCGGGAAATACATGATGAGAGCTGAAGCCGCTGAAAGGTTCTGTAATGTAGTTAGAATAGAGTCTAGGTTGAGGGATGGGGGAGAAGGAGAGAGCAGCAGTGAGCGAGCTACTGAATTGCAGATTCTGCATCCTAATAGTATCACTCAAACTTGTAGCTGATTCATCTCCTTGTATTTCCCTCCTCCTCTCTTGTTCCCTCCCTCCCTCCCACCCCCTCCTGGGACCTCCTTCCCCCTTGCTCTCTCCTTTCTCTCTATTTCTCGTCTAATTCTCCATTACTTACACAGCGTGAAATGTGCATTTCTCTGTTTCCACAGACCCAAACAATGAGCCAGATATTCTTTCCCCCACATATCATATGGCTGTATTTTTTTCTGTCACCTTTCTTCAGAAGTATAATTTCTGAGAAGAATGCTTTCGGCCAAAAGGGGTATCTCTGCACGGACAAGCTGAGGAAAACTTTGGCAAGAGGAAGATTGGTTTTGACCCCTGGGTGCCCCCTTCTTTTCACCTCCCCTCCTGGATGGAGCCTCAGGCTCTCACAGCCCAGGTCTGGATCACCAGTCTCAGCGAAGCTTGCTTGTTCTCTGTCCCGCTGCTCTGTCTCAGCTGGAAGGGCCTTTGAAATCATCTCAGCTGAGCCCCTAGTTTTATACCTGGGGCAAGTGAGGTTCAGAAAGGGAAAGCCCTGCCTCGGCTTACCATAGTTTCCTTTAGAGGCAGGAATGGGCCCAGAGTCTTGATCCTGAGACTCCCAGAACCTGGTTCTCACTACCCCATGGTTTTGGCCAAACTCTTCCTGCCTCAGGTAACTCTGTCCTGACAGATCCTCATTAGGGCTGCATTTCTGTACACTCTGATAACCACTGGGAAGTCTCCCTCTAAACACTCTCACGCCTGTATTTTGTTAATATGTTGTTGTTTAGAGATTGTGCTTAATGCTTGCTTTTCCTGTTATGTTTAAGCACGAAGAGGGTGGGGATGAAGCTCTCGTTTCAGAGATTACCCTCAGTTCCTGTGATATAGTAATAATAACAGGAAGCTCTTAGTGGGCACTTATCTTGGGCCAGGCTCTGTTCTGAACACTCTGTGTGTATTAACTTAATTAATCCAACAACCCAGTGAGACAGGTGCTGTGGTTATCATCCCCATTTGACAAATAGGAAAGTAAGGCATGAAAAGGCTAATTAACATGCCAAAGTTCACACAGCTAGTAAGGGGCAGGGCTAGCATTCAAACTCAGGTGGCCTCACGTCGGAGGACACAGCTTACCCACCACCCTGTACTGCCTGTCACACAGCACATATGCAACGAACATGTATTGACTCAGTGCTTTTTCTTGACTGTGCTTCCAACATCAGTGAAGACTTTGTGAGACTCTTACGGAGGAGGAGGGAAGGACATTTGTTTTTGAATTAGGGGTCTGTAGCTTTTGTGAGCTTGTGATTTTTCTAGAGCGCTTGTTAATGTAGACTCCTTGGTCCTATCTCAGACCTATTACCTGAATCGCTGGCAGCAGGGCCTGGGAATCTGAACTGTTAACTGCCGTCCAGGTGATGCCAATGCAGGTTGGCCAGGATGACAATTTTGATTAATATTCTTTTAAAAGTTCTTCATTAAATCAACCAGAGCAGTGGTATACCACTTGGTGGAAATCCGAAGTTCGTGTAACAATTTCTACCTTTCCTGTTTCCCTTACTTACAGAGTGGATTTTGGCTCATTAAGTAACAATCTCTAATGCACGAGACCTCCAGTGGGCTGGGGGCAAAGCCAACAGGGTAAGCAGCATCTGGTTAAATGGTTCTGACTCAACCTGGAGCTCCTGCATTGGAGGATGTAATTAGCCCTCCCTTTAATGCTAAAGCAATGAGATGGCTTCTCCTCTCATGAGCACTTCAGTACTCTGGTTGTCTGGACAGTAGTCTGGTTGTCAGAGAGTTCAATAGTGTTTTGAGATATGTGAAGTGGTTCCGTTTGACTTATGAGAGGAGACGTCAGTGAAATAAGACAGGATGATAGGAACCTGCTCTTTCACGTTTAGACAGTGCGGTTTTGATGCGCTGCACTGAAACACACAAGTCTTCTTCTGGCTGGTGAGAGGCTCATCCAAAAGCGTGGGAGAGAGCCATTTGAATGGCTGGTCCCTTGTGATGTGTGCACAGGGCTGGTCCTGTTGCTTTAGTCTACAAATACTCTCTGTTCCCCACAGAGACCATTCACAGAAAACTGACAACTCTACTCTCTTATTTTTTCTAACTACTCTCTTATTTCTCCTACTCCTAATAAATATTTCCTCGTCTGCTTACCTACCCACTCATGCATCCATCCGTCCATTCACCCATCAAACCCTTGCTGAGTACCTGCTTTATCCCAGGCACTGTTTCAGGCCCTGGGGACTTAGCAGTGAACACAACAAAGAGGCTGCTCTCATGGAGTTTTCACTGCAATACAGACTTGTGGTTCTTTTTGTTTCCCATCACCTCGTTTTCCAGTCACTTCTCTGGAATTGATAAATACTTTATTGCCCCATTCTTTTCTTTTGCAAGATAAGTAGGTAAGTATCCCACTCTCTTGCTCAGACATTTTATGTATATGTATATGAGTAATAGATGTGTATGTATACATATATGTATACACACATGCATATACATGCATGTGTACATACACATGTATAATACATGTAACACACATATATAGCAAATGTATATATTTATCAAGTTAAGATTGACTTTCAAAGGTCAGGGCGATTGTTCTTTCAGCAAATGTTTTTGGATGCCTACTATGTGTTAGTTACTAAGTGAGTCAAGTCAGTTTGGAGCTCAAGGAACCTCTTCCCACTTCCTCAGTGTGGGCCACATCCCTCTTTTTCAGGGTGAGTATATGAGAAGGTGGATGCCTGCCTGTTTCTCTTTTTCATGTCATTTATTAGAAAGAGTCATGGAAGGAGAAAATTTCCCATTGTATTCTCAACTAAGAAAACAGATAATTAACCTCACTGAAAAACCATGTTTTCATGTTCTTGGAAATGTCAATAACTTGTTTAATGGTAGAAGGTCCTAAAAACCAATAAGGCAAACCCTGGATATCATCTTGATGTGGACGTGGAAGTTCTTACCAGACCCTCCCAAGTCCCCAGCAACAAAACACAGCATGTTGTGAGATTTATTGACAACAAATTAGCTTAGATTTATTGCTGATTAACGATTTCTGCATTCAAAGGTTAATGAGGTTTTTGTCTTCATTCAGCACTTCTGCTCTGGGGAGAATAATGAGATTGCCCAAAGACACCAACCATTCAGCTAAAATAAACAGATGACTAGAATGTGCATCCTGGCTGTATTCTGATACTTTTTTCCTCATCCCTTCTCGCTCTTTTTCTTTCTCAACGTATTCTAATTTCTCAGGTGATTTTCGTTTTTGGATGTGAAGAGATGATTAAGGTGATCTAGGCAGCACTGTTACAAATCATAGATGATTCCCTCGTGGACACTTCCGTGGAGAAATGGAGCTCATCTACACAATCTATCAAGGTTTCTTTCCTCTGCTACACCTAAAAACATCTCAGTGTCTCAGTGGTAGAAATGCAAATTGACTGATGCTCAGTTAGAAACCCCAGACAGGAAGATCCAACTACATGATTAGAAGCGAGACGTATTGTGTTTCTAGACTTGGTGAGTAGCCTTTTAGCCAGTATAGTGCTGCACTTAAGCAACTTCAAAACGTTGTTTCTATTTGACCATTGCAGATTTTCTGGCTTAATAATCTATTTGTAAAGAGTTTCACTTCCATCTTTATCTGCAAGCTAACATAGACTTTTAACAGACCACTAAGTTTACTTCATTTATTTATTTATTTAATTCATTTATATTTATTTAATTCCAGATAAGACTGTAAACCATCCAGAGAGCTCAGAGTCAGTACTCTTAGGTCTTTTATGGAGAATGCCACAGCCTGGGTTAGCAAGGAATAGCTTCTCTCTTGTTTGTCTCTGACCCAAAGCCTTAGTGAAACACAAGCCTGGCTATCGTGGAGAGCCACTTGTGGAGAACATTGAAAAATTGTTCTCTCAGGAGTAACTTTCTGTTTACCCAAAGACAAACTACATCTTTGCTCAGATATTCCTTTGGTAGTTTCTCTTTGCTTTAATTCTTCTGGGGGTACAGACGGAAGGCAAGTTACTGGACTAAGTTCATGTTTTAGTCATGGAATGTTGTGGCTATGAGGAGGCTTAAAGTTCATTTTGGGCCTTCCCCTCATTTTGCCATTGGGGAAATGAAGCCCAGAAGGGAAGTCTCTGATCCAAGGCTGTGCAAAGCCAGCTCTGATTCTTCTCTCCACCAGCAAATCCAGGTGTTCTAGTCCCATCCTGATATGAACCACTCTCAAAGCCCTGAGGCTGTCTTCACCTGTGGATTAATTTCTTTGGGGCTGTAGATTATCCTGTATATCATTCCTCTGCCGGTCAACCACTGCTGCTGCTGTGAAACCATTCAAGATGCATTTTGATTGCAGTGGGGTACACTGGCTTGTTGATAAAGGTCAGCTTAAATGTAATTCTTTAGAATGTGTGTAATTATTAAAACCAAAATTTGGAAAATGTTGAAGACCCTGTGGAATCTTAGACTCTGAGTTAGAAAACAACCTAGAAATAATCTAGCCCAGCTCACAACTCAATTTACCTCAATCCTCTTTATAACATAATTCTTTGGATACCACTGAATGCACTAAATCCAAGGCCTAATGCACATTTCTTAAGTCTTCAATATCGGAGCACCTTCTGCAATGCTTTTCCTTTCCTAGGATTTTTTTCTTGCTGTTTATCCCTGAAGCAGCATTTGGGAGCCAGGCTTGTTACAAATGGAGCTTGCACAAATGTAACATGGTCACCAAAACCTTGTCCTTCTTTGGTGGTAAACAGTAAGCAATGCCTTAAAGAAACTTTGAGCATGACCCCTTTGCTAGCCACATGGCCATTCTTGTCCACCAGAGATGTGAGTTTCGAAAAGTACACAACAAAGCAACAAACCAGAATGATCTGACTTCTTCCTCTGTTCTTTCAAGTTAAGGAAGGTGACCATGATGTTAAAATTTTCTAAAGCTGGATGCAGTGATGTTAGAAACTCTCAAAATGAGTATTTTACATGGACAAGACATTGAAAAGAGCAAGTTGTAGCTTTTTCAGCAGAGAGCTAAAACCCAAGGGAGAGTTTGGTGGATGATATGATGCACTGCCTGGATTTCCCTTCAGGAATGAAAGGCATACTCCTCCAGCTGTTGGGAGTGCTGCTGGCTGCCAGCACTTACAGGAATTGACCCAGCTGAAGAGATTCTCCTTGCCCAAGGTCGTGTCCCCTTCTTGGGGCAGGCACCGTCCAATGACCAGTTGATATGGGGTATAAAGATTTGGCCCCCTATTCCCAACCTGATACAACTCTGAAGAGTCATCCCAGTTCCAGAGCTTTCTGTGGAGTGTACAGACTTGTATTGGGACTGCATCACAGTTCAACTTCTTGCTTTGTCCAATCTTGCTTCCTTCCCTTCCATACTTGTTGAACCCATCCTACTAAACCTCTTGCATGCTAATTTCTGTCTCAGAATCTGTTTTTCAGGAATCCCAATCTGCAACAGAGAGAGTGCTCTTCAGGATCACTATAGAACAGTGGTCAACAAGTTCTGGCCCACAGGAATAATCTGATTCACTGCCTGTTTTCGTAAATAAAGTTTTATTAGAACATAGCCACACTTATTTGTTTACTTATTGTCCATGATGCCTTCCTGCTACAATAACAAAGTTGAGTAGTTGTGACAGAGATTGCATAGTCCTCAAAGTCCAAAATACTTATTATTTGACCCTTTACAGAAAAAGTTTGCCGATCCCTGCTATAGAAGACTGGAAGAAACACAGATATGAGATGATAGAGAAATCCAGGACAGGAACCTCTCAGAACATTATGCATTCTGGATGGAATTTTAAGCATCTATTTTATGACATAGTCTTTGATCTGTTTCTTTCTAGTCATATTCACATTCAAGCTTTTCTATAACTTTCTATTGGGATGCTACAGAGAAAATAGAGAACATTAATTTGTGGTCTTGAGTTTGAGTTTTGACATAATAAAATGGCTTACTTTCTACTGTACTTTAGGGTTTACAAAAGCATTTTTATATATACTCTCTCATTTATCTTGAGGTAGACAGGGCAGGGTCTACTACCTTCATCTGACTGATAAACTGAGGTTCAAGAAGGTTAAGTTGTTGCCTATGATCATGTAGTTGTTTTTAAAATACAGAACTTTTGTCTCATATTTTAGTTATTTTTCTATTTCTTATCGAAATAAATGGAAAGACAGGAAAGAATCACTGTTCAGCAAGGAAGTAATAAGCAATGGGGAGGCTAAAGGTGATTTTTGGAAGAGAAAGAATGTCCTTCTCTGATGCTTGTTTATGTACTAATTCGTCAAATGTTTACTGAAGAGCTCTGAGGCAGTGTGTTGAGAGAATGGTGTCTTGAAAAAGCTCTACAGATGGTTCTAATGTGCATCCATGGTTGGGAACCACAGGGCCATACCCCGATTGTTAATGCCTAAGTGACAGTACTTTTGAGTGGGCATGGTGTTCACAGAAGGGGCAACTTGAACACCAGGAAATAATACCTTCTTGCTTTCCTGCTTTTCTTCTTTTGAGCATTCGTTTGTTTATTTATTCACAAGTAATTGTTAAGTGCCTATCATGTACCAGGCATCATATGAGAAGAAGATAAATGATGCACTAGCCAAACATGGTTCTCGTCTACGTGGAGCTCCCAATCTAGCAGGGAGAGAGACTATTAAGCTAGCAATAACCACAAAGTGAATAAGGGCTAGCATAGGGGCAGTATAGAGCGCTGCAGATGTGTCTGTCTGGCATGGGTGGGATCTGGGAAAAAAGTGACATTTAAATGAGACCCACAGTGTGACTAAGAGTTAGCCAGGTGGAGAGTCAGAAGTGTGTGCCAGGTAGAGAGAACAGGATATGCAAAGGCCCAGGGGTGAGACAGAACATGATATAGGAGGAACTGGCAGAAGTTCATTCTGACTGGAGTACAGAATGAAGGGGAAGGTTGGTGACAGATGAAGCTGAAGATACACAATAGGTAGGGGCAGTTCACAAGGGATTGCCTGCAAGCCAGAGTACGGAACTTCAACTTTATTCCACGGGTATCAGGGAGCCATTGAGGGGGTTAAAACAGCAGAATAGCACTTGTTTTTCCATCAAGACATAACTATTAGCTAGAACCAGGTAGTTGTTTTCCACATAGGAGCAAATGGGACATAAAGACTGATTAAAGAAGCCAAAGTTAGAGGCACCGTCTGTGTTTGTAAACGAATTGGGACCTCTACACTTTTTTGTCTGCCTCTAGACCATTTCAGTGCAGGCAGTAAGGAACAATTCAAGCCCCACCTGCTCTGCCATTGTCAGTCTCACCTCCGTAAACACCATAGTCTTGTTTTCAGTGGCTTCTCTCCTTTGGCTCTGAAACCCGAGTGAAAAGGGCATTGCTGTCTGGGCTCTTTCTCTGTCCATCAGCATTTTGATTAAAGTCACTCAGAGGCCTTTTTCTTTGAGTAGAACGGATTGAAGCCTTGACTAACCAGGCTCAACCCTTCAAGGGGCAAGAGTGAACAATTTCTGCTGGATTCATGCAGTACTTCTCAGCTCTGAAAAAGGGCAGAATGCAATTTTCTACTGAAATTACACCTGATTACAGATCATCACACCACTGCCCTGTGGACCAATTCCTCCCTTGCTTATGCGCCTTAAGGTTGTGTGTCATCAGAAAGAAGGAGGCTGCTGAGGAGAAGGTCCAGTTTACCTTTGATGCCTAAAATCTCAGCTGAGTAAGTTTAAAATCCTAAATTACTAATAAGCCTTCAGGCATATCTCAGGCAGAGGCTACAGCTTTGGGCATTCACTGGTGCCCTCTACTTTCCATAAAATGAGAGGGTAAGAAAAAGTTTTTCAGGTTGGATGTGTAACATTACTTTTCCTTGCTTTCTCTTATTTTACTTATTTTCCTCAGATCTTGCAAGACAAATGTACGGATAAATGATGAAGAGGACAATTTTATATTACCAATAATCTATTGAGGCGATATGAGAGAAGAGAAACTTAGGGGAGGTTTTGAAAGATTCCTAAGTTCCATGTGTTCGAAGATTTTCCTGTTGTCTTTCTGTTATTGATTTCCAATTTCATTCCCTTATGAGGGGATAACATATTCTGTATCATTTAAATTCTTTTAAATTTGTTAAGGTGTGTTTTGTCATCCAGGATATGGTCTATCCTGAAGAGTTTGTCTTGGACACTTGAAAAGAATGGGTATTCTATTGTTGGGAGGAATGTTCTGTAGATTGTTGATTAGATCCTGTTGGTTGAGGCTGTTGTTGAATTCTTCTATATCCTTACTGATTTTCTGTCCAATTCTTCTATTAATTGCTGAGAGTAGGGTATGGAAGTCCCCAGCTATAAGTATGGATTTGCCTATTTCTCCTTTTAGCTCTATCAGTTTTTGCTTCACATTTTTGCAACTTTGTTTTTTGGTGCATCCACATTTAGCATTGCTATATCTTCTTGGTGGAGTGACATTTTAATCATTATGTAATGTCCTTCTCTAGCTCTTAAAATTTTTATGCCCTGAAGTCTACTTTGCCTTATATTAATGTAGTCAGTTCTACTTTTTTTTTTTAATCAATGTTTGCATGATATCTTTTTTCCATCCTTTTTCCTTCAACTTACCTTTGTTGTTACATTTGAAGTGAGTTTCTCATAGATGGCATAACTGGGTCATGATTTTTTAATCCATTCTGGAAATCTGTTTTTTAATGAACGTATTTAGACCATTTACAATGAAAGTAATTATTGAAATGTTCAGGCTTAAGTCTGCCATTTTGTTTTCTGTTTGTTTCCTCTGTTTCTTGTGCATCTGTTTCTCGTTTCATACATTCCTGTGGTTACTTGAACATAGTACTAGAAGTTCTACCCAGTGAAATAAGGCAAGAAAAAGAAATAAAAGGCATACAGATTGGGAAGGAGGAATAAAATTGTCTCTTTTTGTGGATGACATAATTGTGATAACACCGAATGCTGGCAGGCAGGCAGAGAAACTGGATCACTCATACATTGCTGGTGAGAATTTAAAATGGTACAGTCACTCTAGAAAATAGTTTAGCAGTTTCCTTTAAAACTAAAAATGAGTTTACAGTACAATTCAACAGTTATACTTTTGCACATTTATCCCAGAGAAACTGAAACTATGTGTACAAGGAAATTGTACATAAATGTTCACAGCAGCTTTATTCAGCCAAAACCTGAAAATTACCCAAGTATCTTTCAATATGTGAATGCATTGAAAGATGTGGTTTACTCATACCATGGAATACTACTCAGAAATAAAAAGAAATGAACTATTGATATACACAACAACTCAACATGCCTTGGATGAACCTCAAAGGAATTATGCTGAGTGAAAAAAGCCAATTATAAAATACTACATACTGCATGATTCCATTTATGTACCATTCTTAAAATAGCAAAATAATAGAGATAGAGAAAAGATTAGTACTTGCCAGGAGTGAAGGATGGGAGAAGCTGTGGCTAAAAAGAGGTGGCACAAAGGAGCTTTGTGGTGATTATATCTTGATATTAGTGGTAGTTACACAAAGCTACACATGTGACAAAATTGCATAGAACTACACAAACCCACACATACACACACAAATGAGTACATGTATCTGAATGAGGTCAGTTATCTGGCTTTGATAATGTACTATAGTTATGCAAGATGTTAACATTGGCAGGGACTAGGTGAAAGGTACGCTGAACCTTTCTGTATATTTCTTTGCAACTTCCTGTGAATCTAATTATTTCAAAATAAAAAGTTAAAGATATTTAGCTATGAATATACAAATATTCACACGTGTGTGTGAAAACTGTTAGGTTTGTTTTTTTCTTAGTTCCTCATCCTTACCAGATTAGTTGGGGATGTAGATGTGTTCTAGGAGCTAAAATGAGGGGAGATGATCCTTTTCAGAGTGATCTAGAATCCATTTTTAAGGATATAGTAAGCAGAGGGAGGTTAACTTAACAAGCTGAGGCAATAGATTTGAGACAATTTGTGGAAAGATTGTAGTTTAGTGTGACATTCCCCAAATTTTAAGACATGTTAAGGGGGAGCTTAATGGACACCACTCTGAGAGATTCTAATTCCAGTCTCTGTGGGGTATGTACAAGAAATCTACGTTTTAAATGAACACCAGGTAATTCTGATGTCCTTAGTTCTCCTACCATGTTTAGAACCACACTGATGCAGTGGATTAATATTCTTATGGGGTTAGTATGAGCTAGTGCTCAAGAAATAATTGTGACGTCATTGTTATCAGCATCACTGTCATCATAGTCATTAGCATCACTAATGATATTGGCACATAGTAGGTCCATCGTCAATAAAATTTTCTTCTTTGGGTATGATATGTTAATAGTGTTGCATTAAGATGTATCTAACATGTTATCATTTAGCACCATCAGGGCTTTTGAAGAATTGGATTTGATGACTTTGTAGACACTTGAGGAGGCTTCTTGAGGACTGTCACTGGGGAGAGTAGTGCAGAGGGCTTGTGTCCAGCCCTCAGTCAGGAAAGGCCAGGGGCGAGGAAGTTGTCACTGCCTGGCCCCATTGGGAAGTGCATTCAGTTAGCTCATTTGGTGATTGATAGGTGGCATCATCGGCAAAGAAACTTCCTCTTGGGGGAAGCCTACAAAATGCCCCCCAAGTTTTGGGGAAAAAACTGGGAAGATGTCAGAAATAAAATTATTTCCTATGAGGGGCGTGTTTTCATATACTCATTCATCAAATATTACTGAGAACATACTGTGTGCAAAGCAATGGGTAATGTACTGGGGGTATGTTGATGAGAAAAAAAAATACCATTCTGTCCTGGTGGAGCTCATAATTGAGTGGGGATGACAGACGTTGAACAGGAAATTGTACGTGCAATGAGTGTTACAAGATAGGAAGTGAAGGCACCCTGGAAGCACATAAGTAGGGAAGCAGCTTAGAAGGAGGTGGTAGGGATGCCTCCCAAAAGACATGATATTTAAGCTGATATGAATAGGAGAGGAGTTGGCCCAGGAGCAGAGTTGGGAAGTATTTGTAGGAGAAACAGCATATTGGAATGTGCGGAGAGGGAGGGGAGCTTGGCATTTTGAGGAAATGGAAAAATTCAGCGTGGTTGCCAGACAGAGTATGAGGAGGGGGAGAAGGGCAGGTGAAGGTAAAGCGCTTAGGCCAGGGCCTGGCACATAGCAAACTATGCCAGCCTTTGGTTTTTATTTTTGATTAACTGTTGTAACTGCTTTTATTATTAATCCTAGGGTAGTTAGAAGTCACTGAGGGTTTAAAACAGGGGAATAACTTAGGATAAGTCCTAATTTAGAGAGTCTCCATTTGATCCTTCTCATCGGGGGAAGAAATCCACAAGTGGATTCCCCTATGAATCTGTGGAAGGAAGGACTTGGACCAACCCGTAAATAAGTGGGCTTATTGTCTACTTGGTCTCACAGGTTCAGAACTTGATCATGGGCTATTTACTGTTTACCCAGGGTGTCCTTCAGGCGGCCTAGCAGCCCCCTGGTTCCTTACAGAGGTCAGGCCTGCAGCTCCCATCAGATATTACTAAATGGTATCCAGAGGCCTAGGAGACAGAATCATAAGCAACACCGTGTCCTTCTGGCTGTGGCATGTTGCTATCTGAGCTGTGTCCTATATCAGAGACAGTAGATCTAAAACCCCACGCCTTCTCATGTACCAGCAGATGGATGTGATAAGTCAGGAGGGACCATCATCCCAGTAAGTCAGGGGTGCCTTCTACACAGGGAATTACATCCAATGGAAGAGGCAACCTATGGATTTTCCAGGGTTGGTCTGTTTGAAAAATAGAACAACTATTGGGGCAAATATGGAGAAAAATCTTTTAGAAATAAAAATAAAATAAGCTTAAAGGTGAGAGTAAAAATAAGGAGAATATGGTGGATTTTTCTTCTAAAAGCCTAAGGACAGATCCACTTGAATAGAACTAAGGTAACAAGCTAAAGGGTAGTGTAAAGAAACCCAAATGTTTCTTTGAAACATGTGACATCTGAATGACAAACAGTGAAGTTAAGGCAAATAGGGAGGAGATAAGAGTCTCTGACAAGCTACTCTATATGAGTCCAGCTTTATATGACGTTCATTTTCTTTTTAGAGAAGCTACATTCCTCTAGGACAGAAAACCAGGGACAGAGATCCCACCTGGCCAGCCACGGCCTCTCAGGTTGCCCTTCATGTTTCTGATGACCAGTGGTCTTTTTAGCCCTTATCTAAGGGCTAGACAAGAACTTTCATGCCACCACCTGGGAAACCCCTGAGCAGGAGTACTGTGGGCAGACTGGGCTCTACTGAGTTTCCAGGCTAAGCCACAGGGGTGTATAAAACTCCTTGGAGAGTGACCTTATGCCAGGGCAAGAGCTTTAGATGCTCATCTTTAGGATGAGTCTATTGCTGCATTCTTCTTAGGTGGTTGACTCTGCCAGGTTCCACACAATGAGTCCAAGGCATTGGCTCTATCAATCCAAAAAATTATGATGATTAATTTTATGTGTCAACTTGGCTGAGCCATGGTGCCCAGATATTTGGTCAAACATTATTCTGGGTGTTTCTGTGAAAGTATTTTTTTTTTCCTTTGGATGAGCTTAACATTTAAATTGGTGAACTTTGAGTAAAGAGATTATTCTCCATAATGTGGGTTGGCTTTATCCAATCAGTTGAAGGCCTTAATAGAACAAAGACTGACATTCCCCAAGCAAGAAGGAATTCTTCCAGCAGACTGCCTTTGGACTCAAACCACCACTCTTCCCTGAGTCTCCAGCCTGCTGGTGTCCCCCCAACAGATGTTGGACTCACCTGGTAACAATCAGAGTCAAACAGTCAGTGTGGTATGGACCAGTAGTTAAGGACACGTGCTTTGGAACCAGGCAGGCCATGTTCTGAGCCCAGGTCCACCATTTACTATCTGCATGATCTTGAACAACTGAACTTCTCTAAGTCTTAATATCCTATTTTGTAAAATCAGAGATAATAATAGAACCTGCCTATGTTTATTAAGAATATTTCAGCTACAAGTGATAGCGTGCACCTCAAAAGGGCTAAAGCCAGTGCTTCTGAGACTTTAACGGGCATGCAAATCATCCAGGAATCTCATTGAAATGCAGATTCTGATTCAGTAGGTCTGAGGACTGAGGCAAAAAAGAAAAAGGGAGGGGCTGGCTCCGTGGCTTAGCGGTTAAGTGCGGGTGCTCCGCTACTGGCGGCCCGGGTTCGGATCCCGGGCGCGCACTGACACACCACTTCTCCAGCCATGCTGAGGCAGTGTCCCACATACAGCAACTAGAAGGATGTGCAACTATGACATACAACTATCTACTGGGGCTTTGGGGAAAAGAAAAAAAGGAGGATTGGCAATAGATGTTAGCTCAGAGCCGGTCTTCCTCAGCCAAAAGAGGAGGATTAGCACGGATGTTAGCTCAGGGCTGCTCTTCCTCACAAAAAAAAAAAAAAAAAAAAAAAGAGAGAGTGGAGTTTGGATTATGTAGCTGGAAAGTTCAGTAGTAGTGCTTGCTTCAAGCACAACTGGACCAAGTGTTTAAATAGCATTTTCAAGAATTCGTCTCTTGGATCTGTAGGCTCTGCCTTCTTCTTTGTTGGCTTCCTAGGCTTCCAGAAGTTTCAGAATTGCATCTTATCAGCTTGAAAAGCACAGAGAAGATACAGCATCTTCCCAGTAGTTCCAGAAAAAGTCCTTTCTTTGATTTGGCTTTGTTTGCTCTCATTTGGATCATGGTTCACTCCTGCATCAATCATAATTGTCAGGTGAACATAATGCTCTCCTGCACCTCAAACCAAAGCTGCAGGATCTTAGACTCCCAGCAGCCCTGAGGTGTTTAGTCCTCACTGGCCAACTCAAGGCAGGCTTTGGAAAAAACGTGTCAGATGTTTGAAGCCACAGCTTTGGGTCTTGTCTGCACAGTGAGACATTTTGCTTATCAAGTACTTCCCATTAATGAAGTGTTTCCTGGGAGGTCTCCAGAACTGTCTTTTTTTTTTCTAATTGAAAGTTTTAATTAAGTTTAAATTAGACAACGTGACTATAAAATGGAAGAAATAAAATAGGACAAATAAAAGAAAACCTACAGAGGAAATTAAACTAGGAAAAAGCACACTGGGCAGGACCATGTGGGTGAGCTGGGATTAAATGGCTCATCTTTGAGAGGGACCTTGGCTTCTTGCTGTAAGTAAATGACCTCCAATGACCTAAATGGTATTCTAATGCCTAAAAGACTTAATGCACCTCCCCAATTTATTCCTCGCTCATCAGTAGGTCCACTGGGTATAATGCATGTCTCTATATACACAGAGTAAATGACTAGAAGATAAGAATGTAGAGCTATTAAACTTTAAACCAACATGAAGATTTATGTCATGAACTTTTGCTTTTTCACATTGTGTTTTCTGACAGACTTGATTTTAAAGACTATGAAACACTCTAGCTTGTTGCTCAAAGGCCTTTCCAGACATATAAATGATTGGATGATGACCTAAGTCACCAGAGCATGTTGGAAAGATCTTTGCTCAGATAGAATTTCAGGGCGCTTAGCTAAGGGAAGCTCATTATAGGTACCAATGATTAGATTTTTGTGATTTTTCATTATGACCCACAGCACCACACATCAGTCACTTTGAGTCAGAACGAATAGCAAAGGCAAACACATTCACATTCATCAAGCAAGTGTATTTGTTTTCTGGACTTTTGGAGAACAGTTCCTGGGTGCTAAGTCAACCATGTTGAGTGCTGATTCAGAAAGAATGACTGGTCCACTTGGCAAGGCCAGTTTTAATCCTCTTTTTTGCCAATTGTCCAGAAGAGTGTTTGGAAGTCATTGGCAGCATTTATTCCTTTTGATGGATTCATTCATGTCTGCCAAGAGAAAATGTTTCTCTGTTGCCCATGGTTGTAGTGCAGAACTCTGAGGGTGTGCAAATAGTTCCAAAATGGTCCTTTGGAAGTATCTGAATTTACTGGGTTGGTTTTAGATATTAAAATGAAGGCAAGGGTTTTTACTTGCCTTTGGAGTTTGATGAAAAGGATAAAAAATTTTATTATTCCACTAAAGTGCATTTATTTATTCAATAAATAAATTTATGTATTGAGTGCCTATTATATGGTGGGCATGGTGCTAGGTACAGAGAATTCTGTGCTGGAAAGATTTGGACATAATTTCTTCCCTCCTGAAGCTTACCCTTTAGTGAGAGAAATTAAAATATACAAATCTATAATTTCTAATTGTAAGTGCAATGAAGCAAATGAATAGAGCACTTAGGAGAAGATAAGAGAAGCATGATATTGACGAATTTGAGGTGGGTAATACATATATATTTGGCCAAGAAGAAATGACTCATGTCCTAAAGGAATATTAACTATTCCTTCTTCAATTCCATGTTCAAGCGAATAAAGGCCTCAGGCAATCAAGGTACTTTGGACAGAGAATTACTCAACATTAGTTGGATTGTATGAACATTTTGAATTGTTATTTAGTAATCATGGAAATTACCAAAATGGATTAAGAAGGTCAAGTATGTTTTAAAAATTGAAATGAATACTTCCACTTAAAAAAAATAAAATAACCCAATCAAGAATGAAATTTGCTTTTCTGCATCTACTCTTATTAAATGTTCTTTGTTTATTTTTCTCATTTTTTTATTGAGGTAAAATTGACATATATCGTTATATTAGTATTGTTAAATGTAATTTAAATATCTTTGATCTGAGAGTAAGAATTATTTTTGTCTGTTTAAAGAGAACTAAATTTGAGTTATTTAAAATTGGTTCAATAGTTTATACCTTTCCACACTTAGTGTTTATGTTCTATCAGCCTGTAATTTTTTATAATCCTCACCATCATCACAACACTATTTATTTTGCAAGAATTTATCGAGCAATGTATTAGTCAGCCCAGGCTGCCATAACAGAATACTGTAGACTGAGTGGCATAAACAAAAGAAATTTATTTTCTCACAGTTTGGGAGGCTAGAAGTCCAAGATCAAGGTGCCATCAGGGTAGGTTTCTGGTGAGGCCTCTCTTCCTGGCTTGTAGATGGCCACCCTCTTGCTATGTACTCATATGGCCTATGCTCTGTGCACACAGAAAGAGAGTGAGCTCTGGTGTCTCTTTCCCTTCTTATAAGGGACTAGTCCTATCAGATTAGGATCCCACCGTTATGACCTCATTTATCCTTAATTACCTCCTTACAAGCCCTGTTTCCAAATACAGTCACATTGGGGATTAGAGTTTCAACATACGAATTTGAGGGAGACATAATTCAGTCCATTACAACCACCAACTATGGGGCAAACTCTATGCTGGGCACTAATATACAGTGGTGAACCAAGCAGTCACTATCCCTCCACTCATGGAACATCCAGTCTAGCCAGGTAGGTAGGCAATAAACAGATAATTGCATAAATAAATATTTCATTTCTATTCCAGTGAGTACATCTTTGGGAAAGAACAGATTATACGCAAAATGTAAAGACAGCACTTGTCCAGAAGCTTTTTTTTTTTTTAATTTTTTGTTTATTGTAATAACATTGGTTTATAACATTGTAAAAATTTCAGATGTACATCATTATACTTCTATTTCTGCATAGATTACATCATGTTCACCACCAAAATACTAATTACAACCCATCACCACACACATGTACCGAATTATCCCTTTCGCCCTCCTCCCTCCCCCCTTCCCCTCTGGTAACCACCAATCCAATCTCTGTCTCTATGTGTTTGTTTATTGTTGTTATTATCTACTACTTAATGAAGGAAATCATGTGGTGTTTGACCTTCTCCCTCTGACTTATTTCACTTTGCATTATACCCTCAATGTCCATCCATGTTGTCACAAATGGCTGGATTTCATCGTTTCTTATGGCTGAGTAGTATTCCATTGTGTATATATACCACATCGTCTTTATCCATTCGTCCCTTGATGGGTATTTATCCAAAGAACTTGAAAACACCAATTTGTCCAGAAGCTTTGGGGTTAACATCAAGGTTAGCAAGAATAATGCTAGGAATAAGTTCCTAATGTGAAGTCTTAGAGCAGATTATATGTAGTGGACAAAGATTATACAAACTGCAAAAATGGAAATGCAGAGGGTTTTTTTCTTTTAGAAGAATAGCGCTGTGTTTACATCCCACATTTGGAAGTGCCTCATCTAATATAAAAATTCATGAGTGAAGGGGTTCCTTTTATAACAGTTATTATGGCCAAAAGAACAGATGTTACATTGCTTTCTGCCTAATTATTTCAGGCCAATCATTCAGTTACCAAAATCTGGTCTTTGCTATGAGAGACAATATGAGAGGAAGGGGTGAGCAATTGCCTAGGTATTTTAGGCCATTAGGCAATCTGGATATTTCTGCTTCCCAAAACATCTCCAAACTGCCAGTCTTCCCCACATACCAGAAGCATAGTCTTTTAATTTTTTTCCCTTCAGATACCTTCCCTAACACTTCTTTTGGTGTTCTTTGACTAAGTTCATGATCCCAAACTGGACTTGGACTTGTACATAATCACAAGCTAGATGAGGCCCACAAAATTCGTTCATGTTGTTCGTGGTTTTGCCTTCCTGGAGGAATCCCAGAGCCAGGACCCAGAAGTACTGGTAAAACAGTTTTGTTACTACGCTCAGAAGTCCCATGGAAAATATCATATCTGCAATCCCTCCAAATCTGGGGAGAGTTTGGTTAGTCCAGTATAACTCACTGATGCAGATCTCCAGGTTGGCTGTTGATTACCAAAATAGTAAAGACTGAAGTCTCTCCATCCTCATTTCCCCCTCTCTTCTACAACTATCACAGATTCAATTGTGAACCAGAGTTAACATGGAAAAACTAAGGAGAAGGTCACATAAGAAAGTTCTCAACTGAGATGAAATAACAAAAGAGCTAGAAAAGAGAGGTGGGGAGGAAAAGAGGGAGACTCCCTGGAGAAAACATTGAAAAAGGAATCATCTGGGCTGTGATCGCCTGTTTCATTAGGGGTCCATGTCTGTGTTGAACCAAATGCCCCACCTACATCCTGTTTCCTCGTAATTTCAGTCTCTCTTCATTACTCTCCTGACACTTGTAAATATCATTTGGGTTTATTTTACATGGCACATATTTCCTTGTCTTAAAAGCATTGAATAGTTAATATTATCATAAATTATTTAAAATAGACAAGAATGGAGACTATTATAACACACCCAACACCTAGCTTCCTCAGATCTTAATATCATGCCAAATCTTCATCAGATCTGTTAATTTTAGCGAAAGACATCAAATACTTCAGATACAAATGGGAGCTTCCCATGTACCCCGCCCCCTCCTTTTCCTCCATATCCCCGACAGGAGTCATGACTATTGTGGGTTCAGTATTTATCACCGACATTATCATACTTTTGCCACAGATTTAGATATCCATAAATATTATATAATATTGCCTTGTGGATTTTAACACTTTATATAAATGATATCATACCATATATATCCTTCTGAACCAGCTTTAATTCTCAATATTATATTTTTGAAATTAATACACACTGATATATATAGCTCTAATTTGTTCATTTTTATTGCTGTAGAGCGTTAAGTGAAGATACTTCAATACATTTGTCAATTTTCCTTGACATAAAAATTCAAATTGTTTCAAATTTTTTTGCTATAATGAATTTCAGTAACCAACTTTGTACCTTTTTCCTCCCATACATATGCAAGTATTTCTTCTAAGTATATGTCTAGGACAGTGTATTAGTTTCTTGGGGATACCACAACAAATTACGACAAACTGAGTGGCTTAAAACAAGAGAATTTTTTCTCTTACGGTTCTGCAGGGCAGAAGCCCCAATTCAACGAGCCAGTCACTTCCTCCAGAGGTTCTAGGGGAGATTCCATTTCTTGCCTCTTCCAGCTTCTGGTGGCTGTTGACACTCCTTGGCCTGTGGCTGCTCACTCCAGTCTCTGCCTCTGTCTTCACATGGCCTTCTCCTCTGTATCGCCTCTTCTGTCTGTCTTCTTATCAGGACACTTGTCATTGGATTTTGGGCCCACCTGGATCATCCAGGATGATCTCATTTTGAGATCTTTAAATTAATTAAATACATAAAGATTCTTTCCCCAAGTAAGGTCACATTCACAGGTTCTAGGCAGACAAATCTTTTGGAGGCTGCCAATCAACCCATTACAGTTTCCTAACCTCAGCACTATTGACATTTTCAGCCAGATAATTCTTTGAGAGAATGCGTGACCTGTTTAGTGTAGGATGTTTAGCAGTATCTCCTAGCCTATACCCACTAGATTGCAGTGGTATCCCTCCCTACCACTTCCCTCCCCTCGCAACCTGAGATGTGACAATCAAAAATGTCTCTAGACATTGCCAAATGTCCTCTGGGGGATGAACTACTCCTTTCTTTCTTGAGAACCGCTAGGCGAAAGTTGCTGGATTGTAGGGTATGAGCATTTTCAACTTTACTAGATATTGTCAGTGGTTGTCCAAAGTCATTGAACCAATCTAAACTCTTATCAGCAGTATGTGACAATTCCCACAGCTCTGTGGCATTACCAGTACTTGGTTGGCAATTAACTTTTTCTGTCAATTTGTTGCTATCTCATTGTTGTTTTAATATACATCTTCCTAATTACCCATGTGGTTAAGCATCTTTTCATTCATCTATTATCCATTTGGGTTTCCTGGTCTATGAATTTTTTCTTTATACAATATACTTTGTCATTTTTTTTCCCCTAAGTAATCTTTTTCTTTTTGAACTATAGGAGCTCTTTATATATTCTGGAGAGTAGTCCTTTTTCATTTATGTCCAATAATAATGTCTTCTCCTCATCTGTAGGTTGTCTTTTATTTTGTTTATGGTATCCTTTGTGGTACTAAAGTTCTAATGTATAACGTTGTCAATTTATCAATTCTTCTTTGTGGTTTGAGCTCTTTGGGTCTTTTAATGTCTCTTTTAAGTGTAAGGAGGCAGTCACGCTACTTGAGAAAAGACTATGAAGACTAATCATGTCCGAAAGAATTTAGTGCTGTGGGAGACATCGTGATATATTAGAAAGGCACAGAACTCTAAGTGTGGGACTGTAGTTCCAGCCTGCTCTAGCAGCAACTGTCTGCTTTGGAGAAATAACTCAACTGCTTTGTCTTTCCAAGTGTTTGTCTGAAGGGGAAGAGAATATTTGTCTCTACAAGATCCTAGTCCATTTAAGAAATTATGCAGACTAGAGAATTCTCTAAGGGATGCAACTTATATTTCAGCTATAGAAATCACCTTAACAGCTTTCTAGATTATTGGTAAGATTGCTTCAACTGTAACAAAGGAAAAAGGACAAAAAGGGAAACATGGAAAGATCATACAAAATGATGATGAAATGTCAGCGTAAAGCACACACTCTCTCTTAGTTTTAAATATCTTGCGACAAAGGCTCAGAGTGAACCCAGCTGATATCTTTTGTGATATCAAAAGATATCAGATATAATGTATGCACATACTTCTTAGCACAAATATTTAAATTGTATTATTTTCCCTTATAATTAATTGTTATAATGGCCATTTTTGTTTAGCCTATTGATAACTATTAGGGGCTCTCCTGAAGAGTGCTATATCCCCCCCCTTCAGGGGCACTTCACTAAACTTGGTTTTAATTAAATTGATGCTGCGATTTTTCTTTCAAGCTAGATCTTGCTATGCCCACTGTCCTCTTTAGCCAATTTAGGGATCGCCTGAGATCCTCACAAATATCATGCAGTCATACCTGAAAATGAATTCTTGGACCTTCTCATGGTTAAACTCTTTCTTTCTTTTTTTTTTTTATGAGGAAGATTGGCCCTGAGCTAACATCTGTGCCCATTTGCCTCTATTTTGTATATGGAATGCCACCACAACATGGCTTGATGAGCAATGCATCCGTCGGCCCCTGGGATTCCAACCTGCGATCCCCAGGCCGCCGAAGCGGAGCCTGTGAACTTAACCACTACACCACCGGGCCGGCCCCCTAAACTCTTTCTTGTTTGGCAAAGTCAGTTTAATATTTTCTCTTACTCCTCTCAAAAGTTTTCCTTTTGTATCCCCCCAAAAATGTTTTCACTCATCTTCGTCAGAACAATACTCATTATAGGTATTACTGTATACTCGTTATAAGATTACTTTAAGCAATAATACTATAATTATTAAGATTCAATTGCCGTAAGTCATAGAATCTTTAACTGCTATACGTGTAGTTTATGCATTGATTGAAGTGGGGAGCTTTTGCACAGTTGTGGGTGTGAACCGAGACCCTCAGCTTTTATCAGTCAGCGGCAACATATGCCAATTTCTCTCTAGTTAGTTTGGGAGTTTGGCTTCCTATCACATTAAACAGAGGTGACACTTCTGGTCTACAATGTGACAGATGACCTTTTTGAAGATCACGGCACCTAATAGATCATTTAACATGAACGGCTCTGACACATGACCAAACTCCTTAAGCGTTAGAAAAACATCATGCAAGTCAATGCCATGGTGAAATCTGCTGTCATTTCCAATGAGTGTCCACAACTGCCATTGGCAGCTTTGAGAATTGTTGCCAATGATGCTGAGGACAGAGAAGCAAGCCACATTCCTGTAGAGTGGTCCAAATTTATCTCGGGGGAAGAAAATGATAGCTAGAGGAGAAATAATGGATGCCAAAAGAGCATTTTCCTTTCCTCTTGACCTTACAATATATTGTCAGACTTTTGTTCATACTATTGAAGATTCTAACTAGAAAATAGAATAGCTGACTGGTATTTGAAACAAAGGCACATTCAATAAAACTTTGTGGATTGAATAAGCAGCAAGATGACTAGCTGATCATTGCTATGACTCTGTTTAGCAATAGACATCTTACTTATTGATTCAGTCGCTTAGTAATCCATTTAACAAATACTTTTTGAGTGGCAATGTTGTGCCAAGACCTGGGCTAGGCGCTGTGGATTCAAGGGTGAGCACAGACACTGTTCCACTTTCTTTGTACATACAATCAAATGGGAAGAGAATTATTAATTAAATAATCTCACAAAGAAATTTAAAATTGCATCTATGCTAAGTGCTACAAAAAAGAGGGGTGTGGTGCTTTAAGGCTTGAGTGAGGGAGGTCAGGGAAGGCTTCCCTGTGGAGGTGATAGTTAAGTTGTGAGCTGAGGATGAGTAGAAGTTAAATACAGTAAGATAGAAATGAAAGAAACATTCCAGGCAGAGAACAGTGTGTACCAACATCCTGTGAGGAGAGAGATGTGTGCTTTCCCAGGCTGGGAGAACAGCAACGTGGTCTGGTACAATATGAGGCTAGAGAGGTACACAGGGGCCACACTGGGCAGAGCCCTGTACACCATACTCAAGTGTTTTCTTTTTATCTCTAGAAAAAACAGAAAGCCATTAAAGAATTTAAGCAGGAGGATGACTTGATCAGATTTGAGTTTTAAAAAGATTATTCTGCCATATGAAGAATGGGGATTGGGGCCGCCCCGTGGCTTAGCAGTTAAGTGCGTGCGCTCCACTACTGGCGGCCCGGGTTCGGATCCCGGGTGCGTACCGACGCACCGCTTGCCTGGCCATGCTGAGGTGGCGTTCCCCATACAGCAACTAGAAGGATGTGCAACTATGACATACAGCTATCTACTAGGGGGCTGGGGAGAAAAAGGGGAAAATAAAAAAAAAAGGAGGAGTATTGGCAATAGATGTTAGCTCAGGGCTGGTCTTCCCCAGCAAAAAGAGGAAGATTGGCATGGATGTTAGCTCAGTGCTGATCTCCCTCACAAAAAAAAAGAATGGGGATTGGAGGAGTCAAAGTAGGTGTGGGCGGACTAGTTAGGAAGCTCTTTTAGTAGTTGTGATGAGATGACAGTCTCAAATTATAGTAGTGAAGTATGTGTGGAGATGGTAAGAAGTAGACAAATTCATGGGGTATTTAGAAATTAATAGGACTTAGTAGTGGATTGAAAAGGCAGGTAAAGAAAAGGAACTGTGGAGGACGACCAACACCCATATTTGTAGCCTGCATAACTGAGTGTCTCATGATGTCATTCATTAAAACCGGGAACCCAAAGGATCGTCTTCAGGGAGAAAGGTTATGAGTTTGCTTTGAGGCTAGAGTTTTCTCTTGAACACTTGAATATGTGGATCTGGAGTTTAGACTAGAGATACAATAAATAAAATTGGGAGTCTTCTGTGTACAGATGGATAGTAAGTGAAGGTAAGTTACTGTAGCAGACAGAAAAATGTTCCTAATCCCCAGAACCTGTGAATATGTTATCTGTTACATGGCAAAGGGGAATTAAGAAAGCAGATGGGATTAAGGTTGTTATTCAGCTGACTGTAAAAAAGTGAGAATTTCCTGGGTTATCTAGGTGGTCCCAGTGTAATCACAAGGGTCCATAAATGTGGAAGAGAACAGCAGAGAGAATCAGAGTGATGTGATGTGAGAAAGACTTGACCAGTCATTGCCGGCTTTTAAAATGGAAGAAGCCTCTAGTCAAGGAATGGGGGCAGCTGTAGAAGCTGGAAAAGGCAAAAAAATAGATTTTCCCCTTGAGTCTCCAGAAAGACTTAATTCCCCTTTGCCAACATAGCCCTGCTGAGATTTTGATTTTGTTCAGTGAGACCCATTTTGGAATTCTGATCTCCAGAACCATAAGATAATAAACTTGTGCTATTTTAAGGTGCTAAGTTTGTGGTAATTTGTTACAGAAGCCATAGGAAACTAACTCAGTTACCCTGAGAAAAGTTAGAGTAAGGAGAGAGAGAAGGCCTAAAACTGAATCGTGGAGCGCTAACACATAATGGCCACATAAAGATCAATTTATAAAGGAGACAGAAGAGAGAGAAGAGGAAAACCAGGAGAATTTAGGGCTCTAGAAGCAAGAGGATGGAATCTTTCATAAAGAGGTCAGACAGGGTGAGAAATATTCATTGGACGGAGTGATAGGAGCTCACTGGTGACTTCACGGACTGTTGCTTGGTTGGGATTAGGGGAACAGAGTCCAGATTGGAGTGGGATGGGGTGTGAGTGGGAGGTAAAGAGGCAAAGATAAAAACTATGACAACTCACTAAAGAAATTTACTGGTGCAGTGGAAGGAAAAATTACAAAAGTGTTAACTTGGAATAATGTTTCTGAACCTTGGCACTGTTGACATTCTGGACTGGATACTTCTTTGTCCTGCAGGACTGTCTTGTGCATTGTGGGATGTTTAACAACATACCTCGTCTCTGTCCACTAGATGCAAGTAGCAATCTCCTCCCTCAGTTATGACAACTAAAATTGTCTCTGAACATTGCTAAATGTCCCTGGGGGTCAAAATACCCCTGGTTGAGAACCACTGTTTTGTATAGAAAATATAGAATCTCCTGAGTTTGATTTTGTCCAAGTACATCAAACTTTTTCCAAAGTATGAAAGGCTATCAAACGAATGTGAGATTATTTGCTTGGATCCTTCAAAGCTCATGTCCCTAGATGCACCTGATTCTTTGGGTACCTACTCTGAACCAATGCAAAGTGATTTTGTATAGATGGTATTGTGCATGCTGTCATATAAGAATCTGAAAGGGTGAGCCTAGGATGGACTCCAGGTATGCTCAAAACTTGTTCTAATTTTCGCTACACCATTTAATCTAGATTGGTGACCAGACGATAATTGAACAGAGTGGTGCCAAGAAGTTGTCCTTACCTCAGTGTCATCTGCCTACAAGGATTCTAATAGTATTAGCTGAAATTTCAAAGCAGGTGCCCATCAAACCATGTTGAAATCTTTCACATTGTAAAAAAAAAAAAAAGTCCCTGCACTCAAACTAGTTGATGTAGCATTTCAGAAATTGAATGGAAAACGTAATCCAAACCTGGTTTCTGAGCTTTAAGGAAAAGGACTGCTTTTCAGGATTGGGTGCACGTGTTGAGTCTTAGAGGTATGGAATCTACTTCTCTTATCACCCTTCTCAAGATCTTCCTTGTTGGACTGGCTCTTTAGGTGTGCATAAGATGCTGAATTATGTGGAATCCGATTTATTTTATTGCTTTAATAATGCACTGTGTAGTTTGGGGAGAAAGATATGGAGAAAGTCTCATGAAGTAAATTAAAAGCAAACTTTCATGCTTGATCACACATGTAAAAGTGGGAATAATTCAATGATGAGACATATGCTTTATTAGAGGTCAGTGTTCTCATTGTGGTTATTAAATTTTTTAGTATTTTAATAAGTGTGCTCTCCTCCCAACCCAGGTTTTCCATCTTTCTGATGCTGCTTTAAAATTATAGTTCATGGAGGGCATTATGCTAAGTGAAATAAGCCAGACAGTAAGACTAATACTGCATGGTATCACTTATATGTGGAATTTAAAAAGTTGAACTCATAAAAGCAGAGAGTAGAATGGTGGTTGCCAGGGGCTAGGGAGTAGGGAGACGGGGAGATATTGGTCAAAGGGTACAAAATTTCAGTTATGCAAGATGAATAAGTTCTGGAGATCTAATGTACAGCATGGTGACTATACAGTCATGCGTCGCTTGATGACGGGGGTATGTTCTGAGAAGTGTGTTGTTAGGTGATTTTGTTGTTGTGCAAACATCATGGAGTATACTTACACGTACCAGATGGTATACATATTACACGCCTAGGCTATATGGTACTAATCTTATGGGACCACCGTCGTATATGTGGTCTGTTGTTGTGCAAAACATCGTTATGTGGCACATGACTGTAGTTAATAATACACTATTGTATACTTGAAATTTGCTAAGAGAGTAGATATTCAGTGTTCTCACTATACACACACAAAATGGTAACTATATAAGATGATGGATATGTTAATTAGCTTGATTGTGGTAACCATTTCACTATGTGTATGTATATCAAAACGTCATATTGTACACCTTAAATATATATAATTTTTATTTGTCAATTATATCTCAACAGAGCTGGAAAAAAAATAAAGTTATAATTCAGATCGGGTATCGCCTCAGTCTGAACACTAGGGCTACATTCAACAGCATAGATTTTAAACTATTTCTAGCAAAGCAATTTGAACTATTAAGGACAACGGTTTAAAATTTATTTTTAATTATATTAGGAGTACATGAATATCTTATTATAAAAACCATTAACAATGAAGATAAAATAAAGGTCTACTTTGGTATACCTTCCTCCCAATTTTACTCCTCTTTCCAGAGGTAAAAAACTAATATCAGTTGGAGTTTATCCTTCTAAAACTTTTTCAATTTATTTCATAAATATGGGTAACTGTCAAACTATGTAGACTTGCCTTGTGCATGTGGTTCCTTACCAATGTGTGGCTATTGTACATGTATTATTTTGTAACTTTCTTTTCTAACACAGTATGCTTGAATATGTTATATGATCTCGTATAGCCTCACCTCATTCCATATTATTTCATAATATTGATGTAATATATTTTATTTACCTATTCTCCCATTAATGGACGTTTTGGTTGTATTAATTTTTTACACCGTAAGCAATGTGGCAGTGGACACCTTAGTGTGCGTTTCTTGTGCGTGTATAAAAACGTTTCTTTGGGGATGGTATCTCTAAGGGGAATTGCTGGATCAAAGAGTACATACTTTTTAAAAGTACATTTTTATAGATAATTCCAAAAGAATGATGAATTTTATAAAGTGTTTTGTAATTAAGAATAAGCAGATATATTAAAAAATAAAGGGACATATAATATGAGAGTGGCTTCTGAGGTTTAGCAAGTGTTTTTTTATTTTATTTTTAAATAAACTTTATTTTTTAGTGCAGTCTTAGGTTTGCAGAAAAATTGAAAGGAAAGTACAGAGTTCCCATATATCCCCTACACCCACTCATGCACAGCCTCCTCTGCTATCAACTCCTCCACCAGAGTGGTACATTTGTTACAATCGATGAAATTGCAATGACATATCATTATCATCCAAAGTCCATAGTTTACATTAGGTTTCACTGTTGGTGTTGTACATTCTATGGGTTTTGACAAATGTATAATGACATGTGCTTCCCATTATGATGTCATACAGATGTTTCACTGCACTAAAGACCCTCTGTGCTCCACCTATTCATCCCTCCCTCCTCCCTAACTCCTGGCAACAACTGATCTTTTTACTGTCTCCATTGTTTTGCCTTATCAGAATGTCATATTGTTGGAATCATACAGCATGTAGCCTTTTCAGATGGTCTTCTTTCACTTAGTAATATGCATTTAACATTGCTCTGTGTCTTTTCATGGCTTGATAGCTCATTTCTTTTTAGTGCTGAATAATCCATTATCTAGATATACCACAGTTTATTTATCCATTCACCTACTGAAGGACGTCTTCATTGCTTCCAAGTTTTAGCAATTAAAAATAAAGCTGCCATAAACATCATGTGTAGGTTTTGGTGTAGACATAGTTTTCAACTCATTTGGGTATGTACCAGGGCACGTGATTGCTGGACCATATGGTAGGAGTATGTTTAATTTTGTAAGAAAATGCCAACTCTCTTCCAAGGTGGCTACCATTTTGCATTCTCACCATCAGTGAATGTGAGTTCCTGTTGGTCCACATCCTAGCCAGTGTTTAGTGTTACCAGTGTTTTGGATTTCTGCCATTCTAATAGATATCTAGTGGTATCTCATTGTTTTAATGTGCAATGCTCTAATGACATATGATGCTGAGCATCTTTTTATATGCCTATTTACCATCTGTATATCTTCTTTGGTGAGGTGTCCAGATCTTTGACCCATTTTTACATTGGATTGTTCATTTTCTTATTGTTGAGTTTTAAGAGTTCTTTATATATTTTGGTTAACAGCCCTTTATTAGAAATAATTTTACAAATATCTTCTCCCAGTCTGTGGCTTGTCTTCTCATTCTAAGTATTTTAACTTTTAAAAATAATTCCTTGCTTATTTGAAAGCCTGTTAGAGATTTAAGGAGAAATGCAATCCGCAGCCTTTTAAGATATTAATATTGAATTTAGCAGAAATGTTAGGAGGTGTGGACTTGCCTAAGCCCTTTGCCACCTTCCTGGGTCATTTAAATGCTTTCTCCTAGCAACGTGAAGTGATTTTCCTCCAGTTGCTAAAGAGTTGCAACATGAGACCATGGATTTAGTTCAAGAATACAAAATTTGTGAGACCTGAGGTGATTTAATCCTTGGCAAAATGTGCTCAGCTTCTCATTTAAGAAAAATAATTAAAACAAACGAGGTATTCATGCTTATATCTGCTGGATTTAGAAGTTTCCCTATGAGAGAAAGTTATGCTTTAATGAAGAATTAGTTTAAGCTGGGAGGATTAAGGTCATAAAATTCATCTCCATGGTAATTTAGCAAGGGAAAAAATTAAGATGTTGGCCACAGTTGCTATTAATTTGGTCTGATCTGAATTCTGTGTGAATACCTCTGGGAAGGGAAACACTCATTCCAGTTGATTATTTAGCCATTAAATGTCAAACTTGCACATAGTAGGTCCTCCACTCATATGTACTTTTACTTATGAGTTACATTTCAGTGGGATGAGCTGATCTCATAATCCCCTTCAAGTATTCAATGACTTCATATTTTCCTGCAGTAGTTTTACTGTAACTCCTACCTTCTAAGAACCATTCTCAGTTTTGAGGGAAACATAAGGTTGCAAAACATAATTCTGGCCTTAAGGAGTTTTACAGATGAGTAGAGAAAAGACAAATGTGTGGAACTTTCTATGACCCAAAAGATGGTCCATTTTTCCTGAATGATTTGAGAGAAAAAAATTTCTAATTTTTTACCACTTCCTAATGTCATACAATTTGACTTCCAAACAGTGTCATTTAACTTACAGGAACTGTGAAACTGTGACAGTTAATTTTATGTGTCAACCTGACTGAGTCGTTAGGTGCCCAGATACTTGGTTAAACATTATTTCTGGGGGTGTCTGTGAGAGTGTTTCCGGATGAGATTAGCATTCGAATCAGAAGAATAAGTAAAGCAGATTGCCCCCCGCTCAATGCAGGTGGTCCTCATTCTATTGGGGCCTAAATAGAACAAAAAAGCAGAGGAAGGGAGAATTTGCTCTCTCTGCTCTACTAAGCTGGGTCATTGATCTGCTCTTACCCTTGGATTGGGCCTGACACCACTGGTCCTGCTCATTCTCAGACCTTTGGACATGGACAGGAACTTACATCATCAGTTATCCTGGTTCTCAGGCCTTTAGACTTAGACTGGAACTATCCCACCAGCTCACCTGAGTCTCCAGCTCCAGACAGGAGATCATAGGACTTCCCCATCCTCCATAATCACATGAGCCAATTCCTTAAAATAAATCTCTTATATATATATGAGATATATATATGAAATATATATGATATGCACGAGATGTATATCATATATATGAAATATATATGATATGTACGAGACATATATATATGAGAGATCCTATTGGTTCTGTTTCTCTGGAAAACCCTGGCTAATATGGGAACCAAAGCCCTTAAATTTAAGGAATAAATTATTTTAAAAAAGACACTCAGGAAAAAAAAAAGAGAAACTTTGCATTCATATAGTCTCAAGTTGCTGACAAGAATAACAAATGTTTCCCTGTTTCTCACCACCCTCCCCCTCGCCAACTGTATCATTTCATCTGAGGATGTAAAACTGGGCAGTAAAAATCACTCAGATTGTATTTAGCAGCGCACGCCAGGTCAATTTATTTTAACATGCATAAGTCTAAATTGTCAATAATAACCATGTCAGGGAAGAACTGTAGGAAAAATCAATATTCCTGTTGAAAGTTTTCAATAGTACTTAATGATTTTATGCATCTGCTATACAGATAGGAGGAAGGCTCAATTAAAACCCATAACAGAGTAAGCAAATACTGCCTAAAAAAGAAATAAATCTATAAAACTGCACAAGATAAATATGACTAGCTGATTAAATCTTAGTTGCAGTGGCCAGATAGGTGACGTTTGTTGAAAAATTACAGACTTGATCATGGTAGGACTATGCCTCAGTTTCCCTCATTTGTAAAATAGTGATGATAAAGTACCTACTTCCCACGATTGTGGTGAAAATTCGGTGAGCTAATCTAGATGAAGCTCTAGATGAACAACACCTGGCATATAAGAAATTCTCTATACACATTTAAAAAATGAAATCTGGTAGGGCTTCAGAGACCATCTTATAGAGATAACTGCTCTGAATTTCATTCTTAGACTTCTTTCTGTCTCTTTTGGTGACATGCATTTGTTGAAAACAAAGGCCTTTAAACGTGAAAATGTTCTGTTTGGGCTACAGTGGGCCTCTTCAGCAACATTCCCCCCCCCGCTCCTCAATAACTAGGGTTCCTTGAAAGTAGGTCAGAAGCTGCCACGGTGTTGGGGAGGGTAGTGGGGGATTGTGAAGGTCCACGGCACGCTGGTAGAGGAGAAGGGGAGAGACGAGGGGTCTTTCAGCAGGCCCAGGCTTTATCAAACTGTGGGGAGTTGTTTGGCGGTTTTCATAATAACTCCTGGAAAATGAGGTTGGAATAGAGAGCTGAGCTTAGAGCTCCACCTTCTCCCACTCTCTGAGAGAGAATATCTATGAGGCTGAGTATCACTAGGAGCTTTTCCCATTGACTGGAAATCCAGGGAGGTGGCCTGCACAGCTGGTCAGTGGTCTAGATTCTAGAATCCATTTAATAGTAGAGATGTTTAGAACCACAGATATCACCTCATTGCGCTTCCTTATTTTCTAAATGAGGAGACTGAAGCCTAGATGGGTAAATTGACTTGCCCAAGGTCACCCAACACAGAGTGTGGCAAAGCTGAGACTGAAATCCAGATCTCCTGGCTACACATTCTGTGCTTATAGGACACATCTGTGAAAGAAAAAGAAGGAAAGAGACTGAGAAACAAAGGATTAGGGGAGAGGAGTCTGGATTGACATACCTCCCCAAGGGCATTATACTAAAATTTCACATCACAAATAGTACTGGTGTTGCCTATCATTTATGAGATGCTTACTTTGTGATTAGCACTTCATGTACATATCTCATTTAATCCTTACAACAATATCATGAGGTAGGCACTGTTGTTATCCCCATTTTACAGATGAGGGAATTGAGGCATGGAAATGTTCAGCAAATTATCCAGTATCATGCAGCCAATAAGTGACAGAGCCAAGACTAGAATAATGGGTATTGGCAAATCATATTTCAGGTGACATTAAGGCCATTTAAAAAGACTTTCAGGGAGAGCCTTGGTCATTTCTCTACTCTGGGCTTCAGTTTACACATTTTTAAAGTGCAACCGATGATCTCTAAGATCCTTGCACAAGTTATTGTTCTATTAGTTCATTTTTCCTGGTGTTTTGACTGTGCACAAGGTTTTTCTAACTACTTATACTCTCAAGTTTGAGAACAAGTATGCAAGGTTTTTAATTTCTGAGCAGATGAACGTTAAACAATGTAGTAGCTAATGTTGAAACCTCTTGCTGATTCATTCTGGGATGGTCACATACCTCTCAGGACTGCCTTTCTAGGCCTCCTTCCACTCTGTACTGCTGCTTTGATGAATGTTGATATTACCATGTTCCTGCTTAAGTGTCTTGGTGCCTCTATTTTTTCTGGATTAAATGAGGTTTTAACAAGGCTTAAACAAGGGTGATTCTTTGTCATTAAAATAACAAATGGATTGAAAACAGCCTTCTGTCTCTTTGGAACCCACCACCATTAGCGGACCATAATCCAGCTGGTGACGGAACAGCAGAGAGCCATGAGGCTATCAAAGAGTGGGAAAAATGTAAAATTTCCTGTGGTTCGTCAGCAAGGATGGAGAATCTCGGAAGTTTCAGAAAATAAATTCAGATCCATGACTGGATAGTTTGCCTTTCTAGAACAGATCCTTATAAATGTGCAGTGGGATTGGATCAGGGACGTAGGATGTCCTGAAAAACTTTCTGACCTTGATGATTCTGACTATATCACCAGTTGAGAGGCCAGAATGGTAATAGATATTGCATGTTTATTCTTAAAAAACTCTAAACTATAGAAGTAAGTGGAGTAAGCATTTAAATTTTTAGAACTAACAGGGTTTTAAATATCAGAAAAAAGTTGCAAGTTAAATCAGAACATGGCTGTCACCTGGGCAGAGATGCTAATCCTGTACTAGGAATTCTGTTTCAAGTCTGGAGCTGTTTAGACAGACAAGAATTGGAATCTTAGGTCCAAGGGGGCTGGACTCTTCTGCTCAGAATGGGTCCTTAAACAAGGAAGCAAGATCAATATCAAAACAAGAGAAAAATTCTACTTCCTGTACCTGTTCCCACTTATGATAAAAACAGTTTGGAGATCGAGGTTGATACTATCATGAGAAAAATGATATCTTTCAACAAACTGCCAATTGAATCTTTTAAAATTAATGACTACAGAAAAGATGTTGTATTCAGGTCAATTTAGGGAATTAGCTAATGACAACAATAGAGACCACAGGAAGTGACACAGTCCTCAACCCAACAGGAGTTGAGATCGCTGTTACTTTATGGTAAGTTTCATACAGAAATGGGTTAGCTACTCCTTTCAGAGTGGAAATAGAGAAATCTCAAACATCAAACTGCTTTCCCACCCTCACTTTCCCAGTGGCTAGTTGTGTGATCTGGGCAAGCCTCTTCTCTTTAGGGGCTTCAGTTTCTCCATCTGTAAAATGGGGAATTCAGCTGGCTCATCATTTAGGTTGGTTTCACTTCTTGTGTTTCTTATTTGTAGATTTGCATCCACGTATGTTTGCTAGAAGAAATAGGAGCAGTAATACATTTTACTCACCATATAATTTTCAGCCAGTGGAATCTTCCCCAATTACCCAAGTTCATAGTTATCTCTCTCATCCTTGGGCTCCAGAGTGTTTGTGGCTGGTATTCTTTATTTGACACCTGTCAATGTTCTGAACAGCTGTTAGCTTCTTGAAAAGCAAGAATTGTACCTTAATCCATTTTGCATCCTGAATGCTTAGCACAGTAATTGCACGCAGTTAGTACCTACCACCACTGCTACTAATATCAACCACAGTAAATAATATCAACAGTAATAGTTACTATTATTTAGTGCTTACTATGTGGTAGGCATTGTAAAAGGCACTTCATATACCTCATCTTATTTAGGCCTCAATAGATGAGAAACAGAGAAACTTGACTAACACAGGCAGTAAGTGGCAGAGCCAAGATTTGACATGTAACACAAGTCCATATGTCTCCATGATCTGACCCACCACAGTATGCTGCCTTCCTCCAAAATTTCTTAAATAACTTGTAATAAATCATCCTTAATACTTCCTGTTAGAAATCTTAGAGACTCTTGGTTTGTCCATCAAGTGTATGGGTTTTTTTGATGGTACTACAAAGACATTTCGAGTTGCAGATGATAGTTCTAGGTGTATTCTGAAAGGAAATGTTGAGCATGTGTATTTTGGCGGACTTTTAAAGAAGGTTGTAAGTGAAAAAACTTCAATTAGATTTAAAAAAGGAATTTATTGGCTCATTTTACAAAGTGTGGGAGAGGTCTATCTTCAGGCAAGGCTGGGTCCAACTGACTTAGTTATGATGTTTCTTGCTTGATCTTTACATCTTTTGGACATGCTTTGCTTGCTTTTTCTCCCAGCAGGCTCTATCTCTGTGGCAGAGAATATTGTTCCAAGAGTTCCAGACTTCCAGTATCCATATGGTTCACGATTCTAGAAGAAGAGAAATATCTTTCCTGATAATCTGGCAAAAATCCTAGGAGGACATCGCCTGCCTTAGCTTGGGGCATCCCTGAACCAATCAGTGTGTCTAGAGAGGAAAAAGTATTCTGATTGCCAAGGCCTGTGTAATGTGACCTCCCCTGTGACTTGGAAGTCTGAAGAGTCCAGATGAAGCTCAACTGAACCATGAGAGATGAGTAAGAACCCAGTGAAAGGGGAGGGGTAATTCTCTAAATGCAAGGGTGATGCAGCAAAATATCATAGGCCTACCACAAAATCTCTAGCTTTGTCGTTGTTTTAACAAATGTTGTCCTTTCTAGCGTATTAGAAAGAGCAGAGGGCTGATATAAAGGGCAACTTGACTGTCCTGTTCCTTTTCTGCCTCTGATTAGCGATGGAGCATTAGACAAATCATTTATCCTCTCTCGATTTTGGTTCTTTTATGTGTAAAAATATGAGGTAGAATGATTTGATCTTTCTGGACCTTTCCAACTCTGGCATTCTGTTTCTAAGTGCTAGTGATGGTTTTCACATCCTCTGAAGAACAACAAAAGTCAATTGCTGGTATTAATACAGATTGATGATTTCGTACTTTCTTTAGAAAGTCTAGTTAGTATCTACAGTAAATTAATGTATCCTGTTCAATTCTGACATCTATGAAGCACACCATTGAAGACATTAGATCCGCTGTAATGAGCTGCTCCATGAAAATCGTGCAAGGGCTGTATTCTTAGTTTTCTGTGCATTAATAATAACATTTCTATGTATTTATGTGAGCTCCACAGGGACAGCAATTGTGTCTGTCTTGTTCAATGCTGAACCTTCAGTGCCTAGCTGAGTCCTTGATACATGATAGATGCTTAGAAAATATTTGTTGAAAGACTAAATAAAATGTGAAAAAAAATCTATAAAATTTCTTAAACCTCATACGTTGTTGAGCCTTGAGTGTGAGTGACTGTATGTAACCAAAACAGATATTTTAGCTGAAAATACAACAAATAGTAAATGACGGCAATGGGGTTTGAATCCAGTTAGCCTAAGTTTAAAACTCAAGAAGTTTTTGTAGCTACTACCTCTCAAGAGATCTCAAAGATCAAAGCCCTTTCTGGCTCTCATGATTGATGGCTTCCTTTCTAATGCCCCAGACTGATTCTGCTATTGGGAAGCAAATTAAAAATTTCTATATTTTTTACCTTGTTTCTATCTAATTTTAGCATGCTTTCTTATGTAAACTACCAGTTTTTGACCTTTTGTTACCATAATCACATTGACTCCTTTTTCTGGATTGAGATAGAGAGTTTGGGTCTTACTACCCTCTGAGTGTATTCCAGGTTTTTTTCCTTTATGTGGAGGATGCACTGAAATATCATGGCTAGACTGCTTCTTAAAAATACACCTAGTTCTTCATGTCACTTGCTTAATCAAAAATAAAGTCTTCAAAATGTGTTTTTAGATCCTCCAGTATTGGTCTCAACTCGCTTACCAAATTTTATTTTCTATTCTGCCTAAGGGCCTGTGATCCAGCCATTTTAACTGTGAACTACCGTGTACCTTGTGCCTGTACCTTGCTTGTGAGGTCCCCTTGTCTTGAATCTATCCACCAGTCCAAGCCTATGCATCATCTTGTGCTTTGATTGAAATTGATATTATCCATGAAGATTTTTTGAACTGTAACCCAGATAAATTTCACTTATTTGAATTTTTATATCATTCATGGATTGAAACCAGCATTTCCCAAGTTGCTCTGAAGAACGCAAGTCTGGAAAAAAGTGTTCAACGGTGAAAGTGGTTTGGGAAATTTCAGTGTCCATGGAAAGCAATTTGGGAAATTGTACTTCTTACTATGAGTTTCTTGAGGGCAGAGAGTAAGTGTAATTCGTTTTATCCACTCAGTGGCTAGTATAGTGCTTGTCACATAGATATTTGACAAATGATAAATTGAATAGGGTAAATTTATAATTGCTAAACAATTTAGCCCTTCATTAACACTAGATTATATCACTTTTCTTTAGGTTTGAAATTTAAAATCTTATTTCACCGGGAAGATAGAAATCTTCTTTAGGACAGCACCCATGTCCTGCAAGTTTGTAGTTTTCGTGGCATTTGGTTCAGGACTCGTCATCCGGATGGTGATGAATAGAAACTCACTGTGTTGCTCTAACTTGACCACTTGAACCACTGTATGTGTAGGCATTGTGCAATCAATGATATTTTGACAGTTGGAATATGGTACAACATCTTTATTATTCTGTCATCCAGTATTCACTCTGAAGCAGCTCTTCTAATATTGCATTTGGCTAAATATTTGGTAGTCCTTACCCTAACTTACTGGAATAAGTGTATTCATTCTATTTCTCCTCTTACAAATCTGTTAAGCTTGGGCATATGTGACCAGTGTGAGACAAATTTTGCCTTGAATAGGCCTTTTAACCCAACTTTGTATAAACCAGTGAATGTCTTTATACTTTTGAAAACACTCTATAGAAAGGATTTATAAATCAGAAGTTAAGATTTCTAAGGCAGAAATTGAATAACTTGAAATAATACCAAGGCATTTGATCAATTACTTGCAGATATATTGATCATGCTAGGAATTTTGGGGAGAGAGATTTCTCTAGCGACCCCTTACCACCACTGCTGTTTCTTAAGACTCTACCCTATTGAACTGGAAGCAGTGTTTTCTATAAGAAATCATGAATTTAAAGCTAGTTTTCTTAGGCTTGTGTTCCTCTGGATATATCCTGTAGCTCCAGAATCTGTAATATATTTCAATTTGATTTTTCTAGTTTCAGATTCATTATTTGCTTGTCTTATTTTATAGCTACTCGCCATAATTAGTTTCAATAATTCTAAATATTATTATTACCTATTACTCTAATGATACTAAAAACTAATAAATTAGTTTCAAAAATTCATAATAATTGTTACAAATTTATATTATTATATGGCCTTAGCTCCAGGAAGATGGGAATTTTTCTTTAATTGAGGTAACGTTGGTTTATAACATTATATAAATTTCAGGTGTACATCATTATATTTTTATTTCTGTGTAGACTACATCATGTTCACCACCCAAAGACTAATTACCATCTGTCACCATGTACATATGCCCTTTTACTGCTTTTGCCCTCCCCCCGCCCTTCCCCTCTGGTAACCATCAATCTAATCTCTATATCTATGTGTTTGTTGTTGTTGTTGTTTATCTTCCACTTATGAGTGAAATCATACAGTATTTGACTTTCTCCATCTTACTTATTTTGCTTAGCATAATACCCTAAAGGTCCATCCATGTTATCGCAAATGGCAAGATTTCATTTTTTTTATGGCTGAGTAGTATTCCATTGTGGATATATACCACATCTTCTTTATCCATTCATTCACTAATGGGCACTGAGGTTGTTTCCAAGTCTTGGCTATTGTGAATAACGCCCCAATGAACATAGGGGTGCAAATGTTTTTTGCATTCCTGTTTTTGTGTTGTTTGGATAAATACCCAGAGGTGGGATAGCTGGATCATATGGTAGTTCTATTTTTAATTTTTTGAGGAATCTCAATACTGTTTCCATAGTGGCTGCACCAGTTTCCCTTCCCACCAGCAGTGTATGAGGGTTCCCTTTCTCCAAATTCTCTCCGACACCTGTTATTTCTCATCTTGTTAATTATAACCATTCTGACAGATATGAGGTGCTATCTCAATGTAGTTTTGATTTGCATTTCCCTAATAATTAGTGATGTTGAACATCTTTTTGTGTGCCTATTGGCCATCTCTTTATCTTCTTTGGAAAAATTTCTGTTCATATCTTCTGCTTTTTTTTTGCTTGGGTTGCTTCTTACTTTTTCGCTTCTGACAATTTTTGCTCCAGTTGTTTGTTTTTTTATCGTTGAGTTGTATGAGTTCTTTATATATTTTGGATATTAACCTGTTATTGGATGTATGGTTTGCAAATATCTTCTCCCAACTGATGGGTTGTCTTTTCTTTTGTTTCCCTTGCCTGGTGAGACACGATATTCAAAAAGATACTGCTAAGACTGATGTTGAAGATCGTACTGCCTATGTTTTCTTCTAGGAGTTTTACAGTTTCAGGTCTTACATCCAAGTCTTTAGTCCATTTTGAGTTCATTTTTGTGTATGGTGTAAGATAATGGTCTACTTTCATTGTTTTGAATGTGGCTGTCCAGTTTTCCCAACACTATTTATTGAAAAGACTTTCCTTTCTCCATTGTATGTTCTTGGCTTCCTTGTTGAAAATTAGCTGTCCATAGATGTGTGGGTTTATTTCTGGGCTCTCAATTCTGTTCCATTGATCTGTGTGTCTGTTTTTGTGCCAATGCCCTGCTGTTTTGATTACTATAGCTTTGTAGTATATTTTGAAGTCAGGGATTGTGATGCCTCCAGCTTTGTTCTTTTTTCCCAGGATTGCTTTGGCTATTCAGGGTCTTCTGTTGTTCCATGCAAATTTTAGGATTCTCTGTTCTATTTCCATGAAAAATTTCATTGGGACTTTGATAGGGATTGCATTGATTCTGTAGATTGCTTTAGGAAGTATGGACATTTTAACTATGTTAATTCTTCCAATTGATGAACATGGAATATCTTTCCATTTCTTTGTGTCTTCTTGGATTTCTTTCAAAAATGTTTTATAGTTTTCAATGTATAGGTCTTTCACTGCTTCAGATAAATTTATTGCTAGATATTTTATTCTTTTTGCAGCAATTGTAAATGGGATTATATTCTTATTTTCTCTTCTATTTCATTGTTAGTATATAGAAATGCAACTGCTTTTCGTATGTTAATTTTGTGCTCTGCAACTTTAATGTATTTGTTAATTATTTCTAATAGTTTTTTGGTGGACTCTTCAGAGCTTTCTATATAAAATTATGTCATCTGCAAGTAGTGACAGTTTTAGTTCTTCCTTTCCAATTTGGATCCCTTTTATTTCTTTTTCTTGCCTAGTTGCTCTAGATAGGACTTTCCAAGTATGTTAAATAAGAGTGGCAAAAATGGGCATCCTTGTCTTGTTCGTGTTCTTAGAAGGATAGCTTGCAGTTTTTCACCATTGCGTATGATATTAGCTGTGGGTTTGTCATATATGGCCTTTATTATGTTGAGGTAATTTCCTTCTATACCCATTTTATTCAGAGTTTTTATCATAAAGGGGTGTTGAAGCTTGTCAAGTGCTTTCTCTGCATCTGTTGAGGTGATCATATGATTTTTATTCTTCATTTTCTTAATGTAGTGTATTACATTGATTGATTTGTGGATGTTGAACCATTCTTCCATCCCTGGAATAATCTCACTTGATCATGGTGTATGATCCTTTTAATGTATTGTTATATTTGGTTTGCTAGTATTTTGTTGAGTATTTTTGCATCTATGTTCATCAGTGATATTGGCCTATAATTTGTGTGTGTGTGTGTTGTCCTTGTCTGGTTTTGACAAGGTAGAATAAGTTAGAAAGCCTCCCTACCTCTTCAGTTTTTTGGAAGAGTTGGAGAAGGATAGGTATTAAGTCTCCTTTGAATGTTTGGTAGAATTCACTGAGGCAGCCATCTGGTCGTGTACTTTTGTTTTTTGGGAGGTTATTGATTTCTATTTCAATCTCCTTACTAGTGATCAGTCTACTCAGATTCTCTATGTCTTCTTGATTCAATTTTGGAAGGTTGTATGGTTCTAAGAATTTATCCATCTCTTCTAGATTTTCCAATTTGTTGGCTTACAGCCTTTTGTAGTGTTCTCTTACAATTCTTTGTATTTCTGTGGTGTCTGTTGTAATTTTTCATCTTTTGTTTCTGATTTTATTTATTTGACCCTTCTCTCTTTTTTGCTTGGTGAGTCTAGCTAAAGGTTTGTCAATTTTGTTTATCTTTTTAAAGAACCAGCTCTTAGTTTCATTGATTTTTTTTTTTTTGTCTCTATTTCATTTATTACCACTCTGATTTTTATTATTTCCTTCCTTCTACTGATTTGGGGCTTTGTCTGTTCTTTTTCTAGTTCCTTTAGGTGTACTGTTAGATTGTTTATTTGAGATTTTTCTTGTTTCTTGACGTAGGCCTGTATTGCTATAAACTTCCCTATTAGTACTGCTTCTACTGTATCCCGTAAATTTTGGTATGTCATATTTTCATTTTCATTTGTCTCCAGGTATTTTTTTGATTTCTCCTTTGATTTCTTCATTGACCCAATAGTTGTTCAGTAGCATTTTGTTTAATCTCCACATATTTTTGGCTTTTCCAGCTTTCTTCATATAGTTGATTTTTAGTTTCATACTGTTGTGGTCAGAAAAGATGCTTGGTATTATTTTAATCTTCTTGAATTTATTGAGACTTTTTTTGTGGCCTAATATATGATGTATCCTGGAGAATGTTGCATGTGCATTTGAAAAGAATATGTATTCTGCAGTTTTTGGATGGAATGTTTTTTATTAGTCTATTAAGTCCATCTGATCTATTGTGTCACATAAGGCCAGTGTTTCCTTATTGGTATTCTATTTGGATGATCTATCCATTAATGTAAGTGGAGTGTCAAAGTCCCCACTAATATTGTGTTACTGTCTATTTCTTCTTTTATGTCTGTTAATAATTGCTTTATGTATTTAGATGTTCCTGTGTTGGGTGCATAGGTATTTACAAGTGTTATGTCCTCTTGTTGGATTGTTCCCTTTATCATTATGTAGTGCTCTCTTTTTACGGTTTTTGTTTTAAAGTCTATTTTGTCTGATATAAGTATTGCTACTCCAGCTTTATTTTCATTTCTATTTGATTGGAGTATCTTTTTTCAACCTTTCACTTTCAATTTGTGAGTGTCTTTATGTCTGAAGTGTGTCTCTTTTATGCAGCATATGTACGGGTCTTGTTTTTTTTTTATCCATTCAGAAGATGGGCATTTTTAAGTTAATTAGCTAAGTAACTGTGATTATCAAAGCGTAGAGAACTAACTTATAGAGGATAGGTTCCAGAAGACAAAAACAGTTTCTCTCCTAAGATTAGGCCATTTCTCTAGGCCTTTCTCACTCCAGAGTAGAAAGCACAGGTGTGATCTTGCATAATTGGCTGACCATCTTGTAATAATTGCCTTTTTGAAGCTTCAGAGCATATTTTATTTTCTCATGTGGGGGAAACTTTATAGCTTTCCTCTGAGTGATTCTTATGAAGGGGCTCAGATGCAGAGATTTCAATTTTCAACCCAAGGAACAATTTAAAATGGTGCATGTATACCTCACTCCTCGCATGCATCAAAGACTCCTTACTTCTGCCATGGACTCTTTCCAAATTTACATCTCTAGTACCTCCCTAAATTCCCCATTTTTACTTTTTAACTAAATTTTCAAGCCTTTGTAACATACTAGTGACAATGTAAACCATTTGTTGGCAGTTCTCTAGGGCTTTGAGGCTTCATGCCTCCCTGACAGCAAGGTTTATAAATGGTTGACAACAGAGGTTTTCAGAGTTTATTTATATTTTTAAAAATTGGCACCATTTGTTTTCATCTAGGAAATTCAGTGGTTTCATTTCCTCATGGATTTTTCAGGGGTATGACCCAACCACCACACAAAGACGCATCAGAGGACAAGCAGTATGGTCTCTGCTTAGCATTGAATGTATCTTCCCTCCCTTTGGCAAAACACGTTTAATGCTCTGGGCAAACCTGCTTCACAGCAAGGGAAAACAAACCTGGAGGCAGGACACCAGTCCTCTGGGAGCTCTTGGCTTCTGATGACATAAAATCTGTAAGAGTAGAACCAAGGACAGCAGCTATTGTCACAAAGCAGCGATGGTTAATTTCATTGGTCTGATAAGGTTCTTGCAGGTGGTAAGCAGGCATAGGACTACACACATAGTTGTAAGCAGTCATATGAGAGGCTATTTTTTTTCCTTGTGTTGTGTGTGTGTACATGCTAGGGAAGTGGGGAAAATGAGGAAATGGGCTACTGTCTTAGTCTGTTTGGACTGCTCTAACAGAATACCATAGACTTGGTGGCTTGTAAACAACAAAAACTTATTTCTCATGGTTCTGGAGGCCGGGAAGTCCAAGAACAAGGTGCTGGCAGATTTGTTGTCTGATCAGAACCCACTTCGTAACTCCTAGATAGCCGGCTTCTCTCTGTATCCTCACATGGCATAAGGGTCAAGGAAGATCTCTGAGGCCTCTTTTATAAGGACACTGTTCCCATTCATAAGGGCTCATCCCTCATGAGCTAATCATCTCCCAAAGGCCCCACCTCCTAATAGCATCACATTCGAGATTAGGATTTCAACAAATGAACTTTGGGAGACACAAATCTTCGGTCTATAGAGGCTATCTTGTGCGCAGTAACTCAAGGTGACTCCATCTGTACCCGATGATAGTGGCAGCATCTGAATAGAATGTTGTAATTAAGAAGTATGATTCTCACTTACACTTTAACATTTGTTTTTAATACCAGCTTTGTATTCAAGATACTTCAAGATAATGTCCAAACCTCTTCATGTGGTTTAAGAGTCCCTCTGCTCTGGCCCCTGCTTACTTCATCGGCATTTGTTTCAGCTTTTGCTTCCTTGGACTCCATTCTCTAGCCGATATAAACTCCTGTTGTTTGTTAAATCACGTACTATTTCTAGCCTTTCAGCCTTTGAATATCTATTCCCCCTGCCAAAAACACTTTTGTGGCTAACTCTCATTCAAGAAGCCTGACCTGACCTCTACTAAATGAGTCCCTTCTCTGGGCATCCATAACAGCCTGCATAGCGCCCATTACAGCGCCTTCATCCTATATTGCCATTGTCCATTTGCCCATCTATCTTCCTCACTAGATTGAAACTCCTTGAGGGCAGGAGTCATGTCTTACTCACCTCTAAACCCTTAGTGCCTGACACACACCTATCAAATATAACTACTTGAATTAATTTGTGGAGTTAGATAGGGCAGCTCTCATTATTGCCATCTTGTAGATAAGTGAATAAAGGCTCAAAAAGGGTGAAAGATCCTGCCAATAGAGACATACCTAGAAAGCAAGTAACAGATCTAGAACATAAACAACAACAGTGGCAATAATAATAATAATAACTTTTACTTTTTAAGTGCCATGAAATGGGGACCACACACACGCTGGCTCATAAAATCCTCAGATCAACTCTTTAATATAGATACTCTTACTATCCCTTTTTATCAATGAGGGATATAAGGTTTAGAGAGGTTCATTTACTTACTCAATGCCACACAGCTTTATGGGAGAGTCTCTGATTCCAGTGCTTAACCTCCATTCATTCACTTTCTTCCTCTTAGGCATTTTGATTAAATATCAGGTTCTTTTCCACTGTGCCGCATCAAGCAGCAACCAATTACAGAAAGAAAAAGATAGCAAATCAATTGGTTGTTTTGTCTGCAAGTTGTCAAACATTGCTTTGACTGATGGATTTCACTGAATTGATATATCAAGTTCAAATTAATCTTATTCAGACTACTATTGGTTCTATAGACTCTAATTATATCCTTTCTCACAATGTATTCTAGACTCCAAATAACTTAGCTAAATTTAAATTTACAGACACAGAATATAAGGACCCTAAAATGTATGGGGAATAGTCCCAAACTTTCACGCTAGCATCAAGGAAGATGACTGTACGTTTCTTCTCCACACCCTTTGGTACAAATCACTGTCAGATACAAAACATTGATCTGAGTGGTCTAAGTCTGACCTAAACTGGCAATTGATGTGCTTGCGATGGATTTAAGTTTTGATGAATTGTATACAGAATTGGTTAGAATTGATAAGCCCATTCTCCTCCCTCCTTTGGACTCCCCTAGCACTTAGCACACATCACTCATAGAGCCCTAATCCAACAGTGTTCTGGTAAGTGGTGAATGTGCAGCCTCTGCCCTTTTCCCACCAGACTAGGAGCTCCTTAGGGACAGGGAGCAGATCTAATTCATCACTGCAGCCAAGCTTGAGACACTTGTTTGAGCTCAGTGTATGTGTGTTGAATAAGTGAGTTGATTTGGCATTGGCAGGACAAATCAGCCTGAAAGCCCTTTCTCTTTCTATGGCATTTCCCATTTACACTTCAATTGTGTGGGATAGTTAGTGTTTGCGAGCATTCTTCCTCCAGCCTAAAGCCTCACACTTCTTTGAGATGGTAGCATTTTCTTTTATGGCATCTTAGATGGTGTAAGACTATGACTACTGTGGAAACATCAGTATCCTGTCTTTAAATGATGGAGTGGCATTTCTTGAAGATGTCCCAACTGCCTTATAAAATCATCATCAGGTTAGCATGACAGCTTCTTATTATTTGTATTACCAGATGGCCTGCTTTATGCATAAACTCTGTTTTTTTTAAAGGTCTGTTAAGATATAAATGGCATAAAATAAACTGCACGTATATAAACGATACAATTTGATAAGTTTTGACATACATAAATATATATATCTATGAAACTATCACCACAATGAAGATAGTGAACACATCTATCACTCCTGAAAGTTTCCTTGTTCCCCTCTATAATCTCTCCTCAGCTTTCCCTATCCCCTTCTGTATCACCATGCAACCACTTATCTGCTTCTTGTCACTATAAATTATTATGCATTTTCTTGAGTTTATATAAATGGAATCACAAAAGGTATATTCCTCTTTGCCTGACTGCTATCACTCAGCATAAGTGTTTTGAGATTCATCTATATAATTGTGTCCACTAATAGTTAATTCACTTTTATTGTTGACTAATACTCTAATGTATATATGTACCAAAATTACTTATCCCTTCATTTGTTCAACATTTGATTTTTTTCCTGTTTTTGGCTATTACGAATAAAGCTGCTGTGAACATATGGATATATGCTTTCATTTCTTCGGGTAAATACCTAGCAATGGAATGTCTGGATCATATGGTAGGTATTATGGGTTGAATTGTATCTCCTCCAAAAGATTTGTTGGAGTTCTAAACCCCAGTACCTCAGAATGTGACCTATTTGGAGATAGGGTCTTTATAGAGGTTATCAAGTTGAAATGAGGTCATTATGGTGGACCCTAATCCAATATGAATGAATCAATCTTCTCATAAAAAGGGGAAAATTTGGACATAGTGACATGCACATAGGTAGGACGCCACGTGAAGATAAAGGCAGAGATGGGGGTAATGCTTCTACAAGCCAAGGAACACCAAAGACTGCCAACAAACCACCAGAAGCTAAGGGAGAGGCCTGGAACAGATTCTCACAGCCCTCAGAAAGAGCAAGACGGCCAACATCTTGATCTTGGAATTCTATCCTCCAGAACTGTGAGATAATACATTTCTGTTGTTTAAGACCCCCAGTTTGTGGTACTTTGTTACTGCAGCCCTAACAAACCAATACAGTGTAAACGTATGTTTAAATTTTTAAGAAACTGCCCAAGTGTTTTCCAAAGTGACTGTACCATTTTGCATTCCCAGCAGCAGGGTATAAGGGTTCTAGTTCTTCCACATGCTCACCAACACTTCCTCTGTTTGGTCTTTTTAAGTTTAGCCATTCAGATAAGCATGTAGTGGTATTTCATTGTGGTTTTAATTTGCATTTCCTTAATAAGTAATGATGTTGAGAATCTTTTCACGTGCTTATATGCCATCATATATCTTCTTTGAAGAAGTTTCTGTTCAAATTCTTCACCAATTTTAATTGGGTTTTTTGTTTTCTTACTATTGCCTTTGAGAGTTATTTTTTTTTCCCCTGCTGAGGAAGATTAGCCCTGAGCTAACATCTGTGCCAATCTTCCTATATTTTGTATGTGGGTTGCGGCCAAAGCATGGATGACAAGTGGTGTAGGTCCACGCCCAGGATCTGAACCCGCAAACCCAGGCCGCCGAAGCGGAGCATGCCGAACTTAACTGCTACACCACAGGGCTGGCCCCACCTTTGAGAATTCTTTTTATTTTCTGCATGTTAGTCTTTTATCAAATAGGTGATTTCAAAATATTTTCTCCCAGATTGTTTCTTATCTTTTCATAACAGTGTATTTTGAAGAACAGTGGTTTTTAATAATTTTGATTATGTCAAATTTATAAATTTGTTCTTTTATAAATGCTGCTTTTAGTCCCATAATTAAAAGTACTTGCCTAACCCAAGGTCACAAACATTCTCACCTCTGTTTTCTTTTAGAAGTTTCCTAGAATCTAGAAGTGTTATATTATACTTAGGTATAGAACTTAGTGAGTCAATTTTTAAATATGGTGCGAGGTATGAATTGAGGTTCTTTTTCTTTTCTTCTATTTGCCTATTGATATTTAATTGTTCAAATGCCATTTGTTGAAGAATTATCTTTTCTCCATTGAATTTTCTTTGGACCTTTTACAAAAATCATGATCATGGATGAATGGGTCTTTTTCTTGACTTTTGTTTGTGTTCCAGTGATTTATTTGTCTATCTCTATGCCAGTACCTTACTGTCTTGATTACTATTGCTCAGTGGCTCTGAATTAGGAGTGATTTGGTTTCCTGGGCAGTGGGGGAGAGGGGCATTTGGCAATGTCTGGAAATATTTTTTGTTTGTCACAGCTGGGGTTTGGATGCTGCTTGTATATAATGGGTAGAAGTCAGGAATGCTGCTAAATATCCTACGATACATAGAACGGCACCCCTACAACAAAGTGTTATTCAACCAAAAATGTCAATAATACTGAGATCGAGAAGCCATCATAGCTTTATAATAAGTCTTGAGATAAAGTAGTATAAGCCTTTCAACTTTGTTCTTATTTTTCAAAGTTGTTTTGGCTACTCTAGGGCCTTTGCATCTCAATATAAATTTTGGAATTTATATTGGAATTTTGGAATCTTTGGAATTTAGCAGTTTGTCAGTTTCCACAAAAATCCTGCTGAGATTTTTGTTTGAGATTGTGTTAAATCTATATACTAGTTGACAGGAATTGATACCTTAATAATATTGACTCTTCCCATCCATAAACAATGTGTATCTCTCAATTTATTTAGGTCTTAACTTCACTTATCAAGGTTTTGTAGTTTTTCAGTGTACAAGTCTTACATATATTTTATCAAATTTATCCCTAAGCAGTTCGTACTTTTTTGCTGCTGTTGTAAATGGTGTTGTTTGTTAATGAGGGAAGTTTTAAAGAAGAGATCTACTTTTGCCATGAGCTTGGAGGCTCTGTCAGTAGATAACCTGGTCTACTGGGTCTTGCAATCTTGGGCCCCAATGGAACTATATTAGGATTCATGGGATTCCAAGTGATAGAGACCCAAGTTCCTTTAGATTAAGGAAAGAGGAATCTCACTGAATCAAAAGAAGGGCTACAGACCATGGCTTGGAGCTCAGGACCCGATGGCATTTAGATTCACTCTCCCTTAGCATCTCAAATTTTCTCCAAGGCGTCAACTTCATTTCCTCATGATCTTCCACGCTGAGGGATGTGGCACCGTGCAGCTCCAGGGCCACATCCTCATAGCTTCATGAATAGAGAGGAAAAGAGATTCTTCTCAGCCAGCCCCTTTAGACAATTCCTGGGAGGTGCCCTGATATTGGCTAGGGTCACACATCTAACACTGGTCCAAATACTGTGGCCAAGTCATGTGGTACAATTGTTGGCTTTATCAAGGTTATATTCCATCTTTGTGGTCAGAGCTTTAGAGTTTCTTGCTAGAACAAGATGGTGTGAGGGGAACCAGATGGAAATTCTGGGCAAAGACAGCAGCCATCACAACCAGAAACATAATTTCCCCAGACCAAAGTATGCTCAAGAATTAAAAAGAGAAGCCCTATCTGTATCGTTATTCTCTCTTGGAAGTCATGTCATTTATTAACAGATGTTCACCTTGACATTCTCAATGTTTCTATGTGTGTCATTTCTGCTTTCAAAGACTGAAGGCCTGTTTGAAAAGCACATCTTTATTTCTATGTCTTTCTCTTTCTCCATCCAAAGAATCCAAATTTCATTTTACCCGCTTGGCTTCCAAACTCAGAATAACTAAAAATGGGGTTAGGGGAGGGTCACATCCAAAAAGGGTAAAGATGAGTTATTGTGAGGAGACAGCCATTAGAATAGGGAGATGTGGCAAGGGAATCATCTTTTGGGTTATCATGGTCACCAATCCTGAGAAGTACATTTTACTTCTCTAGGCCTTAAGTTTCCCTTCTGCCATTTGTTTTTCTTTGTAATTTTTTCTCAGCAGGTTCTTGCCTTTATTAGGTTACAAGTTTAAAACAGAACTAAATTCTGGTGATGGCATTAGATGACACCTCCCCCTCTTTCCCGTCCCTTCCTCCCTTCCCTAGTGGCACCAAATTAACTTTAGATTATAAAGATTTCTGGGGATGGATCAAGGAGGTGTTTTCTGACAAGCCCAGCTTTTACAGCCTTGAGTGAGCCCAGGAAGGCTACAGTGTGGGAGTTTTGCTTCTACTTCTTGTGGGAATAACTATTTCTACACTTACATAAGGATTCAGGCTGCCATTCTGTGTGTCCTCAGCTAAGAAATTGTTCCTAGCATGGTGATTAAGGTGAATAAAAAATTCTCTTTTAGAGAGGAAAGAACAAGTATCTGCTATTCTGTAATCTCTTCCTGTTTTTTCCTTCTCTGATACCCTCTCTTCAGTTCCTACTAGTAGCAACTGTGAAGGAGAGGAGGAAAATCAGAACAATCACCATCGCCACATTAAGTGCCTAGCATGTGCTAGATCTATTCTAAAGACTTTACCTTGTTGCTTCATTTAATCCTCAAAACAAACATAGGAGGTGGTATTGTCTCCATTTTCCAAATGAGGAAAACTAAGGTTTAAAGAGATTAAATAACTTGTCATGGTTACATAGCTAATTATTGCTGGAGCTAGCATTTAAACCTAGATCTGGCTCACACCAAAGCCCCTTAACTACAATGACATCCTGCCTCTCATTCAATCTCAGTAAAGGAAGGGTTTTTAGGGATCCTGTAACAGTCCCCTAAGCATGGAGGAATGAGCAGACACTTAAGTTGTGTGGTTTACCTTTAGTTGAATGAGTTAGTTCTATAGTGAGAGAACTGAAGCAAAAAATCCCAAGATAATATGTGGAAACTGAGGATTCCTGCGCTTCACCCTGGAGATTTAGATTCTGAAAGTCCTGGGGCAGGGGCGTGGGGAGAGGTTGGACACACAGAAATCTGGACCTTTATTTATTTACTCTTCAGTGCTCCCAATGCAGATGCAGATGATCCTTGGTTTACACCTGGAGGAAAGCTGGATTAACCCGTTCTGGTTATGTGGTCTTGGTTCTGGATTCATTCTCTGTAGGACCCAATGTGCATTCATTTTGCCTTAAAAAATTGTGGGTGTGTAAGGTAAAGAGATGGAAAGAGAAGGAATATCATGGAAAGATAATTAGGTTGTCAGGAGAAAGGAATGCCTTACCAGAGTGAACTGAGTAATCAGCCCTGCATTTTTCTTTTAGCCCAAGGGTTGTATTTAACATGAAACCCAAGTGTGCATAGCTTCTTGCTTCAAAGAGTCTCAAAGGTGCTGCCCAGCCCTGGTTATTTCTGGGTCACAGACTGCAGTTCAGCTTTAGCCAGCCCTGTCAAAATATTGCTTTTGACCACTGGGGAGATGAAATAATGGAGCCACACAAAACCGTTACCTCTCTAGCCAAAAAGCGGCACAAAATGCCTATCTAACATCGGGCATCGGGAGTACTGCCCTGCCATGTGATGCACAGGACGTCTTCATGCTTCTCCGTCTCCCCTACAGATACCATACCTGGCCTCCTCTTTCCCATTCTTGATAAAGAACCAGAGTGATCTTTTCACAAATGTGGAACAAATAAAACCTCTATGTATTATAGAGTCCCCATCTAGAATGTAAGCTCCAGGAAGACAGAGATTTTGTTTTTTGTGTTAATGTATTCTTGGTGCCTAGAATGGTGCCCAATACATGATAGATACTCACTAAACCTGGTAGATGTTGACTGACTGATGGAATAAATGTATGAATGAATTCTCCGATGGCTTTTGTCACACTTAAAATAAAATCCAAATTTCTTAAAATGGCCTTCCAGGTTCTTCTTACTCTTCATCTTCACCTCTCTCTCCCTTGCTTGCTACAGTCCAGGCTTCTTTCAGTTTTCTGAATCCATCAATAGCTGTCCCGCTTCTGGGCTTCTCTGCTGCTGTTCCTTCTACGTGAAATTCCCTGCTCTTCATTCTTCCCTTCTGATGAAAGGCACCTTCTCGTCATTCGAGTCTCAGCTTGATTATCACTTCCTCGGAGAGGCCTTCCTTGCCTTCTCTCTCCCATCTAAATAATGTTCTCCTGTTTTCCCTCATGTTTTTCGTCTCCCTTTTTGGCCCTGAATACAATTTGTATTTGACTCTTCACTAGGTGATTGTCCATCTCTCCCACTGGACAGTAGTCTCCAGGAGGGCAAGACCTTGTCTGTTAAAGTCTCTTTTGTATACTCAGGGCCTAGTTGGGGGCCAGACACAGAGAAGACCCTGAATAAATAAATATATTTTGAGTGAGCAGACACATTTTAATAATTTTATTTATTTATTTATTTTCCCCCAAAGCCCCAGCAGATAGTTGTATGTCACAGCTGCACATCCTTCCAGCTGCTGTATGTGGGACGCGGCCTCAGCATGGCCGGAGAAGCGGTGCGTCAGTGCGCGCCCGGGCTCCGAACCTGGGCCGCCAGCAGCGGAGCGCGCACACCCAACCGCCAAGCCACGGGGCCGGCCCAGCAGACACGTTTTAGCTGCAGCAAACTCCAACTAGGTAATTTAAGTCACAGATAGGAATACTGGGTATCCTGCATTCATGAAAATGAAGCCAAATACTGGCTAACCCAGATTTGCTAAAAGGAAAAGGGCAAGCCTGTCATTGTGTAAGGGTGTCAGAAATGATGGAGTTGATGCAGACATGACGACTGACCTGTCCTGCTGGTAATTAGTAGCCTGAGGCTAAGCTAGTAGCAAGAGTGGGCGGGAAACAACACTTAACCACCCAATTAAAAGGCAATGCGAGCTTAAATTTAGAAGCTGTCTGTGGCCATGCCATAGAAACCACACTGAGGATGACAGTCGGTTGCACAGCTCTTGCTCTGGGGCCCGTTCTTGCATGTCAGAGAGATAATTAAAGACACTGTGACTCTGCACATTTGGAAATTATGTCCAGTGGCTCTCTTGTCCTGAGCAGATGAGTTAGGGTCTGGGCCACTGCCTAGGTCATTCCAGCTCAGAAAGCATTTAAACCCCTCCTGTTTGAAAGGGAGGAAGGCATTTTTATTGATGCCAACAGGTAAGAGGCATGGAGTGTAATAGAATTCATGCTAAGCTGGGAATTGGGAGATCTGTGTTCATGGACCCACTCATCCATTAAAAGACTTCCTGACCTTGGGCAAGACCCTCAGCCTCCTTGGGAATCACTTTTACATTGAGGGAGTTAGGGTTCTTTTGGGTTGGAAATGACAAAAAAATTCACCAGTTTTTTAGGCATGAAAATGAGAAGTACTGATGGCAGAATGTGCTTCCAGCCAGCCTGGATACACGAGTGTAAATGATTCTCTGGGACTCGACTTCTCTTTCCCATCTCTTGGCCCATTTTCTCTCTGGGCCCAGTTCTCATACCAGCTCTCCCCAGGTGGCAAGAGTCTGTAGCTGCTCTGGCCTATATCTTCTCAGCAAGGCTCTTCCCCGTGAGTCCTGCACATACCCTGAAATTCACTCTAATTGGACCAATAGTCATAGCAGCTGGTCTCCACTCAGGGCAGCAGGAGAGTCCTCTATATCTTTCTAGGAGATGCTGAAGTCACTTGGCTTTTGGACTCTGGTTTTTCATAGCCCTGACAGCATGCTCCAGGAGGTCAGGTGTTCCTGGCATACCTGAAACTCCCCTAGTGAAGATCCAGCCAGAAGGGGGCCAGCAGTCAAAAAGAGTATATCTACATGGGGCTCATTGCATTTCTTTACTCTGGGAATTTACTGAGTTCCAACAGCAAGTGTTCTTGCTGATTTTCCGTCAAGTCACATGTGATGGATGAAATTTACATGGCAATGTGGTGGAGGGGTTCAGAGGGCGAGCTCTGGAGTTGGGCAGACCTGGGTTTGAATTGTGGACCCCCATGTAATAGCTATAGAACCCCAGACAAATTACTTAACCTCTCTCAGCTCTGTTTTCCTATCTGGTGAAAGAAAATAAGTGGTACCTACTTCAGTGCGTTGTGATGAGGATTGTGTAACATAATTTGGAAAAGTGCTTGACACACATAGCAAACACATACAATAAGAATGAAAAACACAAACGTTTTTTGTTTATTTATTTTGTGTGTGTGTATATAAAACCCAGAGTTTTGCAAGAGTCCCAGTCAGGGGACTCTCTGCATAAGTCTGCACTTTTCTCTTATATTCAAGAAAACCTATCAGAATACAGGTTGCAGTGCTAACTTTGAATGTGCTGTCTTTGACAAATTTTCGTCCTTTTGTGTTTGTTACAGTTCTGTGGTGATATACCCCTCAAGGGGTTGTTTCATGTCACTGTGTCGTGTAGCACCCTTATGTAATATTCTGTAGTCTACATCTTCCCATCAGACTGTAAGTGTATTAAGGACCAGGACCGTGCTTTTTCATCTACCAATGAGTGTCCGTTGTCTTGAGCAGATTAATGAATTCATGGTTAAACTCCAAATAGATTAAAACTTCCCTAAGGGCAAGGACCACATAAAATATTTCATAGTTATCTTCAAACACCCCAATACAATGAAAGAGTTATTATCTATTGGAACCACGTAGGTACTCACTAAATAATTGTTGGGTTATTTATGTCTTTATTTTAGTCTTTCTATCAATTCTCTGTTTTATTCTCTTAATGTTTTTAGAAGTTCATACACAAGTGTGAGATGGCTATGGCTCCTCTCTTTGTCACATGAGTTATCAGATGAAATCACCCAGAGCCCTAACTGGTATACCTTCTGAGTATCCCACCAGCCCAGGAAAGGAAATGTGTGTAGCCGAGGGTTTGTGGGTTCTCTTAGCCACTGCCGTGAGAACTACTATGTGCTCCTTTCCTTGTGTTACTCCAAATAATATATATAATAATACAGAAGAAAAGGATCTTGCAGTTGTAATACTGGCTTAGAGTTTTTAAAGCTCTTTCGTATACGCTGTATCTTTTCTCAAGATTTCTTGGAAGGTTTTTGCCTTGGCGTGTAAGAGATACTCTTTCTTTGGTAAGTCTAATGTCTGATCAGATTATGTCATTCATCATCTAGCAAGGAACAGCCAAGTTAATAGCATCTATTTCATTTTCTAAGCAAGTCATGGAGTAATTGTGGTAAGAGCTGAAGACATTTATAAGTAGCTCAAAGGGACATTCCACTTCTTTTCCTAAAAGTCTGAAAATCTCCTGTTTATTTCTAGGGGACGTAGCTACAGGATGTGTTTATTGTATCTCCTTTCCCTTTGCCCTCCACAAAGGGAGATGTAGTCTCTCTCTCTCGACTCATGTTAAGTCCTTGTAGCACATTTTATATAATAAAAATGCATGACTTTTGTAGTCAGAAAAATCCCCACAAGTAAATATACATGTTTGCTGATGCATAAATGGGGTGGGGACGTATGTTGCTTCTGCCTGTCCGGCATTCTTCCCTTTGGGGAACGACCTTCTCCATGGCTCCTTACAGTTCTGCTGACGCTGCTGAACATGGTCCCTGACGCTGTCTGGGGTAGGGGTGGGCAGTGGGCAGGCAATGGGCCAACACTGATCACTCAGGTTCTCTCTCCCGGAAACTTAGAGCAGTCCTGGTGCCAGTGCTCTCAACTCCTGGTTAATTGACTCTTCCTTCAAGTCTATGAGTTACCCCAGATCCTATGGTTAAATTCCATTTTCTCCCTTAAGTTAGACAGTGTTAATTCCTACTGATACTGTTGGCGCTCTGAAATCTACACTAAAGTGTGAATGATTGCTAGTCCTTCCCTAGTTTTCCTGAAGCATCTATTTTGAATCCAATATATTTCTAAATAGAAATATTTTTGGTAGCAAGAGAGAAGCCATTTCTGATTAGAGTTATTATTGAGGAACCTCATGTTAAATCATAATATTCAACTAACTCTAGTTTAGACTGACCCTGGGAGGAGCAAGGACTTGTAGCCAATAAATAATTAGTGAGTGTCAGAAATGACCAATCTCTTGATCTCTGAGGCCATGTCTATAGTTACATCACTGCTGGGGCTATATCTGTGGTCTTTTTTTTTTTAAATTAAAAAGGGCATGAGCTCTAATTTTTTTTCTGGGATGATAAGTCAGGCTAGCTTGGAGACAGAAGTGTGGCCATTGTGACATCCTGAAGTTCCTCTAGCCTTAGATATTATGAATGACTCCAGGAATCAAGGCTTGACTATGAAAATCATCGAGCAGTAGACACAATGCTTGAGGCACCAGGAGAGAAAGTGTTTTCTAAACATGTACCATGTGTTGGTAGAAGCCAGAAATGGAGCTTTTAGCCTCCTGACTTCTTGGCTGGGGTTCCCCGCCATCCCATATTGCCTCCCTAAACAGTCTCAGAAGCTCTTTGTATCTGACTTTAAGCTGGGCTCTGAGTTTAGCAACTTTTAATGGAATTAATGGGCAGGAATGCCAGTTGAAGCAGATTTTTGGCTGTGCTGGCATGTCAGCCTGCCATATTTTCATAGGCACCCAAATTAAGAGTTTATTTATGTCTTCAATTTGCTATAAATGGAATTAACAACAAGCCATTTGGGGACCTCGAGAACCACAGATGCCAATAGAAGCAGCCACATCTTTCATATTTTATGCTTATTTGAGTCATTGAGTGTGGGGACTAATAAAGAGGAAACTGTAGGTTGATTTTCTATCATCATCATCATCATTATTGTTGTAACTATAATTATTAATCAAAGCCTGAGAGATTTCAAATGAAAAATATAATCTGAAATATGGTCATACTCTGAAGTGCAGTGTCCCTCTTCTCTCTCCCTCCTTCTCTAAGGAAAGGATTTGGAAACCCAAGCTCACTTCTGAATAAAAATAAGTTAGATTTTCAGGGTCCATTTCCAAGAAACTATAGATGGAAATACTGTTCCTTTTGGAATGGATGGCTTTCAAGTCTTCTCTTCCCATTGGGTAAACCAAGTTCAAGTAAGTAATCTTCCAGTGTCTTTAGTCTTAAGATACATAAGTTGGGAATAGTTATAGGTAATGAAGGATGTTTATAACAGACCCAAATGAATATGTTTCGCATTACAATGTTGTTGAGAATAGTCCTGGAACATTTTTTTTAAAAATTATTGCTTTTATTGTTGGAAAGTGGTTTGAAACTCCTCTTTGAATCTTGTTAGAGCACTAAGAAGGCACTCATGTGGGAGCCTGGCTCTGGTCATTCACCTCTTCTTTTACCCTGGACAAGTCACCCTTCCTCTCTGGCCCTGATTTTTTTCTTCTCAGAAATGGAGACTTAATAACCTCCAACATGCTTTTAACTTGAGAATTCTTTGATTCTACTAATTGCTTTTGGAGTCAGTTTATAGGCACAAAGAAAAAATGTGATCATAACTTTGGACCAGCAATATGGTTAATTTATAGCAGTGATTTGCAGACTTCGGTATGCTTGAATCTCATTTGAGGTGCTTGTGAAATAGACAGATTACAGGGCCTCATCCCTAGAGATGCTAACTGGTCTATGACCAAAATTGTCACTTAAACAAACCCTTTACGAGGTTTGTGGTGTGTGTGCATTTGTGTGTGTTTCAAATGAACGGAGCAGGGTGAGAACATGAGAACCTGTGTACAGGGAAGCATAACTAGAAAAAACTCCCCTTTCCATAAATTTTTCTTTTTTTTTTTGAGTAAATTAAACTGCTTGATCTCAGGAAAAGACAGGGAACTACATTAACAGATGTTCCTTGATCTGTGTAGACTCAGAGGAGGCAGAGCCCTTGCTGGCACAATAAAGGACAGAAATGCCAAATGATTCAGAAGAGTCCTGAGCATCTGAAGAGGACGGGATTAGAGTCAAAAGACTTAACTTTCATTACTAGCACTGCTATTTACTTACTGTGGCCTTGCACAAGTCATAGAAGCCCTCCAAAATACTCTTATTAATTAATTGGGGTAAGCTCTGTAATGCACCCAGATATCCCCTTAGGAACGAACAATTTACTTTGTCAGCTTATGGAAGTATTTCTAGAAGATGGCCCTCAACTTGGAGCCCTCTTTGGGGATGGCCTCAGCAGAGAAAAACTTCAGGCTTTGTCCAAAACCTGCATCCTTCTAGGCAGCCTGCAATAATGACTCATCAATGTGGAGTTGCAAAGGCCCAGCCTCCTTGCCCCAGTCAGTGACTGTTCTGAAGAGCTTTGGACAATTCTGGTCCAGACCTTTCTGTGGTTCTGACCAAGGCCTTTGCTGAGACTAGTCACAGTTTACTATCTCCCTCTACCAACTCCCTCTACCAACTCTGCCTCCTTTGCCTCCCTTCCACAGGTGTTGGTTATGAGAGTGCCCCCTAATAAAGCCTTGTGTGCTAATCTCTGTCCCAGGAAACCCAGTCTGGGGCAGAAACAGTAATAGTACTAGTCATGATAATAGCAGCTAGCAGTAATTGAATGCTTACTATAGGTTGGACAAAATGCCAAGTCTTGTTGAAACAATGTTCTGCTTTCTCTTCAAAACAGTGCTATAAGGTAGACCTTCTCTTTTTATAGGTGAGGAATAGCTCTATGAACTTAAAAGAAAACAATATGTGTAAACACATTTTGAATGTTACAAAATCATATTGCTTTTATTTATAAATTTGAACTGAAAAGATTTTTAAAGCTCTCCAGTGGTACTCTCCAGAGGAAAGCCTTCTAACTGGTTCTCAGTGAGAGAGAGTGACAGCTCTCCTCTCCCATCCTCTGTCACTTGCCCCATTCATCCAATTCAAAGGAAACCCAAGAGGCCTTTTCAGCCATAGCCTATCTATGGCTATTTAAAAATGCTCTGTAGATTGTAATGTCACTGTCTATTCTTTTACAAATGTGCATTGCATGTAGTTCTGTACCAAAAAGATTTTGGTACTTTTTCAAAATCCAGAAGATACCTTTGCATAGGAAGAAAAACAGCACCAATTCTCTCTGTCTGTGTAGCTTAAGGCTTTATGTGCCACATCACAGCACACTTATTCATCCACCCATTGCACATTTTTCTGGCATCTACGATATGTGAGGACATGAGCCTAGCACAAGGGGTGACTAAACGGAAGTCCCTGTTTTCAAGAGGCTTTGCTTCCAGAGTTCTGTCCCAGATCTTGGGGCGACATGAATTCCAGATCCTGGGTTGGGAGCTAGTGCTTTAGGCTGCAGTGGATTCCTCATGTCACCCAGTCTTGATGCCCCAGTTCCATCAGTGCATCCAGAGGTGGCAACAAGTTTCCTCTTACCTACAACCTCCAGCCTAAAGTTCTTTATATTTTGAAAGACTAACCTAACTCTATAGAGATAGAGAATCCCAAGCTTAAGCTAACCGTATTTCTTGATTGAGAATATCCCTCTTGGTTTTGGCTTAAAACCACACTAAGTTTTTCTATCATTTTCCACCAAATTCAACCACATTCACCCTAAGATTAAGTAGAGCTGTTAGTTAAAAATAATTTTGTAAAATTCTTTTTCAAATCCACCACGAGCAGGCTCTTTGCCAATAACTGTTTATTTTTTAGAGAGTTAATTGCACTCTCAACAAAAGACTCATCCCTTTCAGTCAATATTCCCTTCATGCATGCATATAATGTTTATTGTAGTGACTTCAGGGACCAGAGTCAGTTTCTTTCATGGGGTTACCTGTAGCCAATCCAAACAGCAGGAGTTGGGAACATTGTCTCCTGGAGCTCTGAGAGATTTCATCTTTATCGTGTTTATTGACAAGTAGGTGTGGGAGGACTGGGATTTTCTGCCTTCCTGTGGTACTAAGATAAAGGTGTGTACCCTGGGTGACATTTGCTGACTCAGCCCTGAGCTCACAGTCAATACTGTCCAGTGATTCCAGCAGGGAGTAGTCTGTGGTATGTGCAGAGAAGTTACTATTCTCCTTATACAGAGGAGGCTCAAGGTTAAGTCTGGGAAAGTTTGGATACTGGATTTTGCAATTGTATAAAAGCCATGGAAATTGGTGAGGATTTTTTAAATCCTCAGCATTTGAATCCCTTTCACTTGAAAAATCATTTATCCTGTCAATAAATATTTATTCAGCCCCTCCTATGTTCCAAATGCTGTTCTAGGCATAGATAGAAAGACCTGGACACTTCCCTTCTGAGTGCAAGTCAGAGAAATAACACACTAATAAAGCGGTACATAATTGTGATGGATATTGAGGAGGAAATGGAAAAGTGATCAAGAATAATGGTGGATGCGGATTGAGAGTCAGGGACCATTTGGACTGAGTTGTCACCCAAGGCTATTCTGAGGAGATGTTCTTTCAGCATTGGCCTGGAAGGAGGGAGAAGAGTGAGCTGGTTGAAGAGCAGGCAGTGCTCCAGGCAGAGTTGGATTCTCCCTAACATGAAAGCTCCAGAAAGAAGCCAATGTGGCTGGAGTCAAGGAGAAGGCATAAGATGAAGTTGGAGAGGTAGGTGGAGCCAGGAGCTACAGAGCATATGCTAGGCCACAATAGGGAGTTGAGTTTATTCTAGGTAGAGGCATAATGTGATGTGACCTGTGCCGTATCTCAATCAGCATAATAGAGACTATGCTTCAAGAGTGGTCAACTGGAGTTTGCTTGCACGTGCTCTCAAGGAGGCGACACTGGTACAAATCACCTGTGCATTGTTTTGAGATTCCTGGAAAAAAATTGTCTGTGATACACTATAATGAGTAAGATCATGTACTTAGCAGTCAAACATCTCGAAGTTGGAATCCTGACTCTGTAACTGGATTATTAGCTGCATAACTTGGACAAGTGAATTCATCTCTCTGAGCCCAGGTTTCCTCATTTGTAAAACAGAGACCATCAGATTACCTATTGTAAACTTACTTGATCTCTCAGGGATTTCCCTTCCATGAAGCATCAGGACAGATGACGCAATGTGGGGCTGAAACATTGGTTTATGAGGAAGGCAGGACCGGGCCGTTACAAAGACCATGGGTCTGCAGAACCTGAGAGGTTCATTTTCAGGCCCAGTCTACTTATAATCTCATTCTTTTTGTGCTGCACCATCAATCTCCTTCCAAACTCTTATAGAGAGCTTCGTTCAAGGTGGAGTGAGCTGGGTCATGTACTGCTGGGCCCCTCATTCCTGTTGATGGCATTTGCATGTGGCTCTTCTTATTGTAATGAAGCAGAGGTGGGGTGAGGGTGGGGGCTCATGACTAAGGAACCAAGGATGGGGCATGTGCAGTGTCCGCCCTGCCTGCCAAGACCACAGCGCTGAGTGATTAGATTCCAACTCTGCTCTTGGCTCATCTCATCCTTGGGACAAAAGCATGTGAAGCCTGCAGTCCAATGTCCTCCTCATGTCTCCTGTTTCTACAAGATATTGTGCTGTTCCTTAATACAATGTCCTTAATTCACTGACTGGATACATTGGATTTGTATTAACTAAGCCAGATATATTTCCTCTGTTTTTAAGAGGGACTGGGAAGGGGTTTTTCTTGAGAACAAAGTTTCCCTACTTAATATGCCCCAATAGCTCATGATTATCTGAGTCCTATTGCTTCTCAAACCGCATCTCTCTGTCCATCCTAGTCTCATATTCCTTGTCCTACCCAGTCTGAACTACTTGCAGTTTCCCAGCGTGCTATATGACTCCTTCCCCTGGGCCTTTGTCTGTCAAACTCTTCTCTGTCATCATCTCCATCGTCTCCTTCAGCTCCTTCCCACCCTTGTTTTTTGTTCAGAGGCCACCATCTTTGGGAGGCCTTTCCTACCTCATCAAACCTGAATTAGGTATGCCCTTGATGTTCTTAGTACTCCTTGGGCTGGCTTCGCTCATTCCTTTCATCACTGCTTATTGAGTTGACTGTTGAAATATTTACCCTTCTCTTCCACCTTCGTCTGTAAGCTCCATGTGTGTAGGGACTTGAACTGATGACTGTTATAGTCACCAGTGCGTTTCCATGTATCACACATGCCTGGCACACAATAAATCTCTAAATATATGTGGAATGAATAAATGAATGAATGAGACAATAGCTCCATCCCAGTTACACACACACATGCACACACACACACACATGCACAATACAAGTGAGGAGAAGCAGCATTTTGAGCGTTAAACAACATACCACCACGTCTTCCTTAACAAGAAGAATCTTGGAGCCACTGCCAGGAAATCTCTGAGCATATAAGAAATGGATCCCACATCATTTGTGAAACTGGAATTATCTGATGAAGGCTTAAAAGTTTGGTCTATAGGACTCAAGCGGTAATAAATCTATATTCTCTTGAGGCTTAAGGTAGGAAGTTTATTAGGCTACTTGCTGTTAAATGAGGCAAGCTGGGATTTTTGTGGTGTCCTCTGGAAGAGCCCTCATCATAAGCTCCTGGGGGCTAGGTTTGTTTGCCCCAGGAACATGTAATACTGTGATAAACTCCCATGGTTCTGTAAAGGCTAAAAGCTATAGGCAGGTGTTTGATCCACTAATCCATCTCCTGTGGTTTAATACTGATTGAGTTTGGGTAGTGGTGGAGACTTTACTGCCCTTCTGCAGTAAAGAAATTTTTTTTTAAGTTCTGGAAGGCGTCTCTGCTTCTTTCCAGTCAAGTTATCAGAACAATGGTCGCTCTGGCCTCAATGCATCTTCTTCCTTTCTTTGCGTGTGAGAGAAAAGAGAGAAGCCAGGTCTGATTCGAGAAACCCAGAGAAAAGGAGTCTAAAATGAATAAGGGATTATTATGGACATCAAGGGCTCTTTGGAATCTTCACAATGGATTTTGTTTCTCAGGGAGTGCTATTATTTACTTTAGGAATAATAGAAATAAATTCTTTTCACTTGTGAGCTGTGTAGGACACTACTGGCACCCAGGATTGATGTGTGGGAATCAGAATTAAAAATATATTGTATTTAAAAGGCACAAACTTGATTTTATGTGAGAGCAGCTATATTATTACAACGACCAAGACCCACTTTCCAGGCAATTTGGACCTTTAGTGTCCCAGGGTTAGTTAAAAAAGGAGAAACCAGCAAAGACTTGAGCTGTTTTATTATTAAGTAAAATGGCTCACCATGCCAAGGAATTGGGCAATATTCAGTTACAAGCCTGAGTCAGGGAGAGATACTTAAATAAAGACTTTATAAGTCTCAATTTTATATTATTTTCACAAATCTCCTTCAAGACTAGCCCTTCCATCTCAATGATAACCCACATAATAAACAAAGCAAGTGGAGAGGTCCTGATGCTATCTTTACTTGGAGTCTTGTCTTTCCTTGTTTTTGGATGTTACCAATAGGCCAGCATCCTTGAAACCAAATTTTACCTTTCTTTCTTTCTTTTTTTTTTTTTGTGAGGAAGATTCGCCCTGAGCTAACATCCGTGCTAGTCTTTCTCTATTTTGTATGTGGGTCACTGCCACAGCATGGCTGATGAGTGGTGCGTCTGTGCCTGGGATCCGAATGTGTGATGGGCCACCGAAGTCCAGCATGCTGAACTTAACCACCAGGCCACAGGGCCAGCCCTTACCTTTCTTTCTTTAAGGCTCTTTCTCAGAGGACACTAGAAGAGTCTCATCTCTAAGAGAACTCCAGACTTTAGCCAGATGTTTGCAGAAGGCTTCTAGTATATTTGGTTTGGAATAACAAGAAAGCCATCATATGAACCCAATGCCTTTTGGCTCTGGGGAGAGATGGTCAGAAGCCTCACACAGAATGTGGTTGTGGACAGATTAAAATATTTTCTGCTCATCTGAGTTTACTCTATGCTGGACAATTATGCTGCTTTTTGATTAATTTTATGCCTCGATTGTTTCAGGTTTTTGTAACCTTAATTAGCTATTATTTCTCAACACAATCATAAAAACTTTGAACCAAAAGGAAAGATCATCTGACTTAGTCCCTCTAACGTATGGAATTTGAGGCCCAGAAAGGGTGAAAATAACTTCCCTGAACACTCTTCTATTGTATGTCTACTATGGTCTTGTTAATGGAAATGCATAATGTTTAATTGCAAGGTTTCTGTCTTCTTGGAATTGTCTGGGACTCTGAGTGTAAATTATTTTTTTTAGTAACAAAAGAAAAGAAGCACAAATCAGCTACTCATTGTCTTGGATAATGAGTATTCTCTTTCCAAGTCAAGATGTTTATGTACATGGTGTTTATGATTTTCTTTCACTTTATTCGTCTAGTAAAGTAACATCTGCTTGCGACATCTACTTTTAGGAGTATTTAAGGCACAAGTTACTGAATGTTGGGCTACATTCACAATTTTAAGGACTCTCTGACCAACCACTCTGACCTAGCCAGGCAGAATCTAATTTTCCCTTTATCCACAAATGCTATAACAACAAGGAGGGAAGAGATGTCTCCAAGAATCCTGAGATCTAATTTCAAACCCATGATCATTAATAAAAATTGTGTTATAAATCGTGACCAGATTCCTGGGCTAGGTCACAGAAGCTTATTTAACTTATGCTTTTGTTTCTGTTAGGGTTCTTTATGTGTAGCAAAAAGAAAATATTCTTCAAACTTGCTTTTAAAAGTTTAAAAGGGGACTATTTATTGGTTTATGTACCTGAAGGGACCAGGCATAGGTCTAACTTCAGTAATAGCTTGATCCAGGGGTTGACATGACACACCAGAACCTAATTTTCTCTCTACTTCTTCAGTTTGGACTCCATTCTTATATTCTTTTTCCTCCAAAGGAGACAAGTTGATTGCAGCAGATCCAGCCTACATTCTTCCAGGTTCAAGTAGAAAAGCAGTCTCTCTTTTGGAATACAGTGAGCTGATTAGCTAGGCCTGGATTATAGGTTCCGTCCTTGGAATTTGGAGAGAATATCTGTGCGATTAAGGGGATAAACTTTCAAAAGGAAATCAGGGTAAAATCCCCAAATAAGAGGGAATGGCTGCTAGACAGCCAAAAAACATGTACTATACTTGGGCAAAGGAATTTAAGGTGAATTTTTAATGACTAGGTTTTGATGTAATTCTCTATTAGTATATAACTAGTATGAAACTGGCTGGAAACCAAACACTGTTATGCTTCACTGCATCTATCTCATCTCTTTCAATTGTGAATCTTTTGGTATCTTGGATTAACTTAGAAAAACAAATCAGTTTGGCCATTGGAATCTTAGGAATTTTCTTCTCAGAAGTGTAGTCATCACACTAACAGCATTGGGATCACCTGAGAACTTGTTAGAAATGCAAAATCACAGACCCTACCCAGACCTACTGGGTCAAAACCTGCGTTGTAACAAATATCCAAGTAATTAATATTCACATTGAAGGTTTTTCATGACTCTTTTAAGATTTTTTTCTTTATCACTGATTTTAAGGAATTTGATAATGGTGTACCTTGATGTAGTTATCTTTCTATTTCTTGAGCTTGGAGTTCATTGAGTTTCTTGGATCAACACATTTGGAAAATTTTTGGCCATTATTTCCTCAAATATTTTTTCAACATCCCTCCTCCTCCTCTCTGTCAAGAATCAAAATATGTATATATAAAGCTGTGTAAATTTTTTCCAAAGCTCACTGATGCTGTGTTCATTTTTTCACATTTTTTTTCTTGTGTTTCATTTTGGGTACTTTTCTGTCTTCAAATTCACTAATGTTTTCTTCAACAGCATCTAATCCACTATTAATCCTATTAAGTATATTTTTCATCTCAATCATTGCATTTTTCACCTCTAGAAGTTCAATTTGGAATTTTTTATGTTTGTATTCCACATCTCTCTTTAACATGCTTGTGCTTTCCTCTACCTTCTTCAACATATGGAATAGATTTATAATAACTTTAATTTTAATGTCCTTGTCTGCTAATTCTATCATCTATGTTATTTCTAAGTCTATTTTCATTGATTTATTTTTTATTCTCATTATAGGTGCTATTTTTCTGCTTATTTGCCTACTTGGAATTTTTGATGAGATGTCAGACATTGTAGATATTACTTTGTTGGTAGAATTTTTGTATTCCTTTAAATATTCATACAGTTTGTTCTGGGACACAATTTATTTAGAAACAGTTTGATCCTTTCAAGGCTTGGTTTTTTTTCTTTTTTTTTTTTTTTAACAGTTTTATTTACTTATTTGTTTTTTTGTGAGGAAGATCAGCCCTGAGCTAACATCCATGCTAATCCTCCTCTTTTTGCTGAGGATGACCGGCTCTTAGCTAACATCTATTGCCAGTCCTCCTCCCTGTTTTTTTTCCCCCAAAGCCCCAGTAGATAGTTGTATGTCATAGTTGCACATCCTTCTAGTTGCTGTATGTGGGATGCGGCCTCAGCATGGCCAGAGAAGCAGTGCGTCGGTGCGCGGCTGGGATCCGAACCCAGGCCGCCGGTAGCGGAACACGCACACTTAACCACTAAAGGCTTGCTTTTAGTAAGCTTTGCAAAGTGGGAACAGAGTAGCCTTTAGTCTAGGGCTGATTTTGTTCTACATCCTCAGAGTCAATGCCCTTCTGAAAACTCTATCTGATGTCTCATGTATTACATGTCTCCTGTATCTGGCTGGTGGGAACATAAACTGTGACCAACCTGTGTGAGCTCCAGGGATTATTCCATTTTCTTTCTCCAGGTTCTGGTAGTTTTTTTTCCATGTTTGCACTAATCAGTACTCAGCTGAAGACTTGAGAGAAACCTTCCACAGATGTCTGCAACTTTCTGTCTGTGAAAGAAAGTTCTCTCTTCTCTCCTCTCCAGTACCTCTGCTCTGCAAATTCTAGCTACATTGGCTACCAAATTCTCAACTCTGTTTCCTCAGTTGTACTCTGTTTGAATTCTTCCTTCCTGCACTGTGGCATCTAAACTCTTTCCAGGTTTGATGGCCAGGGCAATCATAGGACTCTCCTAGTTTGTTTTGCTTCCTGCAGGGATCACTGTTCTGTGCTGCCTGTTTTCCAATATCTGAATACTGTTGTTTCACATATTTTGTCTATATTTGTAGTGGTTTAAGGCAAGAGGGTAAATTTAGTTCCTGTACTCCATCCAAATTGGAATTTCCTGCATTCAAGCTTGAGAAACATTTTTTCAGAAGACTTCATCAGCCTCATTGTGTTCCCCATGTCCTATCTAAACTCTTTCAGAGAAGGAATCATCCTCTAAGACTTTATGGGCCCAGATACCACTTTTTTTCTAATTTCTTCTCAGATGCTACCCTCCCTCTGAAAAGAGATTATGGATACTTTCTACTCTGGTAAACCAAGATTTGTGAGACCTCTAATGAGTTCAATATTCCTCTTTGGAGAGCCTAAATACCTTAATATTATATATTACCAGAATTATTTTCTATTAGAGAGATATAGGAGATAAAACTGATATTCTAAAACAAATAGCTGGGAAACAGAATAAACAAAGAACATCTAAAAAGCCATTAGGCAAACGTGTGACCATTTGAAGCCATTCTGATTTGAGATTAGGTCAGATAATGGGAAAAGGGCAGAACTTTGGGAGTTTTCTCCCCATCTCTAGTATGAATATTAGACTGATCCATTATTCATGTGAATCCCCAGCAGAAACTAATACCATATCTGTGGAAAAATGCAGCCTGAGTTTGAAATAACTGATAAACAAGCTTTTGGAACACAGCCCATCCATAAATGGGAGATATCTTTACTCTCTCATACTTACGCATCTGGAAAATGAAGATTTTAGGCTTCCTTAGCATTTTCCAGCCTGTCCTACATTAATATCTGAGGAACATCATTTGTATTTCTCCACTTCTCTGCCACCACCCTTTCCCAGCCAACGTCGTCTCCCACTTGGATTGTTGCAATGGCCCCCTAAGTAGTCACCTTTCTCATACTCATGGCTTGTTGCAGTCCTTTGTCCACACAATCAGTCAGAGGCATTTTTAAAAGCTCATTTCTGATCCTATTACTATTCTGCTTAAATTCTAATGGCTTCCCAAAGCACTTAGAGTGAAATCTAAGCTCCTTATCATGGTGCATTCTGGCTTCTGGCTTCCTTTCCAAATCATATTGGTTATCTCCTCTGCTTTGAGCACACTGGCTTGTTTCCTATTTCTCTACCAAGCCAGGCTCTTTCTTACCTCCAGGTCTTTGCATTTGTAGTTCTCTCTCTCCACATGCTCTTCATCTGATTCTTTTCATGGCTGGCTCCTCCTACTTACTCGAAGTCAGAGCTCAAAGTCTCCTTAGAGAAGCCCTCCTGACCACACTGTCTAAAGTAGCCTTCCCTCTACTCCTACCTTACTTTCTATCAAATCATTTTGTTTAATTTCCTTAATTATTACAAACTCATTACAGTTTGGAATTATATGGTTTGTCTATGTTTCCCACTAGAATGTAAGCTTCATGAGGACAGGTACCTTATCCATCTTAGAGTCAAACTCTTGTGCCTAGAATACTGGTTGGCGTATGGCAGCCATTTGCTGGATATTGCTAAATGTAAGAAAGAACCATAAGACCACACTTCAGTGCAAAAAATATTTAAGCTAATTTAACTGATATTTAACAATTAATTTTTCAACTAATTTATGTCACATTTGATTGCCTAAGCCTCTAATCTAGATTACTGATCTATAAATTAATTAAATTTATATTTTTGGCACTCTTACTATTCAGCTTAGTTAACGTGTAGGCAATTTTAATGTATTTCAGTGTGTGTTTTTTTTATATTCCAATAACATGTTTTAGGTATGCTAGACCTGAGAATTATGATGAAATACAAAATTCTTTTTTTAAGAGTAGATTTTTCATAGATCCATGCTTCTGGAAATAAGTTGGAGTATCAAAATCTTAGAAGGCTTCATATGCATGAAGGAATGCATAAATATATGAGCACATATCTTTCAAACATATATAAACACACAAACATTACCCTACTCCCAACTATCAAAGATACGTCTAACTTTCATGTAAAGTCATGTGACATGATTTCACATAACAAAAAAAATCTAACTCCCCTTTGATGGCTTTAGTATAAATTAAACATATAATTGGTCGTTATTTGTGGAGACTGTGTTCAAAATTTACATTATGAACTACTGTGGGGTTTGTTAGAGCATAACAGCGTGATGGGGATTTCCAAAACCAAGAAATTGATTTTGGGCCAAGTTTCATTTAGTTTTCAGAAGTATATGCCTTTCTTCCTTGCATGAACTTTTCATGGGGCTGTGAAGAAGATTGCGTTAGTGGAATGGAAGGCTGCCCACTCCTGTTCTAGGTATCACAGTCCTCTTCGAGCTATTTTGGGTGTGTGTTGTTTTCAATTCAAATGATTCCCCAATTGTGGTTGCCTGTTAGAGCAAAGAATCAACAGGGTCTTTCGGTAACCATGGAAGCCACTGGCTCTTGAATAAGTTATTTTTAGATTGCCTCACTGAATAAATTTCCTTACTTCCTGAGAGGAAAATAGTGTAACATGGTCTTTACAATATGAGACCTTAGTCATGGAAACAAGGAAGGGATGTCGAGAAAAGAGAATCTTATATTGTCTTATTTTATTGATAATGCAAATCCTGCTCCAAATGAGACTTGGGGAATTACACCAATGAGTGGTCACTTAAAAAAAAGAGTGAGAGTTATCAAACAGCCTTCGTTGAGTCTTCAAGTTTTAGAGTATAAGTTCTATCATTTATTAAAATTTCTTTCCCTCTACTAATCGGAGGCTCAAAGGGAAGCCTCACATAAATCCTGCTAGTACTTCAATCAAAGAAACTAAGAAAGCAGTTACACCTCTGACTCCTGGTTGATTGGGACATAGTGACATTTCTCTTGGTTGTTTAATTCAGACTTGGAGCTCCCTTTCAGCCTCAGCTTAGGAAGGAGAAGAAAAGAATGACTGTGATGAGCTAGCATTTCTAAACAATATAAACTCTTGCCTCAATATTATCTTTGAAAATCTGCATTGCTGGAAGTTTCTAAAAACACTAATTATGAATTCTCCCATGCCCTAAGGACAAATTGTATATTGCTCCTGGAAATGCCTTGATGTTATTAATGTTATTATTGTTATTTATAGAATTTATGCAGGGACCCAAGGGTGCATTCATGAGCGTTGGAAGATGCTTGGAAGAAGCAGAATACCAGATTCCTTTCTAATTAGGTCAGCCAACACTAGAAAGTGATTACATTCATATTATTTTTACTTTCACCTGAATAGTATTTTTAATTGGGTCTAGAAAAAATAGAATATCAGGCCTGTAAAAAACCTTTAGCACAGACCCTCATTTCTTAAAATGAGAGATAGCTACAGCAAATTAATGCCTCCCATTCCTTTTGACATTGGATCCATTATTCTTTATGCCATTGTTGAGCCTAATATCATGCCAGAGGGGCGCATTTGTAGGTTTCCCTTTACACGTAAAATAAAAACCAAACTCCTTATCATGGCCGCCAAGGCTCTAGGTGGCCTGACTCCTGTGGATGCCTCCTACCTCATCTCCTCCTGCCCTTTGCCTCATCCCCTATGCTTCGGTAGACCAAACTTCTTTCCATTTCCTGAAAATATCAAGTTTGTTCTTTGCACTTTCCGGTGACCCTGACTGGAAAGCCTTTCTCCTGATTTTGAGTAGCTGGTTCTCAGCTATGGCAGGCAGAATTTTAAGAGGACCCCCAAGATTCCCACCCTCTACTGTACAAGCCTTGTGTAATCCCCTCCCCTTCACTGTGAGTGGAACTAGTGAATAGAATGCTATTTCACACCTATGATTATGTTACTAATGATTCGACTTGGAGTTAATCAAAAGAGAGACTCCCAGGTGGGTCTGACCTAATCAAGTGAGCCCTTTAAAAGAAGGTGAAGTGTCAGAGAGATGTTCTCCTGTTGGCCTAATAGAAAGTAGGTTGTGAGAAGAGAGGATCACATAGCAAGGACCTGATGGTGATGTCTAGGAGCTGAGAGTGGTCCCTAGCCAAGAGCTAGCAAGAAATGGGGACCATAGTCACAAGGAAATGAATCCTGCTGACAACCAGTGAGCCTGAAAGAGAACCCCAAGCCAGCATCTTGATTGCAGCTTGCGAGGCCCTGGGCAGAGGACTCAGCTAAATCGTAGCCGGACCCCTGACTCACAGAAGTTCTGAGACAGGAAATTTATGGTAATTTGTTACGCAGCAATAGAAAACTAATACATCATCTTTCCTGTCTCAGCTCATGTAACTTCCTCAGAGATGCCCTCCCTAATTACTCTAATGCTTTGTGCTCCCCTGTCTCCCTTACCCTGTTTATTCTCTTGATATCATGTAACAGAATCTGAAGTCACCATATTTGCTTACTGTCTTGGTAGTTGTATTCCCCAGCACCTAGAGCATTGTCGCACATGTTGTAGGCACTCAATAAATATTTCTTGAATGAATCACTGAATCCAAATTAATGAGTTTTTATCAACTGTCCATGACTAAACATCTAAATGATTCTCTGGACCACCAGGTGGCAGATAATTTAGAAAGTAAAGTAAATAGCATAGAAGAACCTTGGCCTGGTGACAGAATGTCCATTCTCTAATGGCAGCGTTGCCATCCAGACTTTAATCTAAAACCATCTGCCTTTATTTTTCTTAACATGGTCAGTCGGACAGCACATCTGCCATTGCTGGTGTTGCTGTAGCCAAATTATATGATTAACTCTTATAAAACAGGAGCTTAGAAACAGAATGGATTGATTCCTTCACCAACTATATGGCTAGCCACAGACTATTATCTTTACTACTCACTTTTGTTGCTGTGATTTTTTTTTTCGTCCTGTGTGGTTTAACTTCTCGAGTGTTGATCAGGTTAATTGTTCTCAAGCTTTCAGTTGATGATTTCCTTTCTTCACAACTTTGGACCAGGTGTTCTTATTCTTTGAGAGAATGGACAATTATCATAATGTATCTCCGATTATAACTTTGCTAACCTGGCACACACTCATTGTTGTAATATGTACCTAGATGACTTGAGTTCTTTGCTGGTCTAAGGACCCAGGTTTGCATACAAGTGTTTCAACAAGTATGTAGAAATTCCCTAGCATGTGCAGAGCAGGAAAAATAAATTTCCCTTTATCCCTCTGAGTTCTTGGCTAAGACTCCATGTAACAAAAGATTAACAAGAGAAAAACAAACAGAAGTTTATTAACATATATACGTCATGTATAGATGGGAGATACCCCAGAAAAACTGATTAACTGCCAGAGATGGCCCAAGCCACCACCTTAAATACCATCTTCAAAAAAAGAAGTTGGTTGTTGGGAAGGCACCAGTTATGGGAGGTTACTAGGGAAAGCACAGTAAACAAGGATTAGGTTTGTTGTACAGATTTAAGCCAGTGCCTTCTCCATTGATAGAGTTTCTTGTGATTGAGAGTCTCATCCAGGTACAGAAAGGGAAACATCGTTACAAATGGAGATTTCCTTTATAAATGTAAATCTTCCTTACTGAAGGGTAACTTCTACTCTGTTTTCAGAGCTTCTTCTGTGTAGGCTATTTCTCAAAAATGATCAGCTCAAAATAATCTTTATGCCAAAGAGGCATATGCTGGGGTGACATATTCTGCTCCCTTTCAAATACAAGAACCATGAACACAGAGGCTTTTACTTTTGGTGTACCCTTATCCCCTGGAAGAGTGCCAGACATACAACAGGTACTCAATAAATAGTTTTGAAGAAATGGATGAATGTGTGAATGAAGTCTCTTACCACCTTAACTGTCACCAAGTCATGGCAGATCTCCAGTAATATGCCTCCTATGGGAAGTTACCCTTTCCCATTAGAGAACCTAATCATTCGAGTCTCATTCTACTGTCATCTCCTTGGATGATGGTTGTTAGGATGGTTATTTATATGTCCTTCTTTGTTGAACACCTCCCCTGTGCCTGGTATTGTGTGAGGTGCTGAGGACACAATGGTAGATAGGACTCCTGCCCAAAGCGAATTTACAGTCTTGTAATTCTAATTTGTTTCCACTTGCCTTCAGGATTGGCACATAATGTAATTCTAATAAATAAGCAAAGGTTTGTAGAAGTATAGAGCCTGGGAATTCTGAAGATGGTCTTAGTGAATGTCTGGATTTGTAATATTTATATTGTCTTCTATGCTTTTATTAGTTAAGGTAATGCTAGCTGCTGAAACAGATAAGCCTCGGTGGCTTAGCATAACAGAAATGTATTTCTTGCTCATGTAATTTCCAGAATGGGTGTTCCAGGTCAGTTGGCAGTGTTAGGGCCAGGGAAAATCCCCTTTCTTCCCTTCTTGTGTTCTTATGGCTGGACTAGTAATAAAATTGACACAAGACTGGATTAACAGGAGAAAAACCCAGTTTAATATGAACATATTGGAGATCATAGAGAAATGATGCTCTGAGAGTGAACAAAGCAGGCAGTATGTATATCTTTTACACAAAGAAACAGTAAATTTGTGAAGAATTGACAAGACAAATAAACTTAGGTTTTGGGTACACACAGCGAGGAATTTAAGTGGAGTTTAGGCTTGAGGTAGTAAAATAGCAGGGGTTGTTTATGCAGGCTTCTCAGCCCTGAATTCCCTAGCTCTGGTGATAAGGATTCAGGGAGAGTACCTTTCACATGGGAGATTTATTTCCTGCTTTCAGGGGGAACAGACACAGGAGAGTCAGAATGCCCTTTTTGCTTTTCAAGTAACTTTAATTCAAAATAATCAATATATCATTGTGGGATATTTTGGGGTGGCCTGCCCTGGGCCCCAACAGCAATTTCATCCAACACTAAGATTTAGGGATCCAGGTTCCTCTCATCTTGTAGATCTGCCATCTGCAACTTCTGATGTTGCTGCTCAATGGGAAACAGAGGAAGAGCTCATGGATCAGGCCTCGAGGTGCCACTAATGGCTTCTGCCCACGATCCATTGGCCAGGGCTCAGTCACATGGTCATACCCAACTGCAAGGAAGATGTAGGGACGTAGCAAATGTACATATGAAGTGCATTCATGTTCACCAGATCAGAGCAAGAAGAGACAATTTCTATTTATCAAGCTAAAGGAATTTTAGTATTTTTTTCTCTAAAAAGATCCAGCTGGTATTTTTTAGTTAAAATTTTTTTACCTCAAGGATGTAGATATTTTGAATGGATTTTTAAAGAGAGGAACATTATTATCATAACAATAAACCAAAATATAGAAAATTTTCAGCCATTCTGACAAAAAACATTTTAAGATACTTTTAAAAATGTAGTGAATGTAGTAATGTAGTAAAGCATGTTCCAGGAGGAAAAGAAACAAGGTTTGGTGAATAGCCAGCAAGCCTGTCAAATGGGTTCTCTGGTATTGAAGGAATTCCCTTAGAGTCTCTGCACTAGCTATATTATCCATGTGGTGGGATAAAGAACCAGGAGTCAGAACAATTGGGCTTTATTGTTTTTCTGTTACTTATCAGGTTGTTGACTATTTAGAGGGACTTATACTCTCTGGGCCTCTGCAGATTTATGCAAAATGGGGACAAGACACACACACATTATAGATTTGTTTGGAAGACTGAATAAAATAATGACTGTGGCAGTACATTGTGAAGTGCAAGTTTCAGTGTAAATGCAAGGTGGTACCTTTCTTCTCATCATCACCATCACCATTAGGATCATGGAATATTAGAAAAAGGTGGAAGGCAAAGTGGGGATGTCCAATTTGGCATCAGCTTTATCTTGTGCCACTTGTCTCTTATCCCCTATAGTTACACTGAAATCTTTGCTGCCCTCTAATAAATCATGCTGACATCATTCATTCAGTCCCTTGACAAAGAATTATTGGTGGCCTAACAATAAATAACCATCATTACTATTTTTTTGAGTTCTGACTCTATGGCTGGCACTAGACTGTGTATGTGTTTTATCCACATGATCTCATTTGATCGTCCATCACAACAACTCCAGGAGGCAGATTGTATTATCACCTCCTGTTTCTCACAGATGGGGAAACCAAAGCTCACAGAGGAGAAGCCAGCCATTTGAAGTCACATAGCTCCATACTGGAGGTCTGACTCCGGAGTCCGGGTTTGTGACTATTGTACTTTCTTGGCTCTTCATGTGGCTATTGTATGCAGGGCATGTGCCAGGCACCAAAGGCTTCCAAGATGAACAAGAAAACACAATTCCTGACTTTAAGGAGCTTTCAGCCTGGCTCTCAGCAGCCTTCAGGCCCTGCACACACTGTTCCTTGTGCCTGCAATGCTCCCCCTGCAACACCTCTCTCCCCTATCTCAGCCTAGGTTGTTTCTCCTTATCCTAAAGACTCAGGTCAGGCATCCCCTTTCCTTCCCTAGCCCCTCCTGACTGCCCAGGGAACACCTAGCAGATGTCTCACATATGCTCATGAACAAAGGCAGCGTTGCCTGGTGGTTAAAGTTCTAGGTCTAGACATAGACTGTCTTGGCTCTAATTCAGGCTCCATCACTTCTAAACACTGTAATTTTAGGTAGGTTACTTCTCTGGGTCTGAGTTTCTTTATGTGTAAATGGTATTGTTACAAGGATGAAATGAGATGATACATGTTAGTTACAGTGTGGCACTTGTGTGGTAAATGTTTAGTTAACTTAGTTGACTCTCATTAATTACCATTGTGAAGACTGATCAATGACCATATGACATTCTCATTTCTTCCTCCTGCCCAGGATTATAAGGTTCACTGGGAAAGATAGATGTTGACTTGATATCTGCCTTCAATTTCGATGGTTTGGAGTTTGAACTCAAAGGTCAACATCTCTGAACCCAGAACACTGGCATCTTGAGCTAAACATAGAAAAGGCCTGTGACTTGGCCAAAGCCCCCATTTTTGATGATGTTGCACATCTTAATGAACACACCCAGCTCCACACCCTTCCCAGAGAAACATTGGACTGATTTATGATTTTAATCAGATCAGCCTTTGCTGATATGCAATGAGGAATAATTACTTGGCGTTTGGTACAGAGAACTGTGCTACCCTCAGCTAGGAAGAGAGTGCTTCCTCTAGCGTTTCGATTCCCTGGCTGAGGTAGCTTTCCTTCCTCACCCTTGTTGCTCAGGAGTTGAACTTGATGGGTCTCTGTGGGAAACACAGTCATCTTTTTCTCTGTACCAGCTCTCTCAGACTCAGACATGTTTACGGTCCCCAGGTGAGGATGAGAACATGTCTAGATAACCAATTAGCTGAAACAGAGCATTGAGAGCCTCGTAGAACACATACAAATTTCAGCAGGTTAAAGGTCAGTGTCCAGTAAACCGAGGCTGAGCAAGGCCTTCTCCTCTGGGGTTTGGAGCGCTGCAGAGTTTAATTTTGGAGCTCCTAGGATCTGTAAAGGAAGCAGCAGGTATCCAGAGCATCAGTCCCCGTTCCACTCCAAAGACATGTGTGCTCTTGGCTTCGGAAAAATCTGTCACGTCCACTGGCAGCTTTGGTTCACTCTTCTCTGTTGTGCTTAAAAGCCTGGGTGCCTGTTTGTAAGCTATGTGGGTACATACCTTTACTTGAATCAGAGTCAGGAAATTTAGAAGAAAAAAAGCGAATCTTGGTGGTTATTATATAAAATTTTAAAATAAACCCCATAGAGAATGTGGCAACTTTAAAATGCAGCTGAATATTCTTTGACATTTCTTCCATTGAGAGGTGGGATCTATGTCACCTCTCCTTAAATCTGAGCAGGGCTATGACAGATTCAACCTATAGAAAAAGTGATGTTAGACGACTTCCAAGGCTAGGTCATAAAAGACCATGCAGTTTCTACCTTGCTCTTGGAGTCCTAATCCACCATTTAAAAACTTTGACTACTCTTAAGCCACCATATTGTGAGGAAGCCAAAGCCCTATGGAGCAGCTTCGTGATGCTCCAGTCCACAGTTTCAGCTGAAACTAGCTTCTGAGTCATCCCAGCCCAGATGCCAAATGTGTGAGTGAGGAAGCTTCCAGATGATTCCAGCCCGTAGTGGTTTGAGTCATCTCCAGACATTTGAGTCACCCCAGCCATGCATATCTTCCCAGAGTCTCAGACATTGGGGAACAGAGACAAGCCAGCCCTATCGTCCCCCATCTAAATTTCTAACCTAAAGAATCCATGAGCATAATAAAATGGTTGTAGTTTTATGCCACTATGTTTTGGGATGATTTGTTATGCAGCAACGGATAGCTGGAACTTTGGGTTTCATGGAGCTATCCTCCAAGTGCCAATGTAAGAGAAGTAGAGAAACTGCAAGCTCTGTCGACAAAAGAATACAAGAATCATGGAATCAGTAGAATTTCAGAATTAAAAGGGACCGTAAGTGTCATCTAGTAAATCCACAGCCTTGCAGTTGCTACTAATCTCAATTTTCTGTTTAACATCTTCGAGCAGAGATAGTTTACACTTTGCTTAGCTACTTCCAATGATGAGGAACTCATAACTTCATGAAGCATCCTTTCTTGTAGAAATACAACTGGATGCACTAAAGAAAGATGTTCTACTGTTAAATAGAGATGGTTGGTGACAGAACAAACACAGCTGCCTAAGAGAAAGTAACTTCAAGGACAGCCTCCACCTACACAAGTTGGAGCTCATGAAAAAAAAGGCAAACACCCGACACCTGCTGTTTGGACTACTCAGCTGGAATTTGTCATATGCTGCTGCCACCTTTTTTTTTTTTTTTTTTTTTTGGCGTTTGTAATGTGTAGAGGGCTTCTCTTTCCAATATTGATTCATGATGTGATACTGGATTCTAGTGGTAAAGGATAGGGAGAAATCCAAACTAATCAGGGTAACATTCTTACAAATGTGAAGACTGGTGAATAGGCTCAAAGAATGCCTAAAGTAGGAAGGGAAGTCATATTTCACCATAAGCTGAATATAAACAAATAGCGCAATGCAGGTACAGAAAACACTAGTTTATTCTGAGTAGAAAGCATGGTAGAGAGGTCACAAGTGCCACTTGTTTAATTGTCCAGAAAATAAGTTAAATCCCATTTGAAGAATTTCCCTGAATTCTGGGGCCCTACTTTAAGAGGAATAGTGATAGTGACAACCTAGGATTTTTTCAGAAGATGTTAGCAAAGATGTCTTTGTTCACAGGATGGAGAGAAGTCTAGAAACTGTGTTGTGTAGATTATAATGGAAGGGTCTAGGCGTGCTTAGCAAAAAGAGGAAAATAATATGAAAGAGGAAATAGTAAGGAATAACAGCCTTCAAATCCTTCAATGGTTCTAAGTACAACAAGAGCTGTACTTTCACCGACTCTGCTCTTAGCATCTTAGTCTAGGCCTCCATCATTGCTTGCCTTGACTCCTGCATGAGACTTCTCACTGGTCTCTTTGATTTTCCTCTTGCCTTCTACAATCAGGTTTCTACAAACACAGATGTAAGCTTTTAAAACTGAAAGCCAGATCACAGCACTTTCTTGTTTAATGCTCTCCAAACTTCTCATTGGACTTAGAATAAAATCCACAGTGCTTAACATGTCCTACAGTGGTCCCACCTCTATCAGATCCAGAGACTCCATTTTATAAACAAATATTTTTAATCACCCTCTTTACTCTCCTGTTATGAACTTTACAGATAATATAACCTATCTGATAACTAATTTTAAAAAAATAGAATTAATGTACTAATTTTATATAATAAAATAAAAGTACTTTGTCCCAGTTTTATTGAGAGATAATTGACATACATCACTGTTTAAGTTATACAGCATGATGATTTGATTTACATATATTGTGAAATGATTACTGCAATAGGTTTAGTGAACGTCCATCATCTCATATGATACAATAAGAAGAAAAGAAAAAAGAAAAGAAAATTTCTCCTTGTGATAAAAACTCATAGGATTTACTCTCTTAACAACTTTCGTATATATCACACAGCAGCATTACCTATAGACATCATGTTGTACATTACATCCTTAGTACTTATTTATCTTCTATCTGGAAGTTTATACCTTTTGACCACCTTTCTCCAATTCCCCCTACCCTCATCCTCCACCTCTGGTAACCACAGATCTGATCTCTTTTTCTATGAGTTTAGTGTTTTTGCTTTTTCTTTGATTTCACATATAAGTGAGATCATACAGTATTTATCTTTCTTTGTCTGACATTTCTCTTAGTGTAATGCCTTCAAGTTCCATCTATCTTGTTGCAAATGGTAGGATTTCCTCATTTTTTATGGCTGAATAATATTCCATTATATATATATGCATGTATATTTCTTTATCCATTCATCCATCAATGGACACTTAGGTTGTTTCCATGTCTTGGCTATTGTAAATGATGGCACTATGAACGTGGGTGGTGCAGATATGTTTTCAAGTTAGTATTTTCATTTTCTTGAGATAAATACCCAGAAGTAGAATTGCTGGATCATATGATAGTTCTATTTTCAATTTTTGAGGATCCTTCCTACTGTCTTCCATAGTGGCTGTACCAATTTACATTCTCACCAACAGTGCACAAGGGTTTTCTTTTCTCCACACACATGCCAGCATTTATCTCTTGTTTTTTTGATGATGGCCATTCTAACAGGCGTGAGGTGATCTCTCATTGTGGTTTTGATTTGCATTTCCGTAATGACTAGTGATGTTGAGCATCTTTTTATGTACCTCTTGGCCTGTCATATATCTTCTTTGGAAAGACGTCTATATAGGTCCTTTGTCCAGTTTTTAATTGGGTAATTTGTTTTTTTGCTATTGAGTTGTATGAGTTCTATAAGTATTTTGGCTATTAACCCCTTATCAAATACAGTCATGCTCTGCATAATGATGTTTCTGTTAACAATGGACTGCATATATGATGGTGGTCCCATAAGATTAATAGCATATTGCCTAGGTGTGTAGTAGGATACACCATCTAGGTTTGTATAAGTATGCTCTATGATGTTTGCCCAAGGATGAGATTGCCTAACCTTGCACGTCTCATAACATATCCCCATTACTATGTGGTGCGTAACTGTTTATGGTTTGCAAATATTTTTTCCCATCCTGTAGGTTGTCTTTTCACTTTGCTGATGGGTTTTTTTTTTGTTGTTGTACAGAAGCTTTTTAGTTTGATGTAATCCCACTTGTTTATTTTTGGTTTTGTTGCTTGTGCTTTAGGTGTCATATCCAAAAAATCATTCCCAAGACCCATGTCAAGGAGTTTTATTCCTGTGTTTTCTTCTAGGAGTTCCATGGTTTCAAGTCTTACATTTAAGTCTTTAATACATTTCAGGTTAATTTTTGTGAGTGCTGTAAGATAGAGGTCCAGTTTCATTCTTTTACCTATGAATATCCAATTATCCTGGCACCATTTTTTGAAGAGACTGGCTTTTCTCCATTGAGTATTCTTGGCTCCCTTGTCAAGTATTAGTTGATCGTGTATGCTTGGGTTTATTTCTGGGCTCTCAATTCTTTTCCATTGGTCTATTTGTCTGTTTTTATTCCAGTACCGTACTGTTTTGATTACTACAGTTTTATACTATAGGTTGAAATCAGGAAGTGTGATGCCTCCTGCTTTGTTCTTCTTTCTTAGAATTTCTTTGGCTATTCAGGATCTTTTGTGGGTCCATTTAAATTTTAAGAGTGTTTTTTTCTACTTCTGTAAAAAATGCCATTGGAATCTTGATAGAGATTGCATTGAATCTGTAGATGACTTTTGGTAGTATTGACATTTTAACAATATTAATTCTTCCAGTCCATGAACATGGGATATTTTTCCATTTATTTGTGTCTTCTTTGATTTCTTTCATTAATGTCTTACAGTTTTCAGAGTGGAAATCTTTCACCTCCTTGGTTAAATTTATTCCCAAGCATTTTATTGTTTTTGATGCTATTATAAATGGGATCAATTTCTTTATTTCTTTTTTGGAAAATTCACTGTATATAGAAATGCCATTGATTTTTGTATGTTGATTTTGTATCCTGCAACTTTACTGAATTTATTTATTAGATCTAACAGTTTTTTGGTTGAGTCTTCAGAATTTTCTATATATAAAATCATGTCATCTGCAAATAGAGAAAATTTTACTTCTTTCTTTCCATTTCTGACACATTTTATTTCTTTTTCTTGCCTGGTTGCCCTAGCTAGGACTTCCAGTACTATGTTGAATAGGAGTGGTGAGAGTGCGCATCCTTGCCTTGTTCCTGATCTTAGAGGAAAAGCTTTCAAACTTTCAACATTTAGTATGATGTTAGCTGTGGACTTGTCATGTATGGTCTTTATTATGTTGATATATGTTCCTTCTATGCCTAATTTGTTAAGTGTTTTTATCATGAATGAATGTTGAATTTTGTCAACTGCTTTTTCTGCATCTATTAAGATGATCATACGATTCTTTTCTTTCATTCTATTAATATGATGTATCACATTGATTTGTGTATGTTAAACCATCCTTGCATCCCAGGGATAAATCCTACTTGATCATGGTGAATGATCTTTTTAATGTGCTGCTAAATTTGGTTTGCTACTATTTTATTGAGAATTTTTACATCTACACTCATCAGGGATGTTGGCCTTTACTTTTCTTTTCTAGTAGTGTCCTTTTCTAGTATTCGTAACAGGATAATGCTGGCCTCGTAAAATGAGTTTGGGGGTGTCCTCTCCTCTTCAATTTTTAGAAGAGTTTGAGAAGTATTGGTACTAATTCTTCTTTAAATATATGGTAAAATTCACTAGTGAAGCCAGGAAAGTGATTTATTTAATAATACAATATGTATTTCAATGTGTACATGCATAGGCATAATTACACTAGAAGAGATAAGGAAATAAACGCTTGCCTCTATAGGGGAAGTCCCTGGGAATATGTGAGTGACAAATGCAGATTGATACATGTTTGTGTTTTGACTAGAGACTCAAATACCTCAAACAGCATTGCTATTGGTGACATTATATCCTGAAATGTTCTTGGTAATGTTTGGGGGGGAAAAGTGTACTCTTCCCTCAGCTTATAAGGTATTTGTGTTTCTGTAAAATTTAGGAGTTATTAAATCTTCATTTTAAAATATTGTGTTATGATGTAGAATGGATTTAGGTTCTAGGCCCAGAAAATTATAAGCAGCATTTTATCTAAATGAACTTCCAGAGGGACATTAGAAAGTTATGTAGGATGAATGACAACTCTTTGATGTCTGGATTGTCCTGTGTGCCACAGGAAGCCCAGCAGTCCTGACCTGTGCCCTCTCAATGCCATCAGGGAGTTTCTATCACTGTCACTAATAAAAAACACCCCAACAAAGTTCCAGAAATGCCCACAGGGGTGGCTAGTTCCCACAGTTCCCACAGAGAACCCCTGCCCAATGATATCTGGCTCCTACCTTCTTCTCTAGTTGTATCTCCTACCAGTTCTTCCCCCCTCACATGCTCCAAACTCATCACCTTTCTCTCTCTTAAAATATTAATTGAGTTTGCCTTTTCTACACCTTGGATTATTGTGCCACCAAATCTTTGCCTGGCTTGGTTCTTCTTATTATTCAGGTCTCAGCTCAAATGTCACCTCTTCAGAGATGCACTCCTAGACCATCTCGGCTCTGGCAGCATCCTTATGTCCATCACTATTCCCTTACCCTATTACACCTTCTCTGTAGCGTATTTGGTAGCACTTAATACTATCTGAAAAGAAAAATGCTTTATTTATTTACATGCTCTTCATCTATTCCCTTTCCTATTAAAATATAAGCCCCAGGAGGGCAAGAACTCTTGTCTGCTACTAGCTATGTTTCAGTGCCTAGAAAAACATCTGGCACATAGTAGGTGCCCAATAAATATATTTCTTAAATAAGCCAGTAACTCTTCCCTTTCTCCCTTCCAGACAAACTCCAAGCTCTTTAACAGGGCACTTGACATCTCTCAACATCTTGTCCAGCTCAAATCTCCCCATTCTTGCCTCCTTTCACTCACTACTTCTCCTTTTTATTATAGTTTCTCAAACATGCCATGCCATTTAATGTCTCACTTCTTTGTACGTTGCGTTTCCTCTGCCTGAAATTCAGCTGAGACAAGCCTCCCTCAGTTTCCTCCTCCCTCCTATCCTGTGGAGAATTGCACACCCTTCCTCTGGATGTGGCCCTTCAACTATGCTTACAAAAGGTATATACATTGTTGTTGTTCAACTATGTTTTGTTGGTGTATGCGTCTTTCTCTCCAACTACACTTTGAGCTTTTTGAGAGCAGGGATCACTTCTCAATCATCTTTATATGCCCAGTGGTCAGTATGATGCCTGACACAGAGTAAGTTTGAGAATGCAATTTCATTATGTCAGAGTTGGATTGTCATCTCAAGTAGCTGAGAACATTTGGAATCTCAATTCTGTCGCTCATTTCATTGAATATTTTCCCCACTATCATATCAACTGTAAATTTCGTAAGTATGTCCAAGTGGTAGAGACTTCACTGGGGTACATAAAAGTGGGTTAATCCCTTGGTATTGCAATGACAAAATGATTTTAAGATTTTAAGATCATTTTGTCATTATTGATAATAATATTTCTTGAGTGTGGTGTCCTAGGCACATTTCTAAACACTTTTTAAGTATTTTCTCATTGAAGCCTTCAGCAACTCATTGGCAAGAGTCACTTAGAGTGAACTTTAGAGGTCACAGCTGGTAAGTAAAAGAACATGATTAACCTTGATGTATCTGATCTCAGAGCCCATGCTTTTAACCACTATGCTAGGTCTTTTCTATGCCATTTCTATACATCTTTACTTCTTAGACTCAATCCTTGAATCTGGCCAAAGTAGAGTTAACAAAGATGTTTTAAAATTAATCCTGTTTTCTCAGGATAAAGAAGATTTCAGTCCCTCCTCTCCCCCAAACAAGACCATATTCTTTTGTTAATTGTTGCTTTTTCTCCTCCTGTCTCTCTGTCAGGAAAGCTCAGTTTATTATGGGCCATTGTGGATGCAACCAAGTTAATGACAATTGATGTCCATCCTCTGCTCCTCATATTAGTGGCTCTGTATCAACATCCACTCCCCTTGCAGTGGGCATGCCCCTCTCCATCACTTTTCCCCCATCGGGCAGAGGTTTTGCCTTACCCAGTGAACTTTTAATCACTCTGAATAGCTAATCACCATAATTCCTCTCTGTCCAAAGCTGCAAGTTCATCATGTGAATGCACCGGGTGTCCTTGTTAATCACAGTAATTGCTCACCATTCATGAGCTGTGTAAAGTAGTGACGACTCTCCTCATCACTCAGGTCGCTTGCCGTCTGATGGAGGCTGGTAGGAGTGTTATGATTCACTCAACGCAGGCTGTGGGACTAGCAACGGAAAATGTCCACTAGAACTGCAAGTTTTGGATCTCTAATAATTATTATTTTCCTGGGTTGGCAAATCAGTCCGGACTGCCACCCTACTGCCTGCATCTCCATCCCCTCAGTTTCTGATGCTAAAGCTTCCATAGCAGGGTTTCCTCACTGATACATCCTTCCTTGTGTCAAATGCTCCATCTTGGTAGCCATGCTACACTTGGTTGGCATTCTGCACTGGCCTTATTGGCCAGGCCATGAACTTTCATCCCAAGGTTAACTAAAGGTATTTATCTTATACTGGAATTGTTTTGGTAGCAGTAAACCAGAAACCAATCCATCTGGCTCAATTTGAGTAGGATTTTTAATAAAGAATGAGGGGTATATGTTTGAACCCAAGTCCTAGAAGTCGGACCATTCTTCAGAAGGGACATAAACTGGACTTGGAAGGCCATTAGATTCCAAGGCAGATGTTCTATTAATCTTGTTCTCTCTCTAGTTCCACATAGACTGCTGTCTACATGTATGCTCCACTATTTTGCTTTTCAATCTTACTTTGCTTTGCTGAACACCTCTCTCAGCTTGGTACACAGACCATAAATGGCTTTCCCAAAGTGGCAGCCTCGGTTTACATCCTGAGCAATATAGGGTTTGCAGTTAACCGAATGTACTTTCTGCGATACAATTCCATATTTTCATCTCACTGCACTCCAAATTCTCTTCTATTACACACTCCCCCCACCCATCTCTTCTCCCAGATTTGTGTATCAAGGTGTCAGCTGAACAAAGGGGCCCACATTCATCAAAATCTATCCTCTTAGAAGAAAGCTGTTTTGAGTTGCCAAAACAAACATTTCTGTTATTATTATAACATTTCAAAAGTCATAAAAAATTGCCTGTGTCACAAGCTCATTCTTTTAAGCCTGAATGGTTCCACTGAATATTTTTGAAAGCTATCCTTCTTTCTGAATGTTCCTTTCTTCTTCCCTTCTCCCTCCCTACCTGTCTTCTGACAGAGAGAAAGAGAATATGAGTCAAAGAATCCAGCTCAAACCAAGAAACATCGGAAGTTCCCTGGAGGAAGTCAAAGCCCTGGGAGGCTGTAGTGGATTTTTTCCTCTACTTTGCATCCATTTCCCCCCTCTCCCCGCTTGGAGAAATCTCTCTCCAGCTTTGTTTTGAATAATTGTCTCTTCCTCCTTGTATAGATTCTTGGCAGGACTGTCAATCAAGTTGCCCTGCTCTTCCCTAGCCAAAGGGTCTGTGAGTGACCCAAAAAAGCCAACTAGATTCTCATTTTGGGGATTTTAAATATTGAGCTCAGTGATGCCAGCATGAAAAGATGATTGGAGCTGATTCTTTGCAGTGTTGTCACCCTGACTGTTGGTCAGTTTCTGCTGCTTGCAGCCTGGCTTCCTTTTTTCTTCTAAGACTGCCTCTTTAGTAGTATCTTTAATTCTTTGAGTGATCCTATATCCTCCCAATAAATCTGTTTTGCTTCAGTTAGGCAGAGCCAATTTTATTGTTTGTAAATAAAACAAAGACCCAACTGATACAGAGACTATGTTACAGAAAGTCTTGGTTTCATAGATTTTATGTTGCCTGAACCTCTGGACACGATTTGTCTATTACACTCCTGCTGGGGTGCTGGGAATTGAATGGGCGGGGTGTAGTGGCTTATTGCCTAGTTTATTTCAGGTAGAATTAACAGAGTGGGTCATAATGAAATTGGAGCCGTATATGCTCATGGTTGTACAAACTTTGGTCTGGGTTCTTGAGATATATCTCCCAGGTGAAGTTTAACAACAACTCAAAATCAATCCAATTTGAATATACTGGGACTTGAATCACACAGCTTAGCTCCTTTTCCTTGTTTCATTTCATTAACAAAGATTTATCTGTGGGAATACAGAAATATATAAGGTACAGGATAATACAAGGTAGGAAGAGGGTTCTGAAGTAGTTTGGCAGCTGAGTGACAAGATTATATATATTATATATATAACAAGATTTTTGAAACTGAGCTCATTGTGAATAAGAATATCTCTACGTTTTTATTACAGCAAAAATAATGAAGTTCAATGATCAGACTTTTTGAAAATGCTTCATAGAAATTATTTTTCTCCAAAAATATAGCATATTAACTTTTTTTTTAATGTGGAGTCTTTTAAAAAAATAGGTGCATTTAAAGGATATGTCTCTCTTCCCTTAAATGTCTCGTTGTTACTATATTTAATAAGTTGGTGTTGAGAAAACTTTTATTCTTTTAAGCCCAACAATATGTGAGAAATACTTTTTGTCTAGCCATGGCAGTCTCAGCTTGGCTGTTTTCCTAGACTTCTGATTCTACTTTAAGATGTGTGCTCTAGTTTACGGCCAACATGCATGCATATTTCTTACAGATGCGCTAAACTTGGGAGCTTATCAATAGTTGGCTTGGAAGTATGGTAGCTCTAATGGAAAAACCTAGCTTTGCTCAACCATTATGCTCAAGGTTTAAGTGTAAAAGCCCAACTGTGCTTAATCCACTCCCTATCACCACTTCCAACTGGAGCTTGGAACACGCTCAAAGTCAGGAGCTAAGCGGAGGCAGGGATCAAGTGACTTAAGAGGCTGAAGAGATTTTTCTCTCTGAGTCAAAATTTTTCGCCCACTGCTATGGGATTTGACACTGAAGTGCAACATTCCAATCCTGTTTAATACCGGGACTTTGAAGGTATTCACATTCTCTATCTTAGTTCTGTTTCCTTCTAAACATGTATGGCAATAAATTCTGTGTGATGGTAACCCAGGCATATGGCCTGATCACCCTCCTCAAATAATGCTTGATGGTCCAGTTCTCTAGAAGTTTGCATTCAGATCTGCTTCACATCAAAATGCATTTCTCTGACATGAGTAATCCTCTGTAAGCTTGACTAGAGAGCTTGGTTTCTGTTTTCCCTGGGATTTGTGTGTATGTGTGTGAGGGGGTAGGGGATATAATGTACTTTACTTTAAAGATGAGAGAGAAGAATCAAGGAGACAGAACAATGTCACGATGGGAGGAGTGTGAGGACAAAAGCCAGAATATTCGTGGTGGCGTGATGGAAGGGTAAGAGCTGGGAGCCTGATAGCCTTTTGATGGCTGAGTTAGTGCCAGCAACCGCTCACCTCTGGATTTCTAATATAAACCATGATTTGTTTAAGCCTTGATCATCAGGTTTTCTCTTCTTTACAGTCAAACACATTCTGAACTGATCCACATACTTTTCTGTATTTTGTTTCTGTTATTCAAAGAAATCTTGTTGAAGTTCTAATTGATTATTTATCATGACAGTACACTGGGTGTGAATTATTATAACTTATTCAGCCTTTCTCCAATTGATGGATATTAAATTTATATCCAGTGAGTTTTTTTGTCCTCTTTTGGTTTCTGGCTCTTCAAAAAATCTTGCATCAAATATTCTTAAAAATATATCTCTATATAATGAGACTTTTACTTTTATGGAATAAATTTCCAGAAGTGAAGTTGCTTCTGGAACTTTATTATGTATATAAATATATATATAAAATTGTATAATTTTAATAAATATTGCCAGAATGTATTCTAACAAAGCCAGTAACAATTTACACTTTACCAGCAATGTGCCAGAATAACCCTGTTCTTCCCACATCCTGCTAGCAGTAGTTGTTACTGGTCTTTTTGATGTTTATAAAATCATAAACAACAAACTTTTTTGTTGGATTAGTTCACATTTTCCTGACTATTAGTGATTTTAAGCTCTTTTCCATATTCTCTCGGTCACTTGGATTTATCCATCTCTGAATTCCTATTTATAACTTTGCCTATTTTTCTCTTGAGGAGTTTCCTTCTTTGTCAATTTATGAGATTTTTTTATCTTATAGGTACTAAATTTCCATGCTTCCTATTGGAATTCTTATATTTTGCTATAAATATTTAAACTCTTATATGTCTAATTACAGTTTTTAAAACACTGTATTTTCTGGTCTTGGATAAGAGAGTCGGCTTTGCCATCAAATTATACATCAAGTTACTTAATTTTTCTTGCAGAATTTCTACTTTTCTTTCCTTTTTCCACCTCTGTTCTATCTTTATATTTGTATTAAATAAGTTAAGGTTCAATTTTGTTTTCATCTTGATGGACGGCAATTGTGCCAATGCCATTTAAAAAAAAAACCCATCCTTCCCACTCTGAAAGGAAATATCACTTTGTCATACATTACATTCTCATCTATATTATTTCCTGAGTCAACCATGGTCATTTATATTGGCTAGGAAATTATCTATTCCCTCTAGGTTTTCAATTTTATTGCCATATATTTGCCTGTAAAATGTTTTCTATTGGAATTCTTTTTTTCTCTCTTGTTTCTCTGGTTGGGTTTCCTTTTTAATTCCTAATCATTTATATATGTGTGTATGTGTGCTTATTTTTTTCCTGAGATTTGCTTATTTATTTTTCCTACAAATTTTTATTTTCATCATCTTTCATCCATATGAATTTCAGCTTTCTAGTTTGTTTTATGTTATTTGTCTATTTTTTCAAAGATGAATTCTAAGTTCCTGTATTTTTCTCCTTTCTTCTTTAATGATGAAAGCATTAAAGATACGTATTTTCTTAATAGAGTTTTTAATTTGTGCTTGAGGTTTTAGTGTAAAGTTTCTTCTTAGTTTATGATTTCCTTTTGGTCCAAGGATTAGCTAGAAATTTTTCATCATATTATTTATCCAATTATATAGCCTGTGAAATATATGGATTTTATTTAATTACATAGTTATTTTGAAATTAAAAAATTTTTCTTGTGGAAAACACAAATTTGGTTTTCAGAAACATTATATAGCATTTAAAAATGTATACTTATGCCCCATTCAAGGGATGTAAGGTTCTCTGTATATCTTAAACCATTGTTACTCATGTTTTAAACCTTGATTTAAATATGTTACATATGGTAAACTGCACATATTTAAAATCTACAATTTGATGAGTTTTGACAGATAAATACACCGCCACCACCACCACACTCAAGATATTGACCATTTCAATCACTCCCGGAAGTGTTCTTCCTTTGGAATTTATCCTTCTCTCTACTCCCATCCACAACCACTACTCTGCTTTCTGTCACCAGAATTGTGTATAAATAAAATTTTATATAAATGAAATAATAGAGCATATACTCTTTTTTAAAAAAAATCTAGGTTCTTTCACGTGGAATAATAAATTTGAAATTCATTCATGTTGTTATTTGTGTCAATTGTTTGTTACTTTTTATCCTTGAGGAATATTCAATTGTGTGGAAATATCACATTTGACTTATCTGTTGAAAGACATTTTGGTTGTCTCCAATTTTTAGTAATTACAAATAAATTGGCTATGAACATTTATGTACATGCTGTCTGTGAACATATTTTCACTTTTCTTAGGAAAATATCTAGGAGTAGAATGGCTGGGTGGTACAGTAGGTTTATATTTAACTTTTTAAGAGACTGCCAAACTAATATCCAAAGTGGTTGTGCCGTTTTATATTCCTGCTAGCTGTGTTATGAGAGTTCCATTTGCTCCATATCCTCACCAACACTTGGTATTGTCAGGTTTTTTAATTTTAGTTATTATTATGGTTATGTAGTATTTTAATTTCCATTTCCTTCTTTGTCAGGGCATATCTACAGCCTTCCATTGCTCTCACTATAAAGCTTTCCAACTCCCTTGCTGGAGCAAGCTCTGCATACAGAGGCGTTGCTTGTTCTCATTTGGGTGGTCTTCACTTATTTCCACATAAGTCTTGAAATCAGAGTGTTAAGTCTTCCAACTTTGATCTCATTAAAATTTGCATTGATTGTTCTAAAGCATTTGCATTTCTATTTAAATTTTAGAATCAGCTTTTCAGTTTCTACCAAAAATGCTAGAATTTTGATTGGGAATCCATTGAATTTATAGATCCTGTGTCATTTGTTTTATTTTTGCCTCGCTTCTCTCTACTCTTTTTTCTGGAGCTCCTTTTATTTGTGTGTTAAATCTCTCATATTCATATTCCAAGTCATTATCATCTTTTTTTCCCTCAAGATTGTTATTTTTTATGTATTTTTTCATAGTCAGTTTTTTTTCAGGCCACTAAATCAGGTCTAAACAGTGAGCATGAACATCCTCTTCCTAAATTCATCTACTAAACAGTTTAGTTGGAAACCCTATCTTTTATCTCTGGAATGTTTTGGGGGGCAGGTGGGTGGGAAGGTTGAGGGCGTATGTGCAGAAGTCCCTAAGTTCTTTTTATTTTTCTTTTCACATTGTTATCTGTCCCTTCTACAGTCTCTCAAAGGCTGGTTCTGTGTCCCTTTGTTTTGACTGATCTTTCTCTCTTGGGCTGCTCTGCCCCTTGAGGTGTTATTTACTGGGAGTAAATCTCCCTCCTCCTCTGTCTCCTGTGCTCTTCCAGTCTGAAGGGTGGAAATATTTCCCTCACCTCTTAAAATTCCTTCTAGATGTTTTGGGGCCTGGGAGATCTGGCACACACTGGGGCCTCTATTGATCTCTCCCCTGGATCCATTGGTCTCTTCAGGCCAAACATTCTCAAGATCCATATTTTTGGGGAGGGATCCTTACTCCAGGCTTTCTAACAATGGTCTCATTGTGTCTTCCCAGTCCTTAAGAAAGAAAGCCCCACACTGGTTCTCTTCCTCAGGTCTCCCACAATTTTTCACTCAACCGTCAAAGCCCTAGGCTTTAATTCGAAAGAGTTAGAAAGATTTGAATTAGATGAAGAGTAAAGGAATTGTATTCAAGTCACCATTCTCCTCGAATCCCCTCTGGGCATCTTTCCAGGTCAGTACTTAGAGAACTATCTCTTTTTGAGTGCTCGCTAGAAAGCGAGTCAATTTTGGATTGGAATGTAATTTAAAGGTCATCTAGTCCACTGCCTCCTCTGATGAGTCCATTTCCTATAAACCATCTTTGACAAGAAGTAGTCCAGATCTGCCTAAAGGTCTCCAGGGATTCTGAGCTTGCAACCTCTGTTAGAGTATCCTTTCTCAAACCAAACTCAAATCTGTCTTTCTTTAGATTCATGTTCTCTTCCTTTTCCTTCCCTTGGGATCCTGCAGAGGTTGCCCACATCTTACTCAGAGCTGAATAACCTGTTTTTCCTCTTCTTTGGTCATCATCCTGCTCATTGTCATTGCTATAGGTTCAACAAGAGGAAAACAACATTTGTAAACCAACCAGATTTGTAACTCCTTGGATTCTCATATAAGTTTTGATGAGGGAGGAGATTGAAGCAATTCACTAAAATGAAAATTTTAGATTCATCTTTTCTTCCTGGATTATGTTGACCCACTCTATTGTCCATCTTGCTCTCCACTTAAAGTACTACTTTTTTTCCAACATGAAATGAGCTTTGCAGTTTTTTCCAATTTTGAAAACGATTCAAGCTTATTAGAAAATGAAATAAACAGAAAAAAATATAAATAAGAAACTGAAAAGAAAATACTCCAAATCTCAACATCCCCAAATGACCCCTTTTCTAAATATTTCTCTAGGTGCTTGTAATTTTATGTGTTACCATATTAAACATGTTGCTTTGTAATCTCCTTTTTCACTTAACAAGATGACATGAATGTAGATCTATAGCATTTTTAGTGGCTATATGCAATTCCTTTGGGTAGATAAACTATAATTTATTTAACCAATACCCTATGGTGGATGTTTTAGGTTGTTTTTACGTTGTTAATTCACTCTCTAAGGACCAAATAATGCTTCTCTGAATCTTTATGTACACTTGTCTGATTATCTCCTTAAATTACTGGCATTGAGAATCACAAGATTACAGAGCAGACCTCTGCTTCCGGAAAGGTAGTATTAATTTACATGTCCACCCAAACTGCCTACACTGGGCATTGCCAATCTATTTTAACCTGGCCAATCAGAAGACTGAAAAATTACCTCTCCTTTTTTAAGTCTTACATTATTTTTTCTAACTGCTACAGTGTTTTTATTCCTCCAGAAAAAATTTTAGAAGAAATTTGCAAAGTACTGGAAAAACCCTATTGGGACTAATACGGTATAATAACAAAAGGGGGTTAATTAGTTTTCTTCATATAGGTCTTTAAAATTTTATTTCTAGGTTTTTTGGGTGTTTTTTTTTTGGTAAGGAAGGTTGGCCCTGAGCTAAAATCTGTTGCCAATCTTCCTCTTTTTGCTTGGGGAAGATTGTCCCTGAGCTAACATCTGTGCCAATGTTCCTCTATTTAGTATATGGGATGCCGCCACGACATGGCTTGATGAGTGGTGTGTAGGTCTGTGCCTGGGATCCAAACCTGAGAACCCTGGGCAGCTGCAGCGGAGTACACGAACTTAACCACTACACCACTGGCTCAGCACCTCTAGGTATTTTTATATACGTTGTAGTTGTTATTGTGAATGGAGGCTTTTCTCACTATACGTAATGTTTCTTTGGCAAGAGAAAACTTATTTTTTTTTACAATTCTAAAAAGTAATATGTGCCTTTGTAGAAAATTTGGAAAGTATAGAAAAGGTATGAAGAAGAAGAAAACTGCTTATAATCTCACTACTTAGAAAAAAATCTCTGTAATTATTTTGGTATATTTCATTCTGATCCTGTTTCTTTTTCTCCTATGTATCTACATATAATTTTATTTTCTAATTTTCTATTTTACATTATAGCATAAAGATTTTCCTCCAGGTCTCATAAACGTTTTGGAGAAATATTTAATTTCTGTATTACTTCTCATTGAATAAATGTAATTCATGGCATAAATTTTATATTAATCTCTCAGAGCTCAGTAGATACATTTTATTCCTTGATGTTAAAGATCATGTTTTATATTTCTTATTGTATTGATCCAAAGGCATCTAATGCTGGGATGGATAATTAATAAGAGCTATATAGTAGACTATTACTTATAATGAAAAAGAAGCTTCTGGCTCTACCTTCAGTTTCAGCAACAGTGGGCTGTATTGTCTCTAACAACTTGTCTCCTCTCCCTGGCCCTCAATTGTCTTATCTGTAAAAGAGTGAATTGGATGATTTCTCCTCCTCTTCCTCCTTCATTGCTGTCAACAGCATTGTTCATATTTATTAGTATTTAAAACATACAGTCATTGTGCCAAGTACATTACTTGCATTATCTTACTTATTATTAACCACCAACTGTATAGATGAGAAGAGAGATGCCCCAAAAATCTATGGTCATACAGCTAGTAAATGGTAGAAATTAAACGTGAATTTATCTGTCCTGTAAAATCACACTCCTAACTACTATATGCCATTGTGATTGCCAAGTTCTGATGATAATGGCTTAGAAAATTGTGGCCCTAGATTAGAATTTGATATCTCTTCTAACACTTTGTCCTGTTTCCGTGATTGACAAGAATGGACCATAAGTAAACAACAATGTTGAAAGTCTACTCTTGGTTTACTATTACTATTGCCAAGTGATGCTTATTTTATTTTCGAAGTTTACTCTGTGGACAGCAGCAATCTTTCTGGAGGGCCACTGGATTCTTTCAGAGAATCACAAGATGGAAGCAATGACTTCATGAGATTCCTATGACTAGAGTTTTTTTGACTGTGAGGTGTAGGAAAAGTGTTTCCTCTACCCTTTTGGGTTTGTGGCTGGAGTCTGCCAATTAAATTGATAAAAGAAAGATTAGCAGGAGAAAAGGCATAGACATTTTTACTGGTGTTAATATTTTTAATTTTATGTGCATGGGGGCTTGACAGAAAGGAAGTAAAAACTCAAACAAGTAGCTAGACTAGTGGGCTTGTTTACCATTTTAACAAAGGGTGATAAATTATGGAGATGTGACTAGACAAAGAAAAGGGGGTTTGGGCTTTTAGGAGTGATAAATTGTGGGAAGGCAACTAGGAAATATATGAGGAAACTAACGATAGATAGGGGCTCTTCAGTAAGGTCTGCTTACACGGACTCATCTTGGTGCCGTCTCTGTCTCTGGCGATAAGGGTTTTCTCCTCTTCCTGGTAGGAAAGGAGGAGGACACCTTCACAAGGGAGATTTGTGCCCTGCTTTTAGGCAGATAGAGGGGAGGGCAGAGAGCTCTTGTCCTCTGTCTGCTTTTTCTCAATTGCCTTCAGCTCAAAATAATCCTTATGCCAAAGTGGCATTTATTTTTTCTTTTTTGCTGAGGAAGATTTGCCCTGAGCTAACATTTGTGCCAATCTTCTTCTATTTTGTCTGTGGGTCGCCGCCACAGCATGGCTTGATGAGTGGTGTAGGTCTGCGCCCAAGATCTGAACCCGCGAACCTGGGCCACCAAGGTGGAGCACAACAAACTTAACCACTATGCCACGGGGCCGGCCCCCAAAGTAGCATATTTTGAAGTTTGCCTATTCTGATCCTCTTTAGAGGGAACATGGGTTCCTAGAATCTAAATGTGGGAAAGCCTTTAACGTTCATTCCATCCAAACTTCCATCTGATCCTTAAATGCTCCCTACAACTACCCACCTCTCTACCTTTTCTCTTTGTTTTTCATATTTTCTTGCCTCTTTCTCCTCCATCCTTTCCCTGTTCTCTTTTACTTCCCTCATTGTCTTCTTCCTTCTTTCCTCTTTAATGCTTGGTGAATGCATCTAACTCTCAAATACATCTTTTCACCTCTTGGCTGCTTGTCTTCTAAGCCCTTGGAGGAAATGGTTGATGTCACTTATCTTTCTTCTGTTTTTTTGTCAGACAGCTCTGCCTGGGAGCCTGGCTACATTTTACAATATTAATGATGTGCTGTAAGAACCTAACATAACATTTTATAACCCTATAACAAATCTTATTATCAGATGACAATGAGGTACAGTACATTAAATATTCATCATCCTTGGTTTACTTTAAAACTTTAACAGGGGATAAAGCATAGAGGCTGCTTCAGACTAATTACTGTTCTAAATATATAGCTCAGTTTTCAATATTTAATGTGGGCCTCATAAAACTGTGATTGAAAACAATGCAGTGTATCAATCAGATGCCCTGCTGACATGTGCCGTGAAAAAATACCCTGTTATTTTGTAGACAATGCTATTAAATTTCTGCAACAGCGGCAGCACTAACTCAGAAGGTACACAGTTGTTCTCCCACTAGTCGGCTAGTGTATATCGAATTACTCATGTTGAAGGTTTTGCTTCTTTCCATTGACAATTCGGATAGTAAAAGACAGCGTTTCTGCCTTCAGCATCTGTGGGTTGGACTTCTGCCAGAACGTCTGGGTTCTTACATGACTTGACATTGCTAAGTAGAAATGTTTCCCTGGAGGCTGTGTTTTGGGAGAAAGAACAATACCATCATCATCCCTGTCCAACATTACCAGTTATTGATTGTGGAGATCAAATATGGCATCAGGGGAACACAAAAGCCTTGGCTCTAACATTTACTTACTGTGCTCCCTCAGGGATGTTATTTGGTCACTCTGTGGGATATGATGGACATAAAAAGGGCACCTATAAGGTGAGAGTCTAACCAATCCTCTGACCATGCTTACTTGCAACTAAAGGCTCTGCCCACTGTGCAAGAGAGAACAAGGATTAGGGAAGCTCTTTTCAGGAGTTACAGTCAGGGGTTGAATATTCTGAGTCTTCCGGGGAGTCTCAAACCTTGAACTCGTTTAAAGATGTTCCTGGACTCATAGTGTTCCCAAGGTGCATGGCAGAGCAAAACAATTTTTCAAATACAACATTCCATACAGTCAAAGATCCAGGCACATGAGAGCATTAAGCTCTATGAATAAAAATAAGCAGAGAGAGCTGAAATAAGCCCACACAGACTTCAAATATTGGTGAATATAGCAGAAACAGATATAAAAAGAACACTGCTGATTATGTTTAAAAAGTATAATACAAAATAAAAAGTATAATACAAAATTGAAGCTATTTGCAAGGAATAAGAGATTGTTGGAAGTAATTTAGTAAATTTGAAAATGAACCAAACAGAACTTCTAAAGACAATTTATTTTTGATTAAAAAAAATTTACTATTGAAATAAAATAACTAAAATTTAAAACTAAGTGTTTGGCATTAATAGCAGATCAGATATGGTTGATGATAGAATTAATGAACTGGAAGATTGGTCAGAGGAAGTCACCAATGTTGTAGACAGAGAAAAGAGAGATAGAAAATAGAGAAGAGAAGGTAAAAGACACAGATACAGTGAGAAGACTTAACCTATGTTTAATTGGAGTGCCAGAAAGAATAGAGCAAGAGAAAATAGATGGGAGGGCAATATTACAAAGGATAATGTGATTTTGAAATATGTCCATATTCTTTGACGTTCCTTCCTTTACTAGACGAAGTCTAGTTCACCTCTTCTTTGTATGTGGGCTAGACTTAGTGACTTGCTTCTGTTGAGTAGAATGTGGTATAAATAGTGCTGTTTTACCTCCAAAAATTAAGTCATGAAAAGAGTAGCTTCAGGGGCCAGCCTGGTGGCATAGTGGTAAAGTTCACAGTTCACACATTCCGCTTTGGTGGCCCGGGGTTCGCGGGTTTAGATCCTGGGTGTGGACCTACACACTGCTCATCAAGCCATACTGTGGCAGCCTCCCATATATAAAATAGAGGAATATTGGCACAGATGTTAGCTTAGGGCCAATCTTCCTCACCAAAAAAAAAAAAAGAGTAGCTTCTGCCTAGCTCTCTTTCTCCTGGATTGCTTATCCTGTACGAAGCCAGCTACCATGTCATGAGGACACCACACTGTGTGGAAAGGTCCATGCAAACACAAGTGAGGCTCTCTGCCAACAGCCAGCACCAACTTACTAGCAATGTGAATTAGACACTTTGGGATTGAATCCTCCAGCCCCAGTCAAGCCTTTAATTGAGTGAAGTCTCAGCTGATGTGGAAAGCAATCTTATGAGACATCCTGAACCAGAACTGCTCAGCCAAGCCACTCATAAATTTCCTTCCCACAGAATTTGTGAGACATAAATGTTTATTGTTTTAGTAACTAATCATTGGTGAATTTTGTATGCAGTAATAGATAACTAACAGAGATAATGATTCAGAATTTTTAAGCACCAATAACAGATATCACTTAACAGATTCAAGATACCCAAAAAATTTCAAGCAGGATAAATTAAAGCAAGCAAATTGTAGTCAAAATGGAGAGATTCAAAGATAAAGAAAATTCTTCAAAGAAGCCAGAGAAAATAAATGACCTTCAAAGGGAATGGCTGCTAGGCTAGGAGTCAGCAAACTTTCTCTAAAAAGGACTTTGAGGGCCATATGGTCTTTGTCACATCTACTCGACTCTTGTCATTACAGTGTGAGGACAGTCATAGGTGATATGTAATGAATGGGCATGGCTGTGTTACAATAGAGCTTTATTGATGAAAACAGGCTGTGGGCTGGATTTGTCCATGGGGTATGGTTTTCTTACCCCAGTGCTAGAGTGAAAGCCAGCACCGTGACAACAAAAGGGAAGCTAGAAGCCAGTGGAAAAATATCTTCAATGTAATAAAAGAAAATAATTGGTAGTCCAGAATTCTATGTTAAAAGAAAGAATCTTTTAAAAATGGAAGCAACATTAAAAAATTTTCACACAATCAAAAATTGAATCAGTTTGCTACCAGCAGGTCTTCACTAAAGGAAATTCTCAGTGAGAAACTTTAGCGGAAGGAAAGTGTCTCTGATGGAAAGTCTGAGATGCAAGAATAAATAAACAATAAAGAGAGAGTAAATATAAACGAACTTTACAAAAATACTAGTAATGTGAAATTTTAAAAATGGAGAATTAATTGCATAACAAATGCATGTAAGTTAAGATAGTATTAAATAAGTTATGTGAATTTTCTATAAGGAAGAATAAATATATTGTTTTATATTAGATTTAATAAGTTAAAGGTTCATGTTGTAATGCCTAATGTACCCATTAAAAAAAGAAGCCAAGTGTATAATCTCCAAAACTTTTTGAGGTTTGAAAAAATGGAATGATAAAAATTACTTCAAAAGAAGGCAAAAATGGAGATGAAAAGAAACTAGAACAGATGGGACAAATAGAAAGTACAAAATGAGACAGTTGTTCAAACCTAAATATATCATTAATTACATAAATGTAAGTGGACTAAAAACTCCAAGTAATAGAAATGAATTGTCAGATAGGATTAAAAAGAAATTTCACTATATATATTTATAAGAGAGCTAAAATATAAAAATACAGAAAAAATGGAAAGTAAAGGGATGGAAATGGATATACTGTGCTAATATTGATCAAAAACTGATATAGCCATATTAATATCAGACAAACTAGAATTTGAGCATAAAAGCATCATTAGTGATAAAGGTACTTTATAATGGTGAAAGATGTCATTCAGCAGAAAGATATATTTGCATGCTTCTAAATAATATAGGCTCAAAATATCTAAAGCAAAAAATGACAGCCTATAAGGAGAAATGAACAAATCTACATTGTAAAAAATTTTAACAAACCCCTCTTCATAACCGATGGAACAAACAGACAAAAAAGTTGGGGAAAATAGAGTACAATTAAAGAATGCAACAAATAGCAAAACCAAAGTAAGGAGAGGGAAGAAAATAGAAATTAATGAAATTGAAAACACACAGGCAATAGTGAGAATCCAAAAAGGTAAAATTTGCTTATGAAAAAAAATTGAGTGATTAACCTCTGGTAAAATTGATCAAGAAAAGAGAAAGAGGACATAAATAGCTAATATGAGAAATAAAAAAGAGACATCATTATAGAGTCTTCAGATACTTTTAAAAGACAGCAAGAAAATAGTACAATTTTATGTCAAAAAATTTGAAAATTTAGAATAGATGGACAAATTCCTAGGCAAACACAATTCAGTGAAACTGGTACAAGAAGATACTGAAAACATGAAAATCCTATAGAAAGTAATGAAATTAAATCTGTTTTTCAAAACCTCCTCTCAAAGAAACCTCCAAAACCTGATGGCTTCATTAGTGAATACTATCCATGTTCAACCGGAAATAGTTCTAGCTTTATCCCAACTCTTCCAGAGAACAGAAGAAGACAGTATATTCTCCAGTTCATTTTATGACAGTGGCATATGGCAGTATAAGAAACAGAGCAATCTCGGTTATGACAACGAATGCAAAAATCTCCAGCAAAATATCAGCAAATTGAATCAAGCATTATATAAAAAGATGATAACCATTATATATTTATATATTATATAAATACCAAGTTGTGTTTATTCAAGGAACATTAGGTTGTATTTAACATTAGAGAATCATACAATCATTTCAGTAGATGCAGAAAAAAGTAAAATTTAATATCCATATATAGAGAAAATACTAAGTAAAAAAATATACAGACTTCCTTAATTTGATAAAGGATATCTATAAAAGACCTAAAACATATATTTAATGGTGAAATATTGAGACCTTCCCTTTGATATCAGCTACCTGATGAGAATGTCCATTATGAGTGCTTAGATTCTTTATTGAACTGGAGATAGAACTACCATATGATCCAGCAATCCCACTGCTGGGTATATACCCAAAGGAAATAAAAACAGAATATCGAAGAGCTATCTGCACCCTCACGTCCATTGCAGCATTATTCACAATAGCCAAGATATGGAAACAACCTAAGTGTCCATCAACAGACGAATGGATAAAGAAGATGTGGTACGGGGGCCCGCCCGGTGGTGAAGCGGTTAAGTTCATGTGCTCCGCATCGGTAGCTGGGGGTTTGCAGGTTCGGATCCCCGGCATGGACCAACATAGTGTTTATCAAGACATGCTGTGGCGGCATCCCATATAAATCAGAGGAAGATGGGCACAGATGTTAGCCCAGGGCCAATCTTCAAAACAATCAGCAAAAAGAGGAGGATTGGCAACAAATGTTAGTTCAGGGCTAATCTTCCTCACCAAAAAAAAAAAAAAATGTGGTATGTGTATTTATATATATATATATGAATATTATTCAGTCATGAGAAAGAAGGAAATCCTGCCATTTATGACAACATAGATGGACCTTGATGGTATTATGGTAACTGAAATAAGCTAGACAAAGACAAATACTGCATAATATCACTTATATGTGGAATCTGAAAAAAAAAAAGTCATACTCAGAAACAAAGAGTAGAAAAGTGGTTGCTAGGGGCTGAGGAGTGTGGGACGTAGGCAGAGGTTGTGAAAGGGTACAGTCTTTTAGGTACAAGATGAATAAGGTCCAAAGATGTAGTGTAAAACAGGGTGACTGTAGGTGATAACTATATTGTATAATTGAAATTTGCCAAGAGAGTAGAACTTAAATGTTCTCATCAAAAAAAAAAAAAAGATAACTGTGTGAGGTGGTGAATGTGATAACTAGATAGGGGAATCCTTTCACAAGGTGTACATATATCACATCATCATTATGTACACTTTAAATATCTTACAATTTTGTTTGTCGATTAACCTTCAATAAAATGAAAAAAGGTAGATCACATTTCATTACTTACCTGAAAAGCCAATTTTGTATATTTCTGTCTCCTGTCGCCATAGTACCAAAATACTCAAAACACATTAAGTTAAATGTATTCATCTAAGCAAAAAAAAAAAAGAATGTCTCTTGAAGTCTTCCTTTTCCCAAGCCATCACTGAATGCACACTAATTATATAATTTTCTTTCATGGGGACCTAACATCATTTGTTCATCTGAAAATAGAACATGGTTTTCCAGGAAAAATACTCTTTTTTTGTTTTTAATAAAAACGGTCCTTGCCATACTGATAATCTTTTGTTAAAAAAGGACTTTAAAGAAAGAAAAAAGATAAAGTAAAATAAGGGTGAAAAAAAGGCATAAGGAAAGGAAGAAATAAGATTTTATGACAGTCATGTACAGCTTAACGACAGGGATACGTTCTGAGAAATGCGTCGTTAGGCGATTTCGTTGCTGTGTGATCATAGAGTATACTTACACAAATCCAGATGATATAGCCTACTATGCACCTAGGCTATATGGTACTAATCTTATGGGACCATCATAGTATATAGTATATGTGGTCTGTCACTGACCAAAACAGCATTATGCAATGCATGACTGTATTTGTAGTTGAATCAGAAAATTTAAAAGAAACTATAGCAAATTATTGGAGGCAATACACAAATTTAGCAAGATTGCTGGAAAGGAGATTAATATACTACAATACCCCACCATAATGTTATAAGTGGGGTCCAAAAATTCAATCAGTAAAATGTGAGGGTTCATTTCTGGTGAGGTTAATGTAAAATAAAATATTTCAGATCATCTCTATTGACACATGGAGTACAAAATAAAAATGGTGAAACTTACACTGTACCCCGTTGACTATCTACTGGCCTGAGAAAGTCCCACATGGCCACAAAGCTAAAGCAGTCACTTCCTAACTGTGTCCCTCCTGCCCCTAGAAGACACAACTTTAGCCCGTATACCTATGAAAATGGAGGCCAGACAGAGGACTCAAACACCAACTGCTTTATATCCAAATTTGCATTATTACAAAACATGTTATTAGAGTTTTATTGTAGAAATCCAGTGGTAGTTCCATAAACCAGAAACAAACAGAAAATGAAATTAAAAATATATGTTCTGTTACAGGAGCAAGTGTAATATCAAGTACCTAGGAATAAATTTACTGAAAGATGTGCGAAACCTCTATGGGAAAAACTACACTGTTGGATTTAGGGGCAAGGTTCCGAATAATAAATTTAAGGGAAGTCAGCTAGTTAAGAGGGTTAGATGAGCAGAAGCACAGAGAGACAGCTGCAATGGGGGTGCTTTTACAGAATGCCAGCATGCTAGTACCCAGTGTATGGCCAGCCTGGAAGACAGATGTGAGCTGAAAGGCCACGCTTGGCCAATGGTGTCCAACCAGAAGGAAAGATCTGGATGTCAGCTAGGCCCTGACACCTACATATGCTTAATCAGATGGCACCCACACCAGGAGGACCCAGGAATGCCACCATTAGCCAGTGCCTGACTCTAGATCCTCCCAGGCAGGAGTCAAGGAGAGGACCAGGTCAGAACTCTCTGCTGTGCACCTGCTTCTAAGAGTTTTTGAAGCATTATCCTGAGGCCAAGATTATGAGATTAAAATAACTGATACTCAGTTTCACCTGTACTAATGCTGGATATGAGATGGTAGACTGAAGGCCAGAGGAGTATGTAGAGTCAGGCTCACACAGGGCCAGAAGTGGGTGTGAGTCTACCCCCAGGCAGGTTACGCCTCTTCCAGTGCTCAGAGGAGTCATGTGGCATTTGGGGAAAAAGTGTTTCTCAGTCTTCCAGACTGGAGGATTAATTAAAACTACACAATTCAAAAGCTTTTTGGGAGTAAAACAAAGAACGGCAAGAAAATCATTGACAATATTGGTGAATTCAGGACTCTCGGACTTGTGAAACTTCCTTGCCTTGTTGAATTATATTTGGAGCAAGCCTGCTGTAAACCAGACACACGAACAAGTAAGCAAGCACCCAACAACTGTCTTTTCTCCATTCATGAAAATTTTAAACTGGCACTTTTGGCCAACAGAAAGAGGTTAGCCCTCTCTAAAATACGGAATGGGTTGTGTTGGAAAGCATGTGGTGGAGATCACAGGGGACATTCATGCTGAAATGGAATAGTTAGTCTTCTGGAATGTTAAATAAGGGATTCACACCCTAGGGTTGAACTACAAAATGTACATATGTCCTCCTAACGCTATAGTTAGGGTCCCCTGTTTTACAGATGTGGAAACTGAGGCACACAGAGGGAAAGGAACATGGCTAAGGTCATCCAGGGAATGAGCGCTGGACTAGAACTATCTTCATCTAATGTTAAATAGTACACATACATGTTTTCCTGCCTAGGCACCTTCAAAGTAATCCTAAATCCTACCTCGGGAATCCTGAAAGGAAAAAAGAGTCTACATTTCACTCATTAAAATGATCAAGAAACATGAAATCAGACAATAGAATCCACACCCATTTAAAATATAAAACGCTGTCTCAAATAATGACATAATTTGAGTTTTTGGATACATCTTGAAAGAGTTCTAAAAATTTTGGCTATTTCATTCAATTGATAATTTCTTGAATACTCTGGCTTGAAAATTGAAGCAACAACAAAACAAACGTCAGTCCTAACCCTTGTGCTGTTTTAAGCTTACAGCTCTGTTTCAACTCCTTTTGGCAGTGAGTCACTGAACAGGGCATTCTTAGGGCATTTCTAATATCCTTTAATTAAAGTTCACAAGGTTTTGTATGATCTAATACTTAGGAAATGAATTATTTCCAGGTGTTCCTTTGCCAAAAAGCCTTGCATTGGGGATATGCACTCCTGTCCCCTGAATCCATCTGCCTTCCTATCTGAAATGGTGTCTATCTTCCACTGTCACTGAACTTGTGTTTTAGCCCAAGTTCCCTTAAAGCAAAGCCTGAGACAAAGACTTCTGTGAGAGTAGTTTATTCGGGAAGTGTTCCCAGTTATTCAGGAATGATGATTAGGGTGACTAGGTGCTATGGACTAAACGTTTGTCTCCCTCAAAATTCATATGTTGAAGCCTAATCCCCAACGTGTTGGTATTCAGAGGTGGGGCCTTTGGGAGGTGATTAGGTCATGAGGGTGGAGCCTTCATGAATGGATTGGTGCCCTTATAAGAAGAGACACTAGAGAGCCTGTGTTTCTCTCTCTCTCTCTCTCTCTTTTTCCACTATGTGAGGACACAGTGAGAAAGCAGCTGTCTATAAGCCAGGAAGCAATTCCTCACTAGACACCAGATCTGCTGGCTTCCTGATCTTGAACTTTCCAGCCTCCAGAACTGCGAGAAAGAAATGTTTATTGTTCAAGCCACCCAGTCCATGACATTTTTGTTATAGCAGCCTGAACTGACTAAGACACAGGGGAAGGAGGAAGAGAAATATGAGGCTATGTCATAGAATTGGCCACCATTACAGGAGACTGTTGCTGGATATTGTGGGGCATTTTGAGAAGTCATATGAAGTTGTCTTAGAAGTGTACACGTGGCGGCAATAAGGAGGGAACACATTTACCCATCAGCTCCTGTCCCCTTTAGTGAAGGGTTATCCCAAGGAGTATTAATTCCCCTGCACCCCTAGGTTGTGTGTGTGTAAATGTCAAGCCCCAGAGCAGGACCTACACAGAGCTGATTAAAGCCTGCACGGAACTGGTCACCACCAAGGGGATTTGCAGTGTTACATGTGAGGAGTCCAGTATACCTTCCTTCGGAATGTAGATCAAGCCTTACTCCTATGCACACTTCCCCTGACTGCTTCGTTCCACTGTCTGCCTTTTTAGTACAAACGTTTCACGGGGGCATCTGTTACCTTCCTGTGTAAAGTAAAGGTTTCTCATGGGTTTATATCCTGGTGCCAGAGTGGCCAAGGACACTCTGAGGTCTGTGTGCCTGAGATCCCGGGCCTTCTCTCTGCCTCAGTTTCTCCTCCTGTACAGTGATGGGGTTGGATTAGCCCAGTGCTACAAACTCAGATTTCAATAGGGACCAAATGGGTGAATCACGACTAAAGCAGGCCAGGTTTCTTTCAAAATGATGTCTGTCTTAAATTGTCTTCTTTCCATAAAAACACGCTTGTTTGGATGTTAAATACATAGAAATTGCCCTCACACTTGAAGATAAATTTGCTCTCTCTCATCTTTCTTGAAAAAACAAGCTCTCCCAGTCTATCTCGTATTCTACTTTTGATAGAAACATGTTTACAGTAAATATTACAACACAGTCTCAATGGTAAGTGATGGCTCTCCCTCTGCCCTGATGTTGAGGAGACTTCAGAGGTGAAGAGAACCATGGCGAACCCTTGAAGGGGCAGCTGATACTCATATTGTTGCCATAGGACCCAGAGTTATCAAACTCTTTAGATTCTTTATGAGAAGCCAGGAAATCTAGATTTTTTATCTGTAATTTCCCAATTTTTAAATGTTAGTGTATTCTTCAAATTAATCTTGAAGTGTGTGTGCGTCAAATGAAACTCTTCTTTGGGCTTATTCTGATTTGCAGGTCACCAGTTTGCCAACTTGGAGTAACGAAATTCCCAAAAGCCTTTCCAGAGCTCGTATGCTATAGTTCATACTCACGACTGCCAAGAACCTCTGTTCTCACACCCTCACTTCCTGTTCCAGATTTAGACAGCCTCGTAAATCCTTGTCCAGTACCACAACTCTATTACCATCTGAGCTCAGTCCTTCTGGACCTTATCTCTAGCCTGTAGGCAGGCTCTCTGCCAGATCAGTTACTTGGCCCTAAGTCCTAAGAAACTCTGAGATCCAAAAGGAACTGGCCATGAAATGAGATATCACTCCTCTACCTAAGGATTATAACTTGAGGCCAAAAGGAAAAGGCATCAGAAACTATGGAAAGCCTAAGTCATGGGTACTGTGCTAACTCATGTGTAGGATGTATTACTGCAATGCCAGAATCAATTGAATTGTTTGATGGGGTGTCATGGGCCACTAGAGGGACAGAGCTCCTCTAATCCACTGCTCCCAATAATCTTTTCGCTCTTGCCATCTGGGCCACCTGTATCTCTGACCATTTATCCAATGGTCATTCCACTTTGTACTTTGGTAGAACTATAACATGCTGTAATTTATAGGTCCCACCTGTAATTTATAGGTGTGTAGAGGAGTCACAAGTCACCAGGTTCCCTTTTGTATTTATTTTATTTATTAGATATGAGATACCTGATAAAAATTTCATTTTAGATAAAGTCATGATGAAAGATAAAATACTATTTCCATTTTTTTATTTTTAAAAAGAAACATCTTAATGATTATAAAAGAGGGCAAACTGCTTATTTGTCTCTGCTGCTGGAGGATGGATTATGAAGGTTCTCCATTGTAAATGGATCACTAATGATATCAGTAATAATTATAAAGAAGTTAACTGTTATGGAATGCGATAATATTCCTGGCACCAGGCTAAGTATTTCACGTTTATCGTTTCACATTATCTTCAGAATAACCCTAGATATAAGCACCATTATTGTTCCCATTTTATAGGTCAGGAAACTGAAGCTTGGAGAGGTGGTGACTTTCTCAGGATCATGTAGTCACTTACGGTGGAATCAGAACTATACTCCCTTCCTCTCCCCTCCCACAAATAAAAAGTATTAGGTAGAGAAGTTTTTACTCAGGATAAGAATTTAGAGAATATATAGCAGCATCATAAATGCATTTATTAATGGTATTTATTGCTTTGTGACAGAGCCATGTAAATACCTGGCTATTAACATTTTCCCTGGGCACCTCTTTCTGGAAGGCTGTGAGACTGATCTTTTCCATAGCAGGTTTTAAGGATAGACTAGTCACTTTACTAGCTAACTGGGGAGCTTCGGATCAGCTATGCCTAGAAACATCCAGGGTCTGGCTTCAAGGCACTGTCTCATTCTGAATCGCTAACATGTTTTGTTCCAGTAAGTATGAGAATTTATTCCTCTAAAGTCATTTTCCAACTTTTCTTATGTGATACTATAAAAAGAATTTTAAAATAATACAAGTTAGCAGAAGACAATTTGCCAGCAAAGTAGGAGGTCTTCATAACAGTAAATACATAAACTTACCCACCATATTCATCCATCCATTCATTCATGCCACAAATAGTTATTTTATACTCATTTCTACATATACAAATGTGTATATGACTATGCTTGTTAAGTACTCATCCAACGCCTCACTTCTCTTACTTTTGATGGTCATGTACCATCCTCCCTTTCTCCTTGCCTCATGCAGCCTTGCACTAGGCTAGACACATGCCTTCAGCAGGAGTTGGGCTGTAGCTATGAACATATAAGATAGATCTGTCAACCTACTCAGGGAGACTATCCTCCCTCTCAATCCAAGACTGGACTCAGCGCTGAAGTATCCTACTGGACTTGGGTTCCCTGAGAGGCAGTGTAGTATAGAAGCTATGGGATTGAGCTCTAGTACCAGCCACTTTGGGTTCAAATTCCACTCTGTTACTAGCTATGTGATATTGGACCTCGCCCTTAACTTCTCTGAGTCTCAATGTTCTCATCTGAAAAAGAGGAAGACAGCTGTCTTCCCAGTTGTAGAATTCCAAACGGAGAGAGGGTAGAAATTGCCGGGGACTTCCTGACAAGGTTTGCTCATGTCCTGCAGTTCCAAGTACTGGTCAGTCATTTTGGTGGCCAGTGGTCTTCCTTCCAACCTACAATACAGTAAGGAGGATTTTGGTTGGTGGATAAAGGAAATAACCATAGAGGAGATGACATCATCTTTTATGCCATAAATCATAGACCACCCTAAGACCACTTGACTCATGGCACCACTTCCATCACACACTTCCCTGCTCAACAGACCCCAATGGATCATCACCACATTCAGCCCACACCCAGGTTTTCCTAGATGATGTTCAAGAGGCTTCTGCTTTGATTCTACCACATCTATCTGATTTTAAGCCTCGCTAAAGATCATCAGTCTGACCTGCTAAGGTTTCCCAGCACATACTGTTTATTTATGGTATTCCTGACATCTAGGATGCCCTCCTTCCTCTTCTCATTATTCAGGTTTTGTACATCCTTTGTATTAAACTGAATTAGAGATGTATAGAAATACTCAGCAGAGTGCTGCCTCATCACACAGTTTTAATAAATTGTACTTTAATTTTTTCGTTAAGATCTATCTCCTCTTTTTCTGACAAACCCAGCCCATATGAATTCCTCCTTCCCTTGGGCTGGAAGAAGAAAACTCTTTCAAGTGCATGTTGCAGGTGCAAAGCTTAGGTGGTAGTTTTCTTCTAGTCTTTCTTTCGTAACTAATCAAGTTCTAGTCCTAGATGTTCTTGCCTAAACATAGCACAACCTCTCAACTGCTCTCTTTACCTCCAGTCTCTCCTCCCTCCCTCAACCCTTCCTTCCAACTGCCTGTAGAGTTATTTTCTTTCAGTGAAAATAAGACCCTACTTTTTCCCCTAACTGGAAAATCTTCTGTGACACTATCACCGCCTACAAGATAAAGCTCACAAGTCTTAGCCCAACATTTAGAATCTGCGGTGCCTGCCCCTAATCTGTCTTTCCAGCTCCCCTTCTTCTAAACATACTATTTGCACCTTCTGCTGAAATCTTACTGGAAAACACAATGGTCTCTGAAGAGCCCTATTTATTCTTTTTACCATCTCTTTCATTTTTGTTTGTGTTATTGTTTTATTTGAATACTTTCCCCACCCCACTCCATTTCCCTTCATCCAGATCATATCCACTTTTAAGGCCTTAGAGTGAATTTTATTTTCTCTATGAGCCTTCCTCATCTCACAGTCAGAATTAACACCTTGGGGCCGGCCCCGTGGCTTAGCGGTTGGGTGCATGTGCTCCGCTACTGGCGGCCTGGGTTCAGATCCTGGGCACACTGACGTACCGCTTGTCGGGCCATGCTGAGGCAGCGTCCCACGTACAGCAAGCAGAAGGATGTGCAACTATGACATACAACTATCTACTGGGGCTTTGGAGAGAAAAAGGGGGGAAAAAGGAGGAGGATTGGTAATAGAGGTTAGCTCAGGGCCAGTCTTCCTCAGCAAAAAGAGGAGGATTGGCATGGATGTTAGCTCAGGGCTGATCTTCATCACCAAAAAAAAAAAAAAAAAAAAAGAATTAACACCTCTTTGTCCACGCTCTGATTCCGCTCTGTACCTCACTGTAGACTTTTGCTCACCCATTAGATCGGAAACTTCTTTAGGGTCTGGGCTCTGTCTTTTTTCTGTTTGTGTCACTTGCACACCTAGTACAGATCCTGATTAATTTTTGCGGGGGAGGGAGCAGGACTGCTGAAGGAAGGAAAGCTCTTAATGCCATTCAGACTGTGAACAGTTAGTAAATGTGAGATGTGTGTAGCACCGATTATATCAGCAAGCAATAGGTTACACCAGTCCTTTTATGTCTCCTTAGAGATACACGTTTATTAACTGTGCCCTTCAAAGGAGTGTAAACTTCAGAGAGTTCTCAGGGAATGTTTACAAGGCACGCAGTGCAGTCCAGAGGAATTACTTAAATCCTCGGTTCCTTTTCTCTCACCTGTCCTCCCCCAAGTGCCTGCTGCACCCCCACCTCCCCAACCCGTGGGGTAGCCAGGGGCCAGCAGGAGACATCAAAAGCGTAATGAATCCAGGATGCAGAATAAGTTCACTTTTTAGCTTTTTGTCAGGGCAGATCCTGGAGGGAAGTGTTTTGTATTATAAACAATGAGAGGGGCCAGCCCGTGGCTTAGCAGTTAAGTGCGCGTCCTCCACTACTGGCCGCCCAGGTTCGGATCCCAAGCGCGCACCGGTGCACCGCTTGTCCTGCCATACTGAGGCAGTGGCCCATGTACAGCAACTAGGAGGTGCAACTATGACATACAACTATCTAATGGGGCTTTGGGGAGAAAAAGGGAAAAAAAGAGGAGGATTGGCATGGATGTTAGCTCAGGGCCAGTCTTCCTCAGCAAAGAGAGGATGTTAGCTCAGGGCTGATCTTCCTCACGAAAAAAAAAAAAAAAACAATGAGAAAGCCCACGTAGCCTTTCAAATTAGCACAGGCTGGCCTCGGCTAAGTCTGGTCTTGAAGAAATTGGGCAGAAAATGAGTAAGATAAGCCATGGAAATGAAAAACATAACTTCTATCCAAGCACTACATGGGGCCCAGCAGGAAAACTGATAGGTGTTGGAGAAATCTAGAGACGTTGGTATTTAGTGCAAAGAATACTGGAAAAATTGAGGATCAGGAGTGTAGGGAGGGTGGTGTTAGAATTGAAACCTGTTATTGTTATGGTGGATAATTTTGGGTGTTTTCCAAGAGCATGAGTAGATGAGCCCTTTTTTTTTTTTCCTGGATACTGCTCGTTCTTCTGATCAACATGGGTCAGGCGCAAATCCACGGTGGTAGACTCCTAGCAGGCGTTTTGTACAATGTGGTGCTGTACCCTCCACCCGGCAGAGTTGAACAGACTAAGGGTGAGCATCTGGCTCAAGCTAGTTGATGTCAGCATTTATCTAGAGTCAGTCTCTCTAGGTGGCTGAACATGGAACTTGAAGGCCACCAATGGCCTTAAGTTTCAATGTGGCCTCAGAACCAGAGGAAGACATTCTACAGTAAGAGAAAGATGAAGATGACACTCAGAGATTAGAGAAGGACTGCCTGGAGCATCTTGGTGTGCTCCCACCTCCTTCCCCAAGTTTCCTCATGGCTTGACCTGCTATAGAAATGAACACTTCCACCACTGGTAGCTCCTTCCTTTATATTCAGGCAGGAATTCATTTTCAAAAAAGGAAAATGTGCTTACAAAAACAGCAACCTCATTTTGTCTAACATTAAGGAAATTATAGTGCTCAGTAGAAAGTTATGCAGCCATTAAAAAGGATGTTTACAAAAAGTTTCTAATAATCTGGAGAAATGTTTATGTTATAACGTCAAGTAAAAAACTATAGACAAAAAATTATGTATATATAGTATGAACTTTACCACATTAAAACTCTCATAAAACTTGTGTAAAAATGCATAGAAAAATATCCCCCCCAATATTAACAGTGGCTGTCTCTCTGTTATTTTATACTTTTTCATATTTTCAAACATTTTTTCTGTTCTGTTTCTTTTATAATAGAAAAGTCTAATTTTATTTGAAAACATATTTTTATATTGCCTAGCTTTATACATTATCAGCTAAGCTTGGAATTTAAAACAAAATAACTAGAAGATCATAGAATGTTAATGTTGCAAGAAATCTTAGAAATTCTTTAGTCCAGGGTTTGTAAATATTTCTTTGGAGTCAGAGATATCTTGAAAATCTGATGGAAATTTTGATTCTTATTACAGAATAAAATATATACATAAAAATAAATCTTAGGTTGCTTTAGTTGCAAGTTATAGAAAACTCTATGACACAGGCTTAAACTATAAAGGAAGTTTGTTGATTCAAGTAAGCAAAAAGCCCAGAAGTATCTGGCTCCAGGTGAGGCTTGATCTAGTAACTCAACAACGTGACAGAGGCCCAAATATTTCTTTTCAATTTCTGCTCGTCTTTCCCCAGGTTCAACTTCATTCTAAGGCTGATTCACCCAGGACGGTGTCGTTAAGTTCCTCGGTTTCACACTTATTCATTTACCCCCAACGGGAAAGAGTCTTTGCCTCGGCGTTCCCGGCAAACATCCTGTGATTCTCAACCTGACTGATCAAACTGAGGTGACATGGCCATTGCTGAGTCAGTCACTGTGGCCAGGTTAATTGAACGTGCTAATGGGCTTAGCCTAGGCCATGAGTTCACTCAGCCTTCCCCACACCATATTTATCCCCCAATAGAAGTTAGACTTAATATCATGGTGTTCCTAGTTCATGCTTCCCTGAGATCTCAGGCTAGATTTTGTCTGTATTCTAAGGACAATAGAAAGGCACAGAGATTTGTAATCTTTCTAAATCACTCCCAGTGACACCCAGGTGGATGGATGAATGGAGTACTCAAAGTTTAGTGAAATGGTGTTGGTGAATGTGAAAAATGAGCACTGCTGAAGGTTAAGGGCAGTGAAACCTGACGAGAAAACTCACCTTTGATGTTCTAGCTCCTAAACCTATTTATCTGGATGAAGCTCTGCCTTGTCACCAAGCCTACCCTATTGTTTGCCAATGAGTTTACATGTACACCTCCTGGAGAGATGGATTTGCTCCTTCTTCCAAATAGATAACAATAAATAACAACAAACATATTAATGATGGTGATGATGATAATGATTATAAATTTATCAGCTTGGACTGCTTTGGCTTTAGTAATAGAAACTCTACTCAAACTAGCTTAAAAAATCAGACGTATTGGCTTGCTTATCTAACAAGTCTAGTCAGAGTTGGAGCCAGGATTCTGCACCTTCAGCTTGCAGACAGCTCTACCCACAGTGTAGGCATGATCATCACTGGCAAGTTGAGACGGGATTCTAGCTTGTGTAACTCTGTGGGTGGTGGAACTGTTCGCAGAGCTAGAGGACCGGGTTTGGGGAGATGATTATGGATTTGGATTTGGACAAGTTGACTTAGAGATGCTTTATAGGCCTCAGGGAAGGTACAAGGCCTCTTTAAGGAAGGGACATTTAAGCCAAGATTTGAAGGATGAGATGACAAAGTGCAGGAGTGGCCCGGGGAAGAGGAGAGGGTGTTCTGGGAAAAAGCCTCAATCAGGATAGGACTTATGGCATCTGAGGAGCTGAAAGACAGCCTTGTGGCTGGAGGGTAGTGAACAAGAGAGAGAGGGGCACAAGCTGGTGAGTGGGGGTAAGCAGAATCTAGCTCATGAAGAGAGATTTAAGACGTCACATCCCACATTTACAACCCTTGTAGAAAGAAAACCTTTTCCCTGGGAGCTTGAGCAGAGAGGATGACCACAATCAGACCCATATAGGACACATCGCCATGCCTGATGGTGGCAGGGGAATGCGATCCTTTAATTGGGTATCTCTAGGATTTGCAACTATCCCAGGGGTGGGAAGGTGGTGAGGGACTCAATACCTGTGTAGGAAAGACTAGTTCCATTATTTAAATAATTAAAAGGTTAAGCAATGTGGGACAAGCAAAGCGAACACAGAAACTAAACCTCAAAAATGTTTCCTGCATTAATATTGATAATATTTATGATAATAATGGTTCATAACCATGTACTACATTTTATTTGTCACTAATGATGTGCCAGAAACTATGATAATCACTTTTATTATATTATCTGATTTAGAATTCACAATGACCTTTTGATTTAGCTCCTATTATTATTATTATTCCCATTTTACGGAAGAGGACACTGAGGTCCAAAGAGGTTAATTAACCACCTGAGATCACACGGCTAGTAAGTAGCAGCACCAGAAGAAACACCTAGGTCTAGTCTGTCTGACTAGGGAGGCAGCTATTAACCACTATGTACCGGGTAACTTTCTTAGAAGGGTTCTAAAATCTCTTTAGTTTAACTTTCAGCCAGATCTCCATGATATAACAAAGGCTAGAGTGTGGAGGCAGTGAAAACCTGGCACTCAGCTCTTTGACTGTCCCAGACGCCCTGCTCTGAAATTTATCACTGCATTGGTGCTAAAACCACACTTCCCATGGGCTGCTCCCAGCCAGTGATTGAGCATGGCAAAGACACTAATGCAGGCCTGTTCCTGGGAGATGTGGGACTTCTCTGATGGGCAACTTTGGTTCAAGGACTTCCCATTGGCTTTGCCAAATTTCCTGGAATTGAAACATAGTCTAAGGCTCTTCCACTCAACCAACCTCCCACCCTCCTCCCTCTTCCTTCCTTTCCTGGTTCATAAGGGACAGAACTGCATGGCACTCTGATGGCTCTCTCAGCCTTCTTTTACACTATCCTCATTTTCCTTCCTTGGGTATTTTCTCAAATTAATTTCTTACAGATCTGATCTATTGTATTAGTTTCCTACGGTTCCATTAACAAAGTACCACAAACTGAGTGGCTTGAACAACATACATTTAGTGTCTTACATTTCTGGAGGCTAGAAGTCAAAGATTGAGGTTTCAGCAGGGTTGGTTCCTTCCGACGGCTGTGAAGGAGAATCTATTCCAGGCTTCTCTCCTAGTTTCTGGTAGCCTCAAGTGTTCTTGAATTGTAGATGGTCTTCTCCCTGTGTCTTTTCATCATCTTCCCTCTGTACATGTGTCTTTGTGTCTAAATTTCCCCTATTTATAAGGACACAGTCCATTGGATTAGGGCCCACTCTAATGACCTCATCTTAACTTGATTATCTGCAAAGATCCTACTTCCAAAGAAGATCATTTTCATAGATACTGGGGTTAGGACTTTAACATCTTTTGGGGGGGACACAGTTCAACCCACAACATCCATTTTAGTGTGTATTTCTTGGAGGACCTGGACTAACACTCAAGGGAATTTAGGAATTTCAGTAAGTCTATTGATATTTAAAACATATATCACTTCTAGGGACCGGCCTGGTGGTGTAGTGGTTAAGTTTACAAGCTCTGCTTCGGTGGCCCGGGATTCACAGGTTCGGATCCCAGGTGCAGAACTACGTACAACTCATCAAGCCATGCCGTGGCAGCGTCCCACATACAAAATAGAGGAAGATGGGCACAGATGTTAGCTCAGGTCCACTCATCCTCATGCAAAAAGAGGAAGACTGGCAATGGATGTTAGCTTGGGGCCAATCTTCCTTACCCCCCCCAAAAAAAAAAAACTTCTAGAGTGACCATTTTGATGTAGGTGTATTTCTGAAGATGGAAAATCCTGTATTCTTTAAACCATACAAAGTGCTAGACATATTTAAATTAATCTAATGGAACATAATTATACTAATTAGATGCATTTAAAAATTTCCTCAGAAATAACCGACAATATTAATTTTAAAATATAGTTATTTTTAGGTAGTCCAGAGATAGGATAATTTAAATTTTCCTTAATTTTGAATAATTAGACTTTGGTTTAATTTTGCTTTTCACAAACTGTGTCCTGTGGAATACAAGTTTTCTGTGAGATATAATAGATATTTAAAAAAGGAGTTGGAGTTGTATGGTCAGATTTGTTTAGGAAATAGAACAAATTGGGTCTGCTTCTTGGAGATTCGTGTATTTATGTGATAAACATTTACCGCATATTGGTATGTGTCAGGGATTATGCTAAGTAGTGAGGATCCAGTACTGAATAAGATAATGTCCTTCTGAACCTGTGTCCTCATGGACATTTTATTTAGAAAAGTGTCAATAATCAATAATCAAGTCAGTAAATAAAAGAACAGGTTGTGTGAAGGAAATAAAAAAGGTAATAGGATAAGAACAACTGGGATGGGCCGTACAGGTTTCAGATGGGGTGCTGGGAAAGGCTTTCTGAAGGAATTGACATTTCCAGTAAGATCTGAATGGTGAGAGGGAGAAGGAGTTTGCCATGCAAAGAGCTGGGAGAGTATAGGGAACAGCAAGTGCAAAGAAAGACTCTGAGGCCACAGAGAGTTTGGCTGGTGGGAAGAACTGAAGGTGGGAGAGCGTGGTTAGGGCGTGGGGATTGGTGGTGAGTGCAGTGGCTGGGGTTTGGGAAGGTCCACAGAAGTCAGATCATGATGGTTCTGGAAGGCAATGCTAAAGAGTTTGCATTTTATTTTAAGTGCAATGCACTTTGGCATGTTAAAGGCTCTGAGGGGTCCTCCAGTAGAGCAACCTGTTTGGCTGGGCTTATGTCCAAGTTTCCAAAACGTACCTTGACCAAATTGCTCTGCTAATAAATGATACCTGACGGAACAGTTGTGTCCCCCGGAAGACAGACTCGGAGATGCCGATTTGTGAATTTGAGGTAGTTGCTACTTTAGGAACACAAATGTCCCATGAAAGCAGGTCGCTGGCGAACCAGTTGGTACAATAAAGGTGGGATTTTAAAAAATGGAATGTTTACATTTGCCGTCTCTGAATTTAGGGTGCCTGAGTTCATATCCCAGCTCCACTATTTAATAATTATATCTTTGAGGGTAAGATACTTAATCTGTCTGTGCCTCAGTTTTCTCACCTGTAAAATGGAGGATAATAGTTATTTCAAATGATTGTTAGGGGGATTAACTGCAAAAATACGTGTAAAGTTCTTTGAACATGATAAGTACTCCATAAATATTGTTGTTATTTTTATTATCATTAATAGCCTAAAAATGTCAATATTTTCCCTAGAATATTCAAGCTTTATTTCTTGATGTTAATGAGCTCATGCAAAAGAGGTAAGATGTTCTTGGGAAAATTTCTTTCTTATTGAGTAAACTCATTAAAGCAAACACATGTATAAACAACTTTAAGAAAATAATGGTAAATCTCATTTACATTTTACATTAAAATAAATAAATGTCATTTGAGTGTCAATTTCTGCATTCCTTACCTCTGTTTTCCTTCCTTTTGCAAAACTACCAAATATAAAACCTAACCGAATTAGGAAATTATATGCTCATTCAACATTCATTTGTAGATCAGTATTCAAGGGTCAACTCTATTTCAGGCACAGATATAGGTGTTTCTCTTTAAAGCAGTTTATGAAGCCCTAAATGTTCCTTCATTCCATTTTCAACAACAGAAAATGACCACGTTCTCTTCATTGGTCACTCGCAGAAGATGCAGGTGACTTCTGAGCTCTTCGTCCTTGGAGCAAGTTGGCTGCATCAACCTAAATGAGCCTCACTTAAGAAACAGCAGGAGCTAACCTGGCTAATAGCAGAGATGAGAAAACCTCCAAAGTATATCATTAAATGGTAGGAAAACCAGTCAAATAATCATAATTTCTCTACTTTCAAGAGAAACTGGGAATCATTGACATAATTTTGGTCCATTAAAGTTTTATTTTTTTAAACTTGCCTTGCTTAAGTGGATTTAATGTCGTTTATTTTTTTTTCTCCTGACACTTATCAGCTTGGGAAAAAAGAAAACTTAATTGCAACATTTATGTATAATTGCTGGGTGATGAACGCTTGAGGAATTTTCACTTTGCCGACACACCAAAACAAAAAAATCATATCACAATCAACATTTCTGGGTGAAATGAGAGATCTTCTCCCACATCCTGTGGGTGAGCATTTTGGATTTAATTGCTTCACCACTTCATTTGTCATTTTCTAAAACAGGCCTCCAAAGAAATTCTCTTCAAACAAGATGTTCTTGTGGTCCAGGGTAAATAGTACATGAATCAAGTGAAGAAAATCAGTCTCTAACCCAACCTTGTGCGCCACAGAAGGGCTTGTGACCTGATCTCAAGGAGCTTACATTTGGAGAATAAGACTAATAGTGCATTTGAAATAACTGTGGAACAATACAAAAGATTTGAGGTAGCTGAGTGCTTCCTAATGTAGCAAAGACTACAGGTATTAATTGATTCCTAAAGAAGGATTTCTAATAGAGCTGAAATGATACAGAACAGAAAATAGCGTGCTTCATATAGCTATAATTTTCAGTTAGGATTCACGATCATGTCATGGCTGAGACGATGTAAGGCAGGGTCTAGAGTGGTAGTCCATAGGTCTGACATGGTTGTATTTGCATTTGGTCTGGCTGTTATGTGTGTGTAATATTCTAGAAATCATGGTAACTAGGCAAGTGTTACTTTCAATTATACACCTTAGCCCCATTGGCTTACACCCCACACTTCTCCTGCATTTTTATGAATTTCAGGCCGCCTGCAGGCATTTGAGTGTGCAGTGGCTAAATACATAAACCACAGGTTGGTGGGAATAGGGTGGGATTAGACCAGATGACATTTTAAACACCTCCTTGATATTCTATGCTCTGAAAACTCAGAAGGAGGAGATAAGTGTAAACTGTGACAGTAAGGAAGACTTTGCAGAGTAGGTAGAACTTAAAATAGGTGTTGAAAGGGAGGCAAGATTGGGACAGGTGCAGGAGAGGGTCTTCCAGCAAGTGGAACAGCCAAAGTGGAGGTATGTGGTGGGATGAGCACAGGAGAAAGGGCAGACTGATCTGGCAGAGGTGATGAGAGTGTTGACCATCGGGAAAGAAGCTGAGATCATTACATTCTGGCCAAACTTGGGGATACCTTCAGGGCCAATGGACCTTTCCCAAGACCACACAGCAATAATGAACAGAGATGAGACTAGACCTCAGAACACTCAGCTTTCTTTGGCCTGAGTCTTTCTTTGATGCCACTCTGCTTTTGTAGAGTGAAAAGATAACCAGTTTCAAAGTTAGGAGACCCAGCAAAACTATAGCTAATCTTAGACTCAGGTCCTTTGAAGAATAGGGCAAGTGTGTATAAATACATATATATGTGCATTGTTCCTAAATTCTCTCTCTCCTGTTTTGCTAAAATGGCAAATGATTGTCTTAGAGGGTAGAATAAGTTACATTTACTCTCTTCTTTCTCTCATCATGTAGGTCATTTCTACCCAGTCATATTCACCATCACATTATGATGGGAACAGAAAGAATTATTTATTGTGGGAATCCTGCCCATTATCTTGATACTTCATTTTTATTTCATTGCTTGATTTATGTACTGCATAAGTAGAGGGTCCTGGCTGTTCGTTACCAGGAGCCTTTCTTTTTTCTGACGTTCTGATCCTTCTTCTCTCACGATGTGGAAATGAACTAGACTGTGGAAACACCACCACCAGCCATGGATTTTTCCCTTCATCTTGTTACCAGCAGCTGACACCTGAGTTTCTGTTATGATCAAAGGGATTGACGGATATTGTATTAGGATACTTTTGGGTGCAAGTGACAGAGCAGAAATGCATTTACACAAAAGAATTTGCTGGCTCATATAACTAATAAGCCCAGGAGTTCGCCTTAAGCATGGCCAGGGCTCGAACAATTTCAGCAGAACTTGGTCTTGCTCCATCTCTTGGCTCTGATTCGCTCCATGTTGGTGTCATTCTCAGGCAAGCTCTGCTCGTGTCGTGGCCAGATGGCCCGTAGCAGCTCCAGGTGGTCATCCTCCCAGCTTCAAGTCCAGACAAAAGAATTTCTCCTTCCCAATTACCTATAATTGGGTCCCATTGGTTAGGCCTGAATCACAGGCTTCCATTAGAGCCAGGAATGGGGTCAATCACTGAGTCACTGACAGGGAGAGTCTATGAGGGCTGGTTCACTTGAGGACAATCACAGTGCTACCACCAGAAGAAGGAGGGATGCCAGACAGGCTGAGGTGTGATTGATACCAGCTCAAGACAAGGTTGACATGAGGGAAGCCATATTGTAGAAAAGAAAAATTCTGTTATAACTTTGAATGTCCTCTGACAAACTAACCCAGCTGGATCTGCACCCTCCAGGAGATCTAACTGCTCTGTAGATTTTACGACCCCTGCTTGTGCATGTACCTCCCAGCTGCGATAAGTGGATAACTTTGTTCTTTTGAGTTCCTGAGGAATGTGATGACCCCTGAACAGAGAATCTATGCTGTTAGCCATCATCAATGAAAACTGAAAGATCTGGTGTGGCGACACCCAGTCTGTAAGAGCAGAAGGTCAACATTCCTAACCCCCTCCCCTATAACCCACCAGCCTATATAACTGCTGTAAGACTTTGTGTCCCTTAAGATGGTTTTTTTCAGACGTTAGTCTGCCATCTTCCCTCTTGCTAGTAAGCTGTAATAAACAAGTCATTTCTCTCCTACCACCTTGCCTCTTGACTATTGGCATGTCTTGAGGCAGGCAGACGAACCCCATTTTTTGGGCAGTAACATGATGGTGACTTGAGACAGATGAATCAGGATTCCAGGTGTGGGCTTAGCCCTTTTTGGGAGATATGGCTGGACCCAACATTTCTTTGAATCCTCATCATGTTTTACCTTAAAAATTCATGTGAATCCTACTCCACAATGTGTGTTTTAATGTGAAAATAATGTTTTTAATTATCAACTGACTAGCTGTAACATTGTAGCAACAGGAGCAACATCATTTAAAACCCTGTGGCTCCAGTGCCCCAGGCACTTCCTTAATTTCCAAAGTTTCAGCTTGAGAAGCACCACTTTACACAACTATCAGATAATAATGTATCCATTATCAGGCTTCTCTGCTGTTTTAAGGAAATTGCTTAAACCTGGAGAAATAACAACATGTAAAACTGGCATCCAGAGTGGCCGTTAAGGGAACAGGTTTTTGGTCAGACGGCCATGGGCTGGAATCCTGCTTCACCGCGGATAGTCTGGGTGACCCTTGATAAATTACTTTAACCTCTTTGAGCCGTGATTTCCTCATTGGTTAACACCACTCATCCTTACAAATTGTGAGGATTGAATGAGCTAATGCTTGTGAAACCAGCACAGTGCCTGACACACAGTAATTCTCAGGAATTGTTAGTATATTGTAATAAATATCATTATTAATATTTTATACATACTACATACGTAATAAACTTCTAAAATGACCTATTTTATTTCTACCAATAACAACCTCATTTTGTGGTTTCAAATGGAAATAAAAGATGGTTGACGGATTTGTTTTTTATTTTTCCATGACCTGCAACTAAGTGAAAAAGCCTTAAGATATAAAACAAGAAAGCAGAGGAAATTGCCTCTAAAGTGGACAGTTTTTTATTTTCATGCTATTAGCTTAGGCTCACTGTAATATTTCCCTGATCTTTAATTCCACACAGTCGTCATTAATTGCACACCTACCTTACTGTTTAACGCTAGCCCTTATTTTCCAACCAACTCTTGCACAAAGTGATTAACCAAAGTACGTCTTCCTTCAGTTTTCAACAGAAAGTCCACCTGCTAAGCATTTTTCACAGTGTGAATAAAAACAAGTGAAAGAGAGCGGCAGGAAATAGATTAACTGAGATTATCAGACAATTATTGGCGTCTTTTAAATCCAAGGGCTAATGATCATTTCTAGCTTAAGAAAATGCCCACCACATTTGAGATGATAGCTACCATTAAAACAAAGTTTACAGAACATGAAATGGTAGAAATAAAAAGGCTCGATAGGACTCCTTTCATTTAAGCTTTGGAAACTCTAATCTTTCAGGTATATATTTTAGCTTGGCTATCATACTTTTAATGGCTACCTCCGCTTCTTTTTCCATATAGTGTACACGCACACAAACACAATTACACGCTGGGTACGGGCTCTGATTTTAAAGATTTAAAATGTCTTCCATAAGGGTGCACATAGACAAAGCCAATTTGAACATATAGAAAGTTCTACATTGTTCATTTGATGAAATCTTTCCCCAATTCCTACTCAGTTCAGGCAAAGAAAACATGAAAGATCCAAATCAGGAAAGGAGTAATTCTCAGTGGAACATTTTGTATCTTAGACACGTTACTCTTAAAATTTAGACCGTTTACAGTCTTGTAAGTGAGGGAGGAGGGGTTCTGAACTTCCAAAACTCCCCCTGCCGTTTTGGTCCCCAGCTTTTTTTTTTTTTTTTTTAAAGAGGGAGTACAATGTCGTGGTTAAGAGCTTAGACTAGGAAGCCTGACAGCTTGAGTCCAAATCTCAGGTGCACCAATTCCTAGCTCTGTGTCTCTGAGTAAGTTACCTGACACCACTGTACTTCACTTTTCTCATCTGTACCTACTTCATAGGGTCTATGACTGTAAGGACTAAATGAATTAATCTATGTAAATGATTAGAACAGAGCCTGGCAATAGTAAGTTATTTTATGCATATTTGCTGCTGCTAGTGGTGGTGGTGTAAAAGCACGCATGGGCTTAAGGGCACAGGTTGGCGATTCAGACAGGCTTGAGTCTGAACCCTAGCTTGGCCGTTTACTGGCTGTGTGACCTCGAGTCAGCGACTTTTTTTGAACTTTCAGTCAGCGACTTTTTTTGAACTTTGCTGGGTTTCAGTTTCTTCTCTGGTAAAACGGAGATGATAACACCAAAGATTAGGATCTGGCCTGGGTCTGTAGTCAGAAAGAATTAGGAAAAAATCTGGGCTTCAATCCTCATTCCTTTTTGACTTTGGTCAAATGATTTCACCTGAGAAATGTGTTTGCCTTGAAGATTAAATGAGCCAACACATACACAGGGTTTAAAATAGTGCCTGGCATTTTGCAAGGGCTAGATAAATTTTGTTGCTATTGCTTACTCATCTCACATCAATATTTGCATTTTAGAAATAATAAGGAAAATAGGCTGCCTGTTTATCTGAGTGACCAGCACATGGCAGACCTGGGATGTCATTCCAGGGCTTCACACCTGGTTAGGCTGGGCCACATGAGGGGCCACGTGACATAACTTAGGTTGTCGGTATGACGTGGAGTTAATTCTTTGCCCATGAGTTCCTTCTGCCCGAAATGTCAGCATGCTCAGATCCTTCAAGGTCCACTTTAAATGCCACATGCTTTTCCCCTGAAGACTCCCCTTCTTCTCAGAGCTGACTAGAATCCATTACTGCATTAATCTGCTGCCGCTCTCAGCACTACTCACCTTAAATTACCATTACTGTACATATTTTTTCTCCTCAAGGAGACTGTAAGTACTGTGAAGGCCTGCTTTACGAATGATTCATCATTGTAATTTCCTCATTGCTGGAACAATGCATGGAACATGGGGGAAATGTTGTAGATATTTGCCAAACGAATGAATAAATGAGTGAATGAATGAAATAGCTAATAGCTTAGATGATTATGGACAATTAGCCTACAAGGGGATGGCGCTGATCATTTGTGGATATGGTGAAGATCATAGTTCCCTGCTGGAATATCAAAACCATAGGCTCTGGGAAACTCTGCCAGCTGCGAGGTAGGGCTGCAATCTGGACCTGTGAACTGGGTGGAGTTTGTGGGTTCTTAGCTCAAGAAAGAATTCATTCATTTGTTTGTTCATTCAACAAATTTCATTTAGTACCTATTGTGGGCTTTAGCTCTCTTGCTAAGGGTAGAGCAGCCTGTGCTTAGGAGCTTAATTCACCGTGGAGTCATAGGGTATCAGAGATGGAAGGGGCCTTAGGATCCTTCTAGATCAGGATTTCTCAGATGGTATAATGAGGAATGTTAGTCCCCAAGATACTCCACAAATAAATGAAAATAAGACATGTCTGTGGGCCCCTAAGTTTGGAGGATGCTATATTCTATGTCCCTCCCCTTTCCAGATTAATAATAATAATGATGATGATGATAATGGAAGTTAACATCTAATTAGCTCTTAGGATTGATTCATTTAATTCTCATAAGAACCTTATGGGGTAGGCGTTATTATCTTCTTTTAAAGATGAGAAAAGAAAGCACATTTGAACTTCAAAGGCCCTGAAAATCCTAAAATAAACCCATTTTGTTTTACTTAATCCAGCATTTTCCAAATATAATTAACCACAGAAATGCATTTTTTTTTCCTTCTGTGTACCACCTAATGATATCCTGTGGATCCAGGAAATACATTCTTCTAGAAAATGTTGTTGTAGTCTAATACCTTTATTTTACAGGCGAAGAAAATGAGGTTCAGGGAGCAAAGGACCTCATGAATTCTGTCCCTAGCAGGTTGAGAGTTGGGGCTAGAATTCACCCTCTTGGTCCTTACTGAATTCATTTCTTTTTGCTCCTGGTACTTGCTGCTTCCATCTCCATTCCTCTATTCCCTTCCTCTTCCCCTCCTACCTGTTATGCTTTTCTGTACCAGAGAAGTAAAGTGACCGTTCAACACTTTGCCCCTAGGTTGTTGGTAAGTTTTGCTGATGGGCTTCCTCAGTTCAGCCATCTCCTAGCACTTACTACCAACTGAATACTTAAAGTTCCTTGACGATGAAACTTGACGTGGCAGGGGCAGCAGACAGGCTCTTTCTAGGATCACGCTACGTGTACTTTGTAGGCTGCACAATGAAGTGAGCTGTCTCTGAATAACCAGAATGCTGCCTGATTAAACCAGACCTTTAGCTGTTTCCTCCATCTTCCCCCTGCTCTATAAGCAACAGCTTAGAGAAGCGAGGCTTGTTCTACAAATTAACACTACTTACTGATTTATCTATTTCTCCTCTTAAAAACATCTCTATGATAGATTTAAATTATTTACCAAAAGAAAAAAGATGTCTTCTCATCTCTTCCAGAATCTTAAATTGATATTCTCTAGACTTCTGCTCATTCATTTGTTGATCATTTAACAAACATTTGTTTGAACCTCTTCTTTTCAGAAAGTGCTGGTGCCAGGCTCAATGAAGAATGATTTGGGGGCGGCCAAGACCTGTTCCTTGTCCTCAAGGATCTCAAAATCTAAGAGAAGCGATAAATCTGTAAATATTAATAGACAATGGCTCTCCAAATAACTTCCCAGGAATTTGTCAAGTTTTGCATTAAATTATTTAGCATGTGCAACTACTCAATTTAGTTACTCATTATCATTTTGGAATTAGGGGTGAATTTTTGGGGAAGGGAAATTCTAAACAGTATTTGGTGAGAAGCTTTTCTGCACAGAATTTTGTCCTCATGTAAAGAAAGAGTATACAGTCTAACCAAAGGGCCTGACAGACAATAAAGGAAGCACTTAATAAATTATAGTTGTGCTTACCATTATTAGAAATAGTAGTGTTAGAGCAAGGAAAATCCCCTTTCTTCCCTTCTTGTGTTCTTGTGGCTGGACTAATAGTAAAATTGACACAAGGCCAGGTTAACAGGAGAAAAACCCAGTCTAATACGTATGTATTGGAGTCCATAAAGAAATGATGCTCAGAGAGGGAACAAAACATGCAGTATATATATCTTTTACACAAGGACAGGACAAAGAAACTTAGGTTTGGGGTACCTAATTAGCAAGGTTTTTTTATGCAGGCTTCTCGGCCTTGAATTGCCTAGTTCTGGTGATAAGGATGCAGGGAGAGCACCTTTCACATGGGAGATTTATTTCCTGCTTTCAGGGGGAACAAAGACGGGAGGGTCAAAAAGCCCTTTTTGCTTTTTAAGTAACTTTGACCCAAAATAGTCAATACGCCATTGTGGAACATCTTGAGGCACCTATCCTGGGCCCCAACAGTAGTAACAGTAGCGGCAGCATTAGATTATCTAGATTCAAATGTCAGAGTTTTTAACTTACTAGCTGTGTGACGTTGAGCAAGTAGCACAATTCCTTTGAGTGTCAGTTTGGGAGGACTGAAATCAAAGGAAGTTATTAGTCAAGTGAAAGTGCTTCACAAATGCTTTATGGTTTAAAAACTCTAAAATGTCATCCTTTTGCCTTGAATTACATCTTTCAATATTCCAAGAAAATCTATTCTTTTGGTTAGATCATATGCAGGATGCTGGGCTGACATCATGTTTAGAGTTGCCAGATAAAATACAGGACACCTTGTTAAATTTAAATTTCAGAAAAACAAATAATTTTTTTAGTATAAGTATGTCTATGTGCCAATACTAAAAATTATTTGTAATTTATCTAAAATTCATAGGTACAGAGCATCCCGTATTTTTATGTCCTATATCTGGCAACCCTAATTATATTTTAATGGATAAGTTTACAACCTGGAGCACCATTCCTTGATCTACTGTTGTTTGTATCATCTTAGAGATGAGGAGATTGACTAGATGGCCTCTGACCTTCATTTCAAACCTGAAGATTTTATAACTATAATAAGAAAAGGAAGATGATGGAATCAAACTTGCTTCAAATTCCAGTATCGCCCCTTCCTACCTATGTGGATTTGGTTAAGTTAGCCTCTCGAAGCTTAGCTATTATTATTACGTAGAATTTTCTTCGAAGACAATTATTTTCTCCTCAACGGATTTGCATTATCCATTTTTAGTGCTCATTTCTGAACTGTGTTTTCAAAATTTTAACTATCTCTCTTCTAACAGAACACATTCAGTGTTCTAGCTCTTGAACTTAATGGTTAAGAATCAGTTAGTTTTCCTTCTTTTTCTTGTTTACAATCTCTGGGATCCTAACAGGAGCTCCAGGCTCACCAGCCAAACTTGAGAATTTCAAGCTGGTGGAGAGAGAGGTTTCAAAGTCTTCCTGTATAACTTAAAAGGGAGAGGGAATTTCAGGATTTAAATTTAATGTCTCCTCCTCCCCTCTCCTCTAGGGGTGGGCGAGGGACTTCGCCTGGGCCTGGCTGCAGACAGCTCCTATTCATTAAGCACCTCTGCTGTCTTCCAGTTACTGGGCTGGGCATCTCACATGTAGTACCTTATCCAATCCTCCCGTAGCCCTGTGAAATAGACACAAGTTATCCTCATTGTATTGGGTAGGGAAATGTTCCCATGTGACTAGGCTGGGCGGAAAACTCATAATTGATTCCTAGGTCATGGGAAAAATGTCAGTCAGGCTACCCAATTTCCTGGTTAGTGAATAGCTTGTTAGTAGTCCCCAACTAGCCTATTTGTTTCTCTGAGGCTTGCTTAAGATGGAGCTCTGCATAGGTGTTTTTCTCCCAGAGACGTGCTGTATTGTAGGGTTTGATGGAATGTTTAGCATTTTCCTTCTTCCTTACTTTCCCTATGGGAGCTGGCTATCTACAAGTCACCAAGTGGCCAAAATGCTTCTGAGTTGTTATTTTTAAATAGTTTGAAAAACATACCACAAATAACACATGTTCATTGTTTGAGTTAGAATACAAAGCTATGTGAAAAACAAATTGTGATCTACCCCCCTCCCTGAGGGACATTGTTAACATTTTGATGTAATCTCTTCCAGATAGATAGATAGATTGAGATGTATGATGTTTAAGTTGTAGTTGTTATTTTACAGAAATAGGATCACACGGAACAAGCCATTTTGGAATCAACTATTTTTTCACTCAACAATGTACCTTGCTAAAATATGGCCCCAACAGAATTTACATTTTTGTTGGGGAGATGGCCAACATATGTATACTAATTTTTAAAAGAGCATTACATTAAAACATAAATTATATGCTACAGATTCTGTATTTTTTGACTTTTATAGGTGTGTCTCTTCTGGAAATATGGGTTGTGATTGGTATTAATCCATATTCTACTTTCATTTAATTACAGAAATCTTGGAGAAGAAAAAGTGACATTGATAGTGGTTGTTCTTTAGGCCTTATGAACAAGACTTACAGCTTTTTATAGCTGCCTTATATCTGGAGGAATATTTTCTGGCATGAATTCTGACTTAAATTTACCTTGAAAGGTTTCTTGGGTCTATTGAAAGGCAGAATCTGCCCTTACTCTATGAAAGACACCAAGGCTGTGTGTCTTGATGATTTCACTTAGTGAAACAAAAGAGTTTAGACCTCAACCTGAAAATTAAATTTCAGAACATTCCGCCCCCCTCATCCAATTCAACATACCAAGCTATTTTAGGCACCAGATCCACATTGCCTGAAAAGTTGTTCAGATTCTGTAATTCACCTGGTGATAGGTAGCCCAAGTTGAAGTGATGGCTTCACTGTAATGTATGTTTGAGTGTTTGCTCTGAGGATGAATTCCAGAGAGATCTGTTCTGTGGTCAGCCAAGGGAGCAGAGGAAATCATACCTTCTTGGTGACAAGGGCTTTGTACCCTCAAGGTGCTCTGTAAATGCTTATTGATGGTTATGAAAGATGAGACTCTCCAAATTCCTCTGCTCTATTTTTTGCCAGTGGGAAGATTTCTTTTTCATTAGGTAGCAATGATCAAAACAGGCAAACACATTTCCTGCCACAACCAATATAGTTTAGTGGAAGTAGCAATGAATGTGCCTTCAAAGACTTGAAGTTGAGTTCAACGTTGCTACATAGTGGCCCATTGACCCTAGACAAGTTACCAGGCATGGTTTCCTTATCTATAAAGAAGAAATAATGATCCTTGATTTCTTTAGTGGATTCTCGTGAAAATAATATATAGGAAATGCTTCGTATACTATAGATCGCTTATGATAAAGATAGAGCTAACATTTCTTGATCAAGGCACTCAAGAAAACCAGGCACTGTGCTAAACACTTTGAAGGTATTATCTAATACTCAAATCCCTAAGCAGTAGATACTGTTGCTATTCTCATTTTACAGATAAGACAGCTAATGGTTAGGGGGCTTGAGTAACCTGCCATGGCCACAAAGCTTGAAGATAGCAGAGCCTAGATGGAACATTGTATAAATAGTGATTATATAATTGTTTTTCTCAAAATGTTAGGTGTACTATTGTTCTAAATATAATGTCTTTAGGAGAGGCACAAGGACTTGTTTTTCAAGCTACGCATTTATTTTAACATTAGGAAAAAATATATATCTAGCACATGGAACTGCTGATTGCAGGGTTGTGACTTCTTAGAATGAGGGTAAAGTCCCAAATGTTTAATTTAAAGGAGTAAGATGATTTGAAGACAAGTCTGAAATAATAGTATGGGTGGTAGGCAGATGTGGTAAAATCAGACTGAAGTGTGAGATACCTATGTCATTAAAGCTGTAGTATTACACATGGCATTTATAAATGCTATATATAATAAGATTTTGGTGTTTTGTACATATGGGCCATAGAAGGGTATAAAAACTCAAATATTGACCTTTATATAAAACAAACCCGAAGTATTCAACCCAAGGTCAATAACAATAATATTAATAATGATAGATATCATTTATTGAAGCTTACCATGTTTTAGAGATTATGCTAAGTACTTTATGCTTATAGTCTAACTTAAATGCTAGGTTTCATTTCTACCTGGAGAAGCTGCTCTATAAGGAACACCAAGAAGCTCTAGATCTGCACTGTCCAAAGTAGAAACCACTAGTAGCTTGTGCCTATCAAGCAGCTCAAATATAGGAAGTCAAAATTGAGATGTGCTTTGAAGGAGTTCAGAGTACGCCTCCCCAAAATATGCCCCTTTGGGATAAGGATTATTTTGAGCCAAAGACAATTGAGAAACAATAGATGAAGAGAACTCTCTGCTCACCCCCTATCTGCCTAAAAGCTGGGCATACATTTCCCTTGGGAAGGTGTGCCTCCTCTCCTCTCCTGTACCTAGAGGAGGAACATAACCACTATCACTGGAGACAGAAAGTCAGCATGGAGATGGGTCTGCACAAACAAATCTTACTAAAATAACCCTTATCTTCAATTAGTTTCTCCCATATATTTACCTTCCCACAATTGACTGCCCCTAGAAGGCCAAGCCCCTTTTCTTACGTCTAGTCACTTCCCCACAATTTATCACCCTTTGTTAAAATGGTATATGTGCCCGTAGGTCTAACCACCTCATTGGGTCATCACGTCTTTTCTATGAAGGCCTCCATGCATGTAAAAATTAAAATATTAGCATCAAATACAATTTGTATAGCATTCTCTTGTTAATCTGTTGTTTGTCAGTTTAATTTGCAGGCCTCAGTGACAGAAAATAAGAAGGTAGAGAAAAAGTTTTTTTCCTCCCCTAGATCTGTAAGCCTAAAATACACATTGGGTTTTGAACATTTAGTATGAAAAAGAAATATAAAATAGCTCAACATTTCTTATGTTGGTTACATATTGATATGATAATATTTTAGAGACATTGGGCTAAAAATATCATTGCAGTTGATTTCACCTGTTTATTTTTTTTTAAATACTAGAAAATTTAAAATTACATATGTTGCTCTCAATTTTGGCTCATGTTATATTTCTGTTGGACAGCCCTGCTCTAAATGAGGTGTATAATGCACTCCTGGCTTACGCCTGGGCTGAGCTCCCAGGTTAGAAGATTTTCAGCCAGGAAGATGAGGTTTTTCCTTTGATTTAATTAGCAGGTGTAAATGCAAATGTATCCAAGATCCAACTACTCTGCTTCTGCATTTGCATTTTCCTGCAGAGGCCACCAGCTGCTGAAAAGCCAGAGAGGGATAACGAAGTCTGCTTCTCGCTGCTTTAGAGCCATTAAACTCTTAAGGCAGGACATTGCCCCTTGATTCTGTGTACAAATAAGAGAATATTACAATTAGCATCCATGTAGTTACGCTGATGTAATCTAATGGAGTTGGGGCAAATCACATTATTCTGGGGCTGAAGTGCATTCATGATGGGTAATTTATTCATAGGTGAGATATAGTGGTCTCTTAAGAAGTCTCTTAGAGAGTGCGTTCCAGCACCCGAAGCTTTGGAGAGTGATTTTTATTTCAGCAATAGATGTCATTAAAAGAGGTAAACACAGAAACTGAGACTTCAACCTCACCTCACCATAGTGCTAACACAAGTTCATGCAGCCTGGACCCAAAGAAGGAAAACTTCTCTTGAGGCAAATGATCGCAGTCTTTCCCATTCTTGCTTTCTCCTTATTAAAGGGCCTTAGCAAGAACGTTCTCTGCAAAACCAAACTACACACACTGATAAAAAGAGAGTCAAAAATCTAAACAACCAATTCATAGGACTGAGTAGGCAAAGCCCAACGCTAGCACTTTCCATTTGCTCGATCATCCTCCTGTGGATTCTTATCCCTCCTCACAGTCCACTTCCTGGAGTTAGAGAAAGTGCTGGACTCCAAGGAGAACGCTCAAGTTCAAGTCCTGTTACAGGCATTTAGGAGCTTTCTGCCCTTGGAAAAGTCACTTGACTATTCTGAGCCACTCCGCCTCAAAAATGTCATCAAGTACATGAAGGAATTTGGAAAACTGCCTTGTGGGCAAGGGTGAGGCATTTTCATGACTAAAACCTTTCCAGGTCTCATACCTTAGCTTTTGGCTGCTTATTAAACTTTCTCTTGGTAATATTAGTGAGAGTTAAAATTTAGTGAAAACCCACCACATGTTAGGACTGTGCTGCCTCCCTCTCTTTTCAACTTTTTCTGCTGTGAAATATTACACACTTACCAAACAAAAAATGTAAACATACATCTTAATGGATTATTATAAAGTAATTATCTGTATAACTATAATCCAGATAGGAAACGGCATTGCAGCACCCATGAACCCCAAAATGACCTGATTCAACAACTCCTTCCTCCCCTTAAGGGTAACCATTCTTTTGACTCTATGATAGTCACTTTATCACTTCTCTTTATATTTTTAACACCATAGGATATATCAGTAAATGCTATGGTTTTGGCTGCTTTGAAATTTTAAATAACCAGATCCATACAGACACTTGTGTCTGACTTCTTTTCATCATCATGTTTGTGACAATCATTCATGTTGTTGTGTATAGCTGAAGTTTTTTCATTTTCATTGCTGTTCTCTGTTGTGTGAATACACAGTAATTGATTTATTCAATTTATTGTTGATAAACTTTTGGGTTGTTTCTAATTTTGGCCTATTAAAATAATGCTGCTGTGAACATTCTTGTCCATTTCCTTTAGTGCACGTGAATATGCATGTCTGATGGATGTATTTCTAGGAGTGGAATTACTAGGTCATAGGTTTTACATATGTTCAGTTTAAGTGGATACTGCCCCAATTTCCAAAGTGATGGTATCAAGTTACACTCCCATCAGCAGAATTTGAGAGTTCCTCTTGTTCTACATCCTTGCCAACAATTGGAATTGTCAGTTTAAAAATTTTTAGCCAGTCCTGGGTGTCTGTAAGGTGTTATCTTTTTTGTGGTTTTAATTTGCATTCCCATGATGGCTAATGAGTTCATTTTCATATGTCTTGTAGCCATTTGGATCTCTTGTTTGGTAAAGTGACTGTTCAACTCCCTTCCTGACTTTTCTACGAGGTTTTCTGTCTTTTTCTTATTGATTTATAGAACTTAATTTTATATTCTGGATATAAGCCCTTCATTGGTTATACATGTTGCAAATATCTTCTCTGACTCTGTGCCTTGCATTTTCAATCTCTTAATGATGCCTTTTGATGAACAGATGTTCTTAATTTTGATGTAGTCAAATATATCAAACTTTTATTTCATGGTAGTGATGTGTTCTCTTTAAAAGTCTTCTCCTACCCTGAGGTTATGAAGATATTCTCCACATTATCTTCTCAAGGTTTTATTGTTTTGCCTCTCACATTTGGAGCTATAATCCACCTAAAAGTGATTTTTTTAAAATGAAGTATAAGTAGGGGTCAAATTTTATTATTTCTATATGGACGTTCAATTGTGCCAGCACCATCTATTGCAAAAGCCATCCTTACTTACTCTATTATTCAACAGTGACAATCTCTTCAGCTGGGTTTTCCTGAAAGCTGAGCCCTGAGGCAAAGGTTGTATGGAGGTCGTTCATTTGGGAACCCCAGGTAGCAGAAGCACAAGACAGGGGAAGTGAAACAAGAGGACAAAGGAAGCCAATGCAAGGACTGCTGCTATAGGTGACTGGTGCTCAATCCTTTTAAGGAGTCTTCCGAAATGCAACTCAGAACACTCTGCCCGGGGACAAAAGGAAGAAATATTTCTCCATTGGGTCCTCCGTTGCCCAAAGCTTGCTTCACAAGTGTTAACTCCCCTACACCTCCAGGTTATATGTGTGTGAGTGCTAGTGTGGGCATCCCATGTTTTGGCATTTCAGATGTCCTAGGGCAGGAAGAATGAGGTATGCAATGTGGGTCAAAAGCAAGGTGTGGCGTGGTCGCATGTGCGAGATGCTGGTCAAGACCAACATGTTGTTGCAGCAGCAGGCTGGAGTCAAATGTGACACCGTGAGGATTTCCACGTGGTTCACAAGAGGCTCTTTATTCTAATCCATTGGTCTATTTATCTCTGTTTGAACCAATACCACACTTTACTGAAAGCTGTAGCTTTACACTAAGTCTTTATATCCAGTGGAGCAAGTTCTCCCACCTTGTTCTTCTTCAAGAGTGTTTTTGGTAATGTCAGTTCTTTGCATTTGTATGTACATTTTAGAGTCAGCCTGTGAAATCCCACAAACAAAGTGTTTTGGATTTTCGTGAAATTGCCTTGAATCTATAGATCAGTTTAACAAAATGTGCCATCTTTACAGCGTTGAGACTTTCATGAACGTAATTTATCCTTCTTTAATTGCTCTAAACATTTTCTTTAACTTTTTTGTAGAGTAGTTTTGTACATCTTTTGTTTGATGTATTTCTAGGTATTTTTGTGTGTGTATGTGAGGAAGACTGGCCCTGAGATAACATCTGTGCCCATCTTCCTCTATTTTCTATGTGGGACGCTGCCACAGATGGCTTGATGAATTGCAGGTAGGTCCATGCCTGGGATCCGAACCTGCGAACCCCAGGCCACCAAAGCAGAGCACGTGAACTTAACCACTATGCCACTGGCCGGCCCCTAGGTATTTGTTTTTTAATTTTCTAACTTTGTTTCTGTTATATAAAAAAGAAATGGATTTTTTAATGTCCTGTAATATTGCTAAAGTCACTGGTACATTGTAATAATTTATCTGTAGATAATTTAGATTTTCTACATATTGTAGTCATAGCATTCATGAATAATGATAGTCTTATTCTCTCCTTTCCAATCTCTGCATGATTTATATCTCCTTCTTGCCTTACTGTCCTGGCTAGGACCACCTGTATAATGTGGAATAGAAATGTGACAGTGGGCATCCTTGCCTTAATCCCAGTCTCAAAGGGAGTGTTCCAATATTTTACTTTTAGGTTGCTATTAGACTTATAAAGACATTTTTTATTAGATAAAAGAAGTCACATTTCTATTCTTAGATTGCTAAGAGTCTTTAAAAATCATGAATGGATTTTGAATTTCATTTAACAGCTTTTCCACAACTATTAAAATACATATTTTTCTCCTTCACCATGTTAATGTGATGAATTATTCTGATTTTTTTACTTTGTATTTTAGAATAATTTTAGATCTACAGAGGAGTTGGAAAGATGGCACAAAGTATCTCCATATGCCTTCACCAGCTTCTTGTAATGCTAACATTTTACAAAACCATGGTGTATTTATCAAAATTAAAATTGGATATCTAAAAAAAGTTAAACCAAATGTGTTACTAAAATAAACTTCAATTTGGTTATAATTTTTATCCTTTTTATATATTTCTTAATGTGTCAATTAAAAAAAATTTTTTTTACATTTATGGGTAAGATTTTCTTAAATTTTCCTTTCTCACACTGTCCTAGCCAGGTTTTTATAACAAGGCATAATCAAATGCATTTGGGAATTTTCTCTTCTTTGGAGGAATTGGTAAAAGATTGGTATTACATTTCCTTAAATGTTTGGTAGGAGTCTTTGTGGGTAGGTTTTTAAATTATGGATTCAATTTATGTAATAGTTATAGAACTATTCAGGTTTTCTATGTCTCTTCGATTCAGTATTCTTAATTTGTATTTTTCCAGGAAATTATCAATTGCACCACAATTTTCAAACTTATTGTTTTAAAGTTGTTTATAGTACCTTCTTGTTGTCTTTTTAATTGCTCTCAGATCTGTAGTGATATGCTTCTTTTTATTCCTGATATTATTTATTTGTTCTTTCTTCCTTTTCCCCTTAATCATCTCACCAGAGGCTTATCAATTTTATTACTCTTTTCAAAAGAATAATATTGACTTTGTTGTTCTGTTTCACTGAATATTTGTTTCATTGATTTCTGCTATTATTTAAAATTTTTTTTCTTTCTTCTATTTCCTTTGGCTTTATTTTTCTTTTCTTGATCTAACCTCTTGAGATGGATGTTTAATTCATTATTTTGTAGTCTCTTTTTTTGTAACGTATGTATGTAAGCTATAAATTTTCCTCTAAATACAACTTTGGCTGAATCTCATGTTTTGATAAGTAGCATTTTAATTATTATTCAGTTAAGATATTTTCTAATTTCTGTTTAAATGTCTTCTTTAATTCATGGGTTGTTTAAAGTGTATTTCTTATTTGACAAACATGAAGTTTTCTAGTTACCTTTGCTTCTTGCTTAATGGCACTGGAGTCAGAAACTGCGTTTCTTGAATCCGTTGCAATTTGTACCAGCTTTATGGACAGGGTATGGTCAGTTTTCATAAGTGTTCCATGTGTGCAGTCACTGGGTACAGTATTCTACACATGTCCTTAAACCATGGTCACTACTGCGTATCGTTCAAATTTTCTGAATCTTCATCATGTTTTGTCTTTTGATGTCAATTACTGAGAGAGGTGTATTTAAATCTATTCTGTTGATGGGTCTATTTCACCTCACAATGATTCTGGTATATTTTGAGGCCATAAAATTAGGTACATCTTCCTTGTGAATTAAACATTGGTCTTTACTATAGGATTTTGAGCCAATCTAGTACAGAGATGACCTGGGTTTGGGGGTTGTAGTTGCTGTAGTTAACACCCGCATACCAGGTTTTACATTCCTCCAGCTGTATGTTTAGGATGGGGAATAATTTGCTAGATGGTTTTCCTCAAGGTTGGCTCCACCATCTACTTTAGGTTTCCCTTTGCACTTTGCCTCAGAGATTGTCTCTCTCTACCTTTTTGTCCTTTTGATCCTCTCTTTTCCTCTCCCAGAAGTTTCTGTTGTCGCTGGCAACTGGATGCTTGTTGGTAAGGGTTGGGTGAGGGGCATCCTCTGTTCTGATCAAGCCTCAGTCTTTGGCAGGTATTATGTCTCTGGGTCTTGTGGGTGTGGGCTGCTCAGAGTTCTCATGCCCTTTCCTGGCTGTAGTTCTGGGTCCAGCTGCATTCCTGCCTCTCACCCTAGAGTAGAAGAATTTTTTCTGTTTCCTTCCCTCAGTTTCAAGGAGGTTTTACTTGAGTACAGGAGAATGACATTGTTTCCCCCCGAACCCAGATTTGTAGGGGAGAAAGGAAGAAGGTTCTGGGTAGGCTTTGTGCCCCTGCAGCTGTGGCTGCTGTTCCCCCTCCCCAGGTCTGTACTAGGAGGGATGCTCTCTCAGGACTCTCACCAATCTTTCTGGAATGTGTCCAGAGAGGTCTGTGGAGAAGAAACCACAACTGGGCCATGTAAACTCCTCCTGTATTTGCAGCCCCAAGGGGCTTGACACATTCTCTCTAGCCCACACTTGGCCTTTACCAATTCACAAACAATTCCAGCTAAATTCTTCTTACTCACTGTCTGGCTTTGTCTGTTCCAGGTAAGCAAGTACTCACATCCCGTCCTCTCCTGCAAGCGCCTGTCTCTCCATTTTCAGACTACTTATTGCCCTGTGACTTCAGCTTTCTGATAGGTTTAAGAAAAGTCACGAACTTGCAGTTTTTCTGACTTTTGTGTTGTTATTGTAAGGAAGGAATGCTTTTTGCAGCTCTCCATATCCCAAGCAGACCAGAAGTTCATTGGATTTTTAAATCCGTACATTGATGTCTTTCTTCAGTTTTGGAAAATCCTTAGCCAGCATCTGTTCAAATATTTCTTTTGCTTTATCTTCTCTCTCTCCTTCTTCTGGGTCTCCAATTAATATGCCATGTTAGACCTCCTCACTGTGTTACTTTTTCTTCTCCCCAGAGGCAATACTATTTGGAATGCCTTCCTATCTGTATCTTTTTTTTGGCTATATACATTTATATTTATATATATGTACATACATATATTTATTTTGCCAATAAATGTTATGTGGTATTGATTTGTGTGTTTTAATTTATACAAACTCTAACTTACTGTGTATATCATTCTGCAACTTGTTCTTTTCATTTAGTGCTATAGTTTTGAAATCTATCCATCTATATAGATCTAGTTACTTCATTTAAATTAGAGCATTGCAAAATCTCCATGTGGTATTCCATCTATGAAGGTACCATAATTAATTTATCAATTTCTCTATTAGTGAAAATTTAGGTTGTTAAAGCCTTTCCCCCTTCTTACAAACTTTGCTTCAATAAATGACCTTGCATGCAGTATGTGGTACCCACATGCAAATGTTTCTTTATGGTATAGAACCAGAATTGCCGAGTAATAGATTATACCCTTTTTAAACTTCATTAGATATCGCCAGATTGGTATCTGAAGTGATTATAATAATGTATAATCCTGTATGTTTTCCCATATCTTCACCAACGTTTGGTATTATTATACTTTTTGATTTTATTAATCTGATGTATATGAAATGGTGCCATATAATCTTAATTTCTTTGGTGTGAGTGAGGGTGCACATTTTTCATACGGTCAGTGGTTGTTTTGACTTCCTCTTTATATCCTTTGCTACTTTTTCTGTTTTATTTTTCTTAATAATTTATAGGCATTCATATAAATTCTTTTTACTAATCCTTATTCTGTGTTGCAACTGCTCCTAGTCAGCTCCCTATCATTTAAATTTGTTTATGGTAGTTTTATCACCCAGAATTTTAAGATTTTAACATAGTCAAACTCAACAATTCTTTTCTTAATTAACTGTGCTTTTTCTGTCTTGTTTAACAAATCCTTTCTGATCCTGATGTCAAAAAGACTGTTTCTACGTTTCTTCAAATAGATCTAAATTTTTTTCTTAACATTTAGGTCTCTAAATCATCAGGAGCTTTTGTGTATAGTGTAAAATAAAGGTTTAATTTTATTTTTTCCAAATGGAAACACAGTTCGTTAAATAATCTTACTTTTCCTTCAGATTTGGGATGCTATGTTTCTTATATTCTAAGTTGCCAATGCTTTAGTAAGTTTCTAGCTTCTCTATACTATTAATTGATCTCTTTGTCTATCCATACGCTAATGCCATACTCCACATTGTTATTTTTTTATAAGAATTCTGTTTGGTTTTAATTATAATGGTATTTAACTTTATAGATTAATTCAGAGAAAGTCTTCATATCCAAGAAATTTAATCTTTCCATCTACAAATCTATTTCTCCATTTATTCAGATCTTTTTTGTGACCTTCAATAACATTTTCTCCATAAGGTATTAAACATCTTTTATTAGATCTCGTTCTTGATTTTTATAACTATTGTGAATAACTGTTTTCCTCATATTTATTAATTGATTATTGATAATACATAAAGAATTATAGATTTTTGTAGTTGATTTTATATCCAGTAACTGCTGAATTATAAGTTCTGGCAGTTTGAATTTTTTCTTTTAATTTTCTATATAGACAAATCATTAGTAAATGACAAAAATTTCTAACTTTCTATCAGGTTTTCCCCCCATCTTATTCCATTGGCTAAGACTTTGTGTAAAATAATCATAGACCATATAATGAGAATCTTTTGTCGTGTTCCTGAATTTAATGGGAATGCTTCTAAAATTTATCATTACACATTATATTTGCTGTAGATTTTTGTACCTTTTAACAGAATAAAAATTTTTCTTGCTCTTCTTTGTTTGGTAAACACTTTTATTAGGAGAATGTGTGGAATATTATCTACTGCCTTTTCCACACACAATGAGATGAGCATATGTCCTCTCACCACTAGTCTGTTAGTGTGGTGATTTTTTTAGATATTCTGATATTGAAACAATCTTGCATTCCTGGGATAAACCATACCTGATCACGATTTATTAGATTTAAAATACTGTTGGATTCAACTAGTGGGTATTTTATGTAGGAATTTTATATCCATGTATATAAATTAAGTTGGTTAATAATTCTCTTTTCTGTTACTGTTCCTTTCTAGTTTGGGTATAAAAAATGTCCCAGTCTCATAAAGTCAGTTGGGTAGTTATCTTCTTTTTCTAAACTTTGAAGCATTTTACACAAATCATAATTTAAATGTTCTTTGAATATTTGTTAAATTCCTTTCTAGAACTGTCTGGGCCTCAAATCTTCAAGAGGGAGAAATTTTAAAAAAATATTTCTAATTAGTTCATGTGGGAAGGGGGAATTTGCTATGTCAGCTTAGTCTGCCATTTTCATAAGAAATCCCATTTTTCTGTATATTATTACATTTTTTCCACAAAGGGTAAACAAAGGTACTTCTTTTTCAACTTTTAAAATTACATATAAAAAATTCCTGATTGATAGAGGATTTAGGGGATGGTTTGTGTATATTCAGGGGCTTATGTTTGACATAGGGAAACTGTGTTCTCCCTCCAAAAGAGGGTATTGTCATTTGACCCCTACTCAGATGTTGGATACCATCATTCCTGGCCTGTAGAGTAAATAATAATCTGGGTACCTATTTGCTGCCCTTTATATAACAATAATGAACTTATGATGAAATTTTTTATTATCTGTTTTTTACACAAGAGGAAAAAAGATGATTGGAAAAATTAAGTAACGTGGCCATGGTTACTTGGCTGAGAAAGTGGCAGAGAGGGTTGTAAAATCATGTGTATCTGATTTAGTACATCACGATTGGCACTGCAGAAATATTTGCTCTTTCCCTTTAATCCTTGCTTTACTACACAGTCTCTAGCTAAAGAATTACTTGTCAAGCCAATTTTCCCTCAAGTTTAATTTGATTTTATAATCTCTTTGGCAAAAGCAATGTTTGCAACATTCTGTTTAGGCAAAAGCAGTGTTAATATTCCCTAGGCCTTTCGTGATTATTTTACTGCCTCCTCCAAGTTATCTGTACATAATCTTTTGTATCCTTGGCTGGATTTATTAGTACAGTCTCAACAGATCCATTGAGTTGAACAAAAGATTATGAATAACTTTTTTCTTTAATCACTGTAAATTGATCATACAATTGAACAAACAAGTTTTTAGTCAAAATGGCAGAACCATCAGAAAGGCTTGTTTCACTATTTCTGTTTTCCGGCATACCTCTGCTTCAGCACATGTGAGAGGCAAGATTAGTGGGGTGGTGAAAAGCCCAATCTTGGTATCACAATGACTTGGTTTTGAATCCTAGCCTCACCCTTTTTAATGGGAGCCAAAGGGAAATTGAGCAAATTACTCAATGTCTATAAGCTAGGCACTCTCTAACGTACCTTTCACCCGTTTTTATTTTTATTTTTGAGATATAATTCATACCATAAGATTCACCATTTAAAAGTGTACAATTTAGTGATTTTTAGTACATTCACAGGGTTGTGCAACTATCACCACTATCTAATCCAGATCACCCAAATTAGAATTCTACTATCTAATTTCAAACCCCAAAAAGATAGTTTGTACCTGTTATAGTCACTCCCCATTTCCCCTCCCCTCAGCCCCTGGAATCTCTAATCTGCTTTCTATGTCTACTTTATTTTACGTCTATTGTACACATTTCACGTAAATTAAATCATGTGATATATGCCCTTTTGTGTCTGACTTTTTTCATTTAGCGTAATGTTTTCAAGGTTCATCCATGCTGTAGCATGTGTCAGTACTTTATTCCTTTTCATGGCTGAATAATATTCCATTACAGGGATATACAACTTTTGGTTATGCATTAGCCAGTTGATAGACATTTGTGTTGTTTCTACTTTTTGGCTAATATGAATAATGCTTCTCTGAACATTAATGTACATTGTGTGGACCTATGTTTCCATTTCTCTTGAGTATATACCTAGGAGTGGAATTACTGAGTCACACGTAACTCTACGTTAACTTTGTGAAGAAGGGCCAGACTGTTTTCCACAGTAGCCATATCATCTTACGTTCCCACCAGCAGTGGACAAAGGTTCCAATTTCTCCACATCCTCACCAACAGTTGTTATTTTCTCTTTTTGTTTTAGTTACAGTCTCCTAGTGGGTGTGACAAGGCACCTCATTTTGGTTTTGATTTGCATTTTCATGATTTAATTTCCCTAATAACTAATGAAGATGAGCATCTTTGCATGTATTTATTGACCATTTGTGTATGTTTGGAGAAATTTCTACTCACATTCTTTACCCATTTTTAAATTGGGTTGTTTGTCTTTTTATTGTTGAGTTGTAAAAGTTACTATATATTCTGGATACTAGACCTTTATCAAATATATGACTTGCAAATATTTTTTTCCATCTGTCAGTTACGTTTTACTTTCTTGATTGCTGACACATATTAGATGTAATATATAATTTAATCTTATAGCATCATTGTGAGGTAAGCAATGTTATACCCATTTTATAGCTGAGGAAACAGAGTCAGAGAGGTTATGTGGCTTGCTCAAGTTCACACAGCTAGTAGGAAGCAGGAGATAAATTCAAACTAATCTCTGGTGCAAAACCCATGAACTTGCTGAGCAAAGCAATGAATGATTCATGACTAGCCAAGAAGTATAGATATGGCTATGGATTCAGAGGAGGCAGAAACTGGTGTGAGTTAGAGTGATCTGGGGAAGAGTCAAGGAATCAAGATTTCAAAAGGATACACAGAGAGGAGTATGGAGCATCCTTAAGGCAGAAAATATTATTAGCAAGGGCCCTGATGTGGGAACACAAAGTTGATTTAAAAAACAAGAAATAAATCGGTGGGGCTGGAGTGAAGGATATTGTAGGCAATTGTGGGAGATTAGACTAGAAAAGTAATTTAATGTCAGATAATGAATTGCCTAGGTGTTATTACTTTTTTTACTGCGGACAGGCAATGGGGCACCGTGGAAGGCTTTCAAATAGGACAGTGACAGGATAATAGTAGAGTTTTAGGGAAATAGCCTGGCAGAGTTGGTAAATGGAGAGAAAGACTAGAATAAGAAGATATTGTTGGAAACTGGATGCAGATTTGTTACGAAATGTTGAAAGCCTGGTGGAAATGTTAGGGATGGAAAATGGAAAAGTATGAAGGGACACAAGAAACGTTTCACACAAAGAATCTGTAAGTCATGATGAGTTACTACAAATGTAAAAGAATCTACAAATTAATTTTGCAAATTAAATATGGAATAATAATAATAATAGTGCCTGACACTGAATGAGTATTTTTTATTGGCAAAGGGAAAGAGAAACATCATAGACAATTCATCTTGATGAATGGGCAGGAATTTAGACAGAGGGTGATATTCAAGGTGGATAAAAGGATATGCTAAGTTTCTTGAAGGTGTTATTTTACATAATCCCCAAAATAACTCTGTTTTACAGATGACAAAACTAGGTCTCAGGAGGTGGAGCAACTTGCTCAAAGTTACATAGCTAGTGTGATCGTTATTTTATGTGTCAACTTGACTGGGTCACGGGGTGCCCAGATATTTAGTTAAACATTGTTTTTGGGTGTGTCTGTGAGAGTGTTTCTGGATGAGATTAGCATTTGAGTTGGTAGACTGAACAAAACTGATTGCTTTCCCTGATGTGGGTGGGCATCATCTAATTTGTTGAGGGCCTGAATAGAAGGGGGAAGAAGGGACAGTTTGCCCTTTCTCTGTGTGACTACCAGAGCTGGGACAACGGTCTTCTTCTGCCCTGGGACTGGGAATTATACCATCAGCAACCCTGGTTCTCAGGCTTTCGGACGCACCCTGGTCTTCACCATCGGCTTTCCTGGGTCTCTAGCTTGCAGACAGTAGATCACAGGACTTCTCAGCCTCCATAATCGCATGAGCTAATTCCTCATAACAAATCTCTCTCTGTCTCTCTCTCTTTCTGGGTGTGTGTATATCTCCTTTTGGTTCTGTTTCTCCAGAAAGCCCTGACTAAAACAGTTAGTAAGATATGAAGTGAGGATTCAAGCTCAGATTTGTTGTAATACAGTATGAGGGAACCAAAAAAAAAATTCTAAGTTTTTAATCTTGAAAAACTGGGAGAATAGTAAGATCACTAACTGAAAGTTCAAGCATTTGAGAGGAGCTTGAGGGAGGAAGAAGGTATTTTGGCTTAGGCTTCATGTGAAGAAGGGCCATTTACTTGGAAATGCCTGAAGGGAGGGAGGAAGGCAAGATGTGTGTGTTGGAGGGGAGAGAGAAAGAGAGAGAGAAGAAGAATCATAGCATATGCGTAGCAGGGAGGCTGAAGCCATGGGGAGAACCCAGTCACCAGTGTAGAAGAGCAGAGTGAAAACAAGAATACTAGACCTTAAGGCAAGTCGAGGCAAGGGACGTGAAGAGTGAACCAAGAGGAGGAGGAGGAAGATGAGTGGTCCGAGAAGCAGCAGGAGAGCAAAGAATTAAAAGGAGGGTGTGAAGGGAAATCAAGAAAAACAAAGACTAAGAAAAGGCAGTGCCACATGGTATCTGGTGCTTTTGAAAACCCACTTCAGAGAGATGTGGTGTAGACTCAGTCCAGGGGCTGGAGACATCAGAAAACCAACACTAGAAACGAGGCCATAGGTGTAGACCATTTATTTATATAAGTTGGCAGCATTCTGAAGGAGAGAGGACTGAAGTGAGAGGAATGCCAGAGTCTAGAGATGTGTTTAGAGTTGATGGAATGCTGTGTATGTTTGGGGAGAGAAGGAAGAAAGAAAGGTAGAGGGATCAAACAAAACCAGAGCTTTCAATTGAAGAGAAGCATTTCTAATGGTGGTATTAGATATCTGCTAATGGATAGAGAAGGTTTTTGTTGTTGTTGTTTAAAGCCAAATGCTAATGTTTATTTTCAGGCAGTGTAATAGACATTTAATTCTCTCAACAACCCAGAAAGGTAAATAATATTATTAAAATTTTTAAAGACAGTGACTGGGGCATTGGGTCCTTCTCTTATCCCTACATCATACAGAGTGGGTGATCAGCCATGAGCTTCCAGTTAAGGACATGTCTTTCTGTGAGTTTTACTTACAGGAATTTGGATGACAAAAGTAGACAATCGTCTCTAATAATAATAGCTAACATAATCATCTCTAATAACAATCATTAATCATGTTAATTATTAATCATAATAATTATCTCTAATAATAATAGCTAACACTGCTGTGTATTTGCTATATGCCTGGCACTGTTCTAAGTGTATTATATGTATGAACTAGTTTAATTCTCCCAGCCACCCTATAAGGTAGACACTATTACAGATGAGAAAACCAAGACCCAGAGAATTTAAATGACTAGCCCAAAATGGTGGTGATGATGTCAGAACCGAAACCCAGGTGGTCTTGCTCCAACGTTTGTGCTCTTAAACTCTACACTAGACTGCCTTAGTATTGCATTGTCCTTTAAGGTTTCCAAAGCTCTTTTTTATTTCTCTGATTCCCCCATCAGCTATATGGGATGTGTTTGCACTTTTTAGCGAAGTGGTAACTGAGGTATAGGCAAGTTAGCACTGTCACCAGTGAGTAAAGGATTGAATATGAAATGATATCCAGAATTGGATATCATTTCTTAGAATTGCATGCTTCTCCTTAGGAGATGACAGAGGATAAAAGGGGTCAAGACTAGAAACTGGCGATGTGGTGACTCATCCCAGTTCTGTCACTCATCAGCTGTATGACCACTGCCAAGCCATCTTGCCTAATCAGGCTCTTGGTTTTCCTCTCTGTAAAATGAAGGGGTGGGGTTTGCTGATACTCCTACTCTAGAGCAGTGAGGTCCAGTATAAACATGATGCAAGCCACGTATGTAATTGAAAGTTTTCTAATAGCCACATTAAAAAAAGTAAAAAAAGCCACTGAGTAAAATTAACTTTGATCATATGCATAATATAACCCAATTTATTCAATATATGATCATTTCAGCATGGAGTCAATATTTCAAAGGCTCAGTAGCCACAGGTGGATTGTGGCTATAGTATTGGACAGAGCAGATCCATACCTTAAGTAGTAAGTAGCATGAAGCTCTTCCCCGAAGACAGGTAGCGAGAAACATCGCAGCCAGCAGCAGATGCTGCTGAGATACTTGCCTGCCCATCTGCTTGGCTTCAAGTCCTCCTTTTCCTCAGGCTCCAAGGCATCTGCCTGCCTCAAGTAGAGTAGGAAATTATGAATGATGGCCCTCTCCCTGCAGCCCCAGCCCCTCAACAGTCCCCGTGAAGCCCATGCAAGGGCATCATCTTTTCAGGCTGACAGCCCCAGGAGATGACACTTGTGGTAAATTAGGCGGAATGCTGATGAAAAATGAAGTGTAGTCATAATCTAGCAGTCGGCAGAGCCTAGTGTGGTCCTTGACAAATGCATGCTCTTTTAGATCTTTCCATGGTGTTCAAGTGCTGGATCATCTATTATCCTGCATGTTATGTATGAGGAGAGAAATAAAATGAAATGAAACTCACATAATCATCGTAAAGGCAGATTTACTAGATACCATCATGGTTTGTCTGGGGGAGGAAATCCCTTTGCAAGAGGGCATGCTTGTTGAAAACATCTTTACAGTGAATCAGGGCTTTTTTACCCCCACACTTAAGAAGTACAGGTCAATCCTAGAAGCGTGGAGGGAGAATAGCATTTCTCTTTCATTAGGCAGGCAGGCCAACGAAACCAGCACATTTGTAAAAAACCTAACAGATAAATTTTGAATAATTATTTAATTTAATTCATAGAGGTCCTAGAGATCTACTGGTCTGCTTCTGAGAACACTGAGTAGTACAACTGGGTCCATGATTTGTGCCTTTCAGAATAATCTTATAAAAATAGAAAGGCATTATTGATATCCATAAACAAAATTGACACTAATGAACACAGTAATAAAAAAAATTTTTTTTAAGTAAATAGTGTGGCATCCCTTTTTGGTCAGGAATTGTTTTCAAAATTTCATCTATATGTAAATTAAATGAGGTGATGTGAAATTGACGTTGGGTTATAGAGCTGGGAGGAATTGTAATGATCTTCTGGTCCACGGCAATCAGAAATGCAGTGACTCACCTCTCTTATCCACGGCAGATGTTGCTAATCAGCCCTTCTTCCCAGTAAGCCTGAGTATGGCTTCAAACTTCTTTTTAATAAGGAGTTCTAGGCAGCAAACACCAAGCAATCAGCATTATCCAGGTGAACCTATTCACCTTCCCTCATCTAGTCCAACCTTCTCACCTTACACATGAATAACACAAGGCTGAGAGAGCGAAGCTGCTCTCTACAGTCTCATTTACCAGGAAATATTGGTGGGAAGATTGGAACCCAGGCACGTCTTCTGGTCCCTAAGCCTGTCTCTTGCCACTACATTCTACTCGTGGATGGTTTGGGCTGCAGGAAAGTTCTGTATATTGTGCAAAAATCTGTTTCTTGAGAGTATCTATGTGTGGATAGATAGAACCATGACCCTCCTTTGTGGACACAAAGACCAAATTCCACAGAGTCCCATCCGCATGACAATTCTTTAGATTCTTCAGAGCGGCTCTTATGCCCCAGTGTGAAGGCCTCCATCACACACATGTTCTTGTGCTGTGATTATTGTTCTGTTCTTTGTTCCAGGCGTTCTCTGGTCACTCTGGTAGCCGTGAGTGTGTCTACATATCACTTAGAGAGTGAGCTCCAGAAACGGACACTATGCTCCTAGTGTAGACTGACCACTGCAGGATAAGACACCTATCCAAGACAGAATATGGATTATTTGAAGGGTTTAGAATAAAATTCCCCCAGACTTTAGTCATTTACACACTGTCATCACAATTTTTTGCCATACATGCATATGACCTTTATAACTTTTTATGGAATAATTCTTTGAAACATTTACATTTTTCTTACATAAATTTACTTTAAAAAGAATCTTTTATTACCACAAATAAAAAATAGTTGACATACAGAGAAGGCAGCCATAAAAATGAACACAATGAAAATGAGAGCATGTTATTCACTTGTAGTTAAATACTCCATTACCTGCCAAAATCTCTGTGTTGAAAGGGAAGGTTATAGGTGTCAGAGAGTTGTGAAAAACATACTAGTATCGAATCAAGACTTTATAATAATCAAAAGAATGGAAAGGAAAATGATAAAAGAGTAATTTTCTCCCTATGGGATTCAGTGTTATTTAAAGATGTGCCCGCACAACCCTAACAGCATCACCTGCGTCACCTAATGTGATGCCTCTGGCTGCCCCACATCATCCCATGAGCAGCCAGGGCTACACATCCTATGCTTTGGAAAATATGGATCCTGTGTACTTCTATCACCAGATTTCCTCTCAGCTGCCTAAAGAAACAATGTCGTCTTTTCAAACTCGGTTGTATTTCTCCCTCCACCAGCCAATAGCCTTTTCCTTCTGTGGTTCTTTCTTTCCCCCACTCTGACACTTTAATCCTGTGCCATAAGTAAGGATGTTTCAGTGCAAGCTGTCTGAGATATTCTCTGTTGTCCCTCTGAGTCATGTATTTTTCTCCTTGATGATTTCTAGGCTCTCTTCTGCTCAAAATGATCCCTGACAAAATTGGGGGAACCTCACACCTCAAGGAATCAGTCTCCTATAAGGGCCTCATTGCTTCCAGAGCCGCAGAGATGTCACGGACAGTGTTGCCATTGCGGGATCATTTGAGATATGTGGGAAGGCCTCCCTGACAAGCTCCCTTTCCCTTACAATCCTGTGTTTGTTGTTGGAAGCCCCACCATTTGAGATGTGGTTAACAGCATGGGCTCTGAAGTCTTACTCTCTGGGTTTGAATCAAGGCTTTGCTACTTATCAGCTTTGTAACTTTGAGAAAGTTAGTTAACATATGACTGCCTCAGTTTACTTATCTTTAAAATGAGAATTGCACTAGTACCCACCTCATGGGGTTGTTGTGAGGATTAAATGAGTTAATTCACATAAGGCACTAAAAACAGTGTCCAAACCTGTAATACTCACTCAATGTGTGCTAACAATGGTGATGACTACTGTGATGTATTTCCTCAAAGGTATATTTCTTGTTTATGATTTTTTTTTTTGACCAGGCGTAGGGAAGGAAAGGATAGGAAATATGTTATCCAAGGAAAGAACACAGGACTAGAAATTCAATTCCTCAATTCCACCCCTATCTCTGACAAGAGGCATTTTTTTGAACTTGTGCTTTTGTCTCTCTTGCTATAAAAGTGAGGAACATATTAATACTATCTTAAAGAACTTGTAAAGCAATTTTCCCAGCAACCTTGTGAGAGAGTTCTTGATAATTAGCTCAGTTTTGCAGACAAGAAAACTGAGATTCCCAGAGATTAAATGGCTTATCCAAGAATTAGCCAGTTTGTAAGGTGTCAATTGGGCCATTCAGGTCATCTTCTCTTTTGCTTACTTCAGAGGTAGGGATGCAACGAAGATCTAGGAAATAAACATTAAAAAAAATAAATATGGGAATAAACACTTAAGAGGGCTCTGGTAGCCAGGGACTAGCCACTCCCGAGGTTTTTCTATCACCCATGTGTTGATGATGTCTAAAAGTGTATTTCTAAGTCATGACTTCTCTCCTAAACTTTAGGTTTCTATTTCCAGCTGCCTTTTGAAGTTCTCATAATCACCTCCAACTCAACCCAAATGGATATCATTAGCCTCCCCTCCAAGTCCTCTCCTCTTGTTCTTTTGATACCGGTTAATCATGTCATCTACCCCTAGCATCAGTGCCATGCTAGATTCTCTCTATCCTTCATCCCTTTCTCCAATCAAATCCTGCCGATCTTCCCTTTTAAGTATCTCTACAAGTGCTTCCTCCTGATACTTCCTATCACACTGACTTGGCGCGGGTCCTCTTCATCCCTTTTGTGGGTGATTGCAATAGTCCTTTAGGTGCCTCTCCTGCCTCTTATCTTGCCCCTCTTCACACTGCACTGCAGGCAGAGGGCTCCCTCTAACATGCACTTAGGCCACAACACTCCTCATTACCAGAAGAACAAAGTCCCAAATACTTGGCATGGTAGACCCATCCCCACCCCTGATTCTCTTCTTCATTTCAGCCTCCCCTGCAACATGGCCCCAACCCCAATACTCATGTCATGCTCTAGTCATTCTGAGGAGCAGATTCCCTGCACATCTCTCCCTTAGTTCTCACCACTGGATTGTGAGGTTCTTGAGAGAGGGACGTTGTCTCATTTATCCAAGAGGCAGTCTAATGTAGTGGTTAAGAGCACGAGCCCTGGAATCATACTGCCTGTGTTTGAACTCCAGTTTAAGCTGTGTAATTATGAATAAATTACATAATCTTCCTATGACATTATCTCTTGGTTCTCAAACTTGGTCACACTTTGGAAATACAAGGATAGTTTTAAAAAATAATGATGCTTAGGTCCTGCCTCCAGAGGTTGTGGTTTAATTGGTCTAGGGTACAGCCGTGCTATCAGGAATTGTAAAAACTCCCCAAGCAGTCTAATGTGCAGGCAAAGTGGAGAACCACTGCTCTGTCTTCTTATCCCTAAAATGAGGTTAATAATAGTATGTACCTCCTAAGGTTGTTTGATTGAGTTAATTAATGTAAAGGTCTTAGTACAATATTTGACACCTTGTATGCAATCAGTAACTATGGCTTATGATTTATTTTAAAAGCAAGGGCTTTGTTATTAACCTTTTTGTTGTGAAATAAATCACACAGAATAAAGTCATAAAACATAAACATAGAACTTGATTATTATAAAGCAACCATCTAGAGAATCACCTCCCAGAACAAGACATAGAACATTCTTACCACCTCAGAAGGACCCCCCATTCCTTCCTAATTATAATCCTCCTTCCACAAAAGTAACCACTGTCCTGACTTTTATGGTAAACACTAATATTTTATGTTTTTATCACCTACTTATGTGTCCCTAAATATTACAGGCAAGGTTTTTCTGTTTTCAAACTTTATTTAAATGGAATAATTTGTGTCTTCTTTTGCTCATCATTGTGACTATGAGACTCATCCATGATGTACATGTAGTACCTTCATCTTCATGCTGTGTTGTTTGGATAAATCACAATGTATTAATCCATTCTGTTGTTGATGGACATTTGGATTGTTTCTCGTTTTTAGCTATTACATGTAATGCCTCTGTATCATCCTTCTACATCTCTCTTGGTGCACATGCGCAAGCATTTGCATTGGATAATTCACAGAAGAGAAAATGCCAGATCACAGGATAGGTATACGTTTAGCTTTCACAGATACTGGCAATGTTTTCCCAAGTAGTTTTTAACCAATTTTCACTCCTACCAGCAATGCATGGGAGTTCCCACTGCTCCATATTCTCTCCAATACTTGGTAGAGTCAGCCTATTTTTAGCCATCTGGAGACAGTGTAGTGGTTTCTCCTTGTAGTTTTAATTTGTATTTCCCTGATTACTAGTAAGGCTGAGCATATTTCTATATGTTTAGTGGCCATCTTATCATTCTGTTTTGACCGGCGCCAGTTCAATTTACCTGCCCATTTTTCAATTAGGTGTCATTGTCTAATAGATTTGCAGTTTAAAAAAATATATTCAAGGTATGAGACCCTTGTAAGTTTAAGTGTAAAAAAAGTCTTCAAGGTATTGCTCGCCTATTCACTCTCTTAAAGGCATCTTTCGATGAGGAGAAAAATCCTAATTTTAATGTAGTTCAATTCACTAGTCTCTTTCAAGTTCTGTCTAAGATGTCTTTCCCTACTTTGTGGTAGTAAAAGCTATCCTCCTCTATTATCTTTCTAGAAGCTTTATTGTTTGGGCTTTCATATTTAGATTACATATTTGTTTCTGGTGCGGTAGGTTCAAGTTTCACTTCTTTCCACATAGATATACTGTTGACCCAGCACCATTTATTGAAAACTCTATAGTGCAAACTTGATAATAAATCAAATGTCGTTTTACATATGAGTCTGTTTCTGGGCTCCCTTTCACCTCTATCTGTCTACCATACTGTTTTAACTACTGAAGCTTTCTAATAAATCTTGATATCTAACAGAGCAAGTCCTCCCAACTTCATAATTTTCAAGAGTTCTTATCTATTCTCTGCCCTTTTCATTTCCATACGAATATTTGGATAAGCTTATCAAGTACACACACATACGTCAGTTGGGATTTTGATTGGAATTACTTTGAACCTATAGTTCAATTAGAAAATTAACTTCATTACATTATGAGACTTCTAATCCCAAAACATGGTGTATCTCCCGATTTATCTGTCTTCCTTAAGTTCCCTCTACAATGCTTTCGAGCAGGGCTTCTTAAACTTTAGCATGCCTCAGAATCACCTAGATGGCTTGTTAAAATCCCAATTGCTGGATCCAATCCCACAGTCCGAGTATATCTGGGGTGCAACCTGAGTATTTGCACTTCTAAGTTCCCAGGTGATTCTCATGATGCTGGTCCTAGGACCATACTTTGAGAATTACTAATGTATGATTTCCGGAAAACTGACCTTGTATATATTTTATTAGAATGATTCTAACGTATTTGGAACTTTTGAAGGTATTATAATTTTGTTTAAATTTTATTTTCTGTCTGTTGATATTTTTAATATTGACTTTGTATCCATGGACTTGCTATACTCAAGTGTTCATTGTAGTAATTTACGCATAGGTTGTTCTGAGTTCTCTATATAAACAATCCCCAGGAAGCTATCAAAGTGCTGCTTAGCCTCCTCATGTCTATTCCAATTTTGTAAATGCCTTAATTTCAAAGATGGCTCTAAATACCTGACATCTCTCTGGATTTCCTCCTTTAGGATCTTGGTCCAGTAATTTTTCACAACCTTACTATCTCTCTGATGCCTTTAAGCAGACACTTTTGTATTTTGTCTGTATTTTCTGACTGTCCTCAACAGGAGTGCTTGTCTGAATTACTTTGCCACCAAACCAGAATAACTCCCCTTATCATAAGTGGAAACCAAGGTCTCCTAATTTTTCTCTATAGACTATCCTTTATTTTCTTCCTGGAAAATGTTCCTTTAAACTCTTCACACCAACTATAGTGTGTGGAATACTTTTGGTATTCTTTATTTAAAATACCTTTTAGAGGAGCTCAGTGGGCAGAGTATAGAAGGGAGTTAACAAAGGTGATGAAGACAAATTTAACTACTCACAGTTTTGGCCAATGTTAGTGTTGGGAATAACTGTAACCAAATACATATTTCAAGTGATTACTTCTTCTGTATTAAATGTGTTGTCTGTATCATTCATTGGACATGGGTTTTGGGCAAGTCACATAAATTCAGCCTCAGTTATCACTTCTGTAAAGTGCAAGAGGGAAGAGGATTCATTTGGTAATTTCTGGCTCTAAATTGTAAGCCCTACAGAATAAGATCAAAAGCCTACTATAGGACCTTGTGGGATTCCCTCTACATGGTGGTGCTCTAATACACATTTGTTGAATAATGAATATCTTAATCTCTAAGTGAATTTATCTAGTTTATTATCCTCTTTGAGAACTGCCAGGCCTTATCTCCAGGACCACCTATCTGAGAGTGCTAGTCCAGTTGTTTACAATTGTCCCCCCATAACAACAGTGGGAATTGTAAAACATGTAGCCTGTAAAGGTACACATTGGAAGGGAATAATAGGGAAAGAATTTCTTATGATTTTTTTTAGAGTTTGAGGTTACATTGTGTACCAGTGTTTCTGCAGCTAGATTTTGTTTGCCCTGGCTGGAAATACGACGTGAGATTCATTGTGCCTGAACTTAAATATCAGTTACATTACTAAGCATTTAATAGACTGAAACGGATGCTTGGTAATAAAAAGCCTTTTAACAAGAAGGTGAAGATGGTATTATAGGAAGCAGAAACAACTCTGAGTGGAATGGTTCACGTCACACACACACCTATGCTCTCACAGACACACACCGCAAGAGAAATCATTGATTGGCTTCAGGTTTCATCTGCAACGTTCAGTATAAGCCTGTTACAAATCTCAGAAGGGAAATGCCAATCAAGGAATTCATTTGTTCAGTAGTCCTCCAAGACCACATATTCACAGCACTATTCGGATGAAATTGGTTTGGGAGGGTGGCTGGGAAATGAGAGTGGTTCCAATCTACGAGTGAAGGTTTGGCCCCAGATGTGCTAATATTAATTTTGGGACTTTCACTCTTCCAAGTATTTCTGGCTGCAATGATTTTAGGAGCTGCTGAGCTCAAAGAGATGACCATAGTAGACAATAAACCTTGATTCCTTGATTCTAATGAAGGGATGGATGAGCTCGCATCTGCTCCCTTGTATCAGAATGAAATCCTTCATTGCTCCCTATGAAGAGTGGACAGGTCTGACTCAGCTCTTAGGTTGTCATTAGAAAAACTGATTGGTAAGTTCGTCTCTCTAATCCAGTTCAAGAGACATAAGTAAAGTTTGATTCTTGGCCAAACAAGGTTCCAATCTTGTTGGGGAGGCAGACACTGCCACAGCAAATAAAACTGCCAAAATGGAGGTACAAAATGTTATGAAACAATGGGAATAGGGAAGATGAACTCAAACTGAGTGGGATTAAAAATAAAATCTTCAAAGAGTTTGTTCTAACTCCATTATTGGCATGACTTAGTAAGCTCTCATTATGAGAAATGGCTTCAATTTGATGAACTTTGGTTCATCATTGTCACATGTCAATAGGATTATTCTTACTCATAAGTGAAATCTGAATTCTTGCACCTCATTCCTTGTACCCCTGCCACTAACCAAAGCTTCACTTATCTGCTTGGGTATTTGGCATTCTTTCTTGGGGTACAATCATCTTATTTCATTATTTAAGAAGGCTTAGTAAGGAGTAACTGTAAAATTGATTTTCACAGTGAGATACACGCCCATGGAGTACCACTGAGTCATAAGCATTAACACATGGTTCATAAAACTAGAAAAGGAACATAGCCGTCTGAAAAGAGATATGCTCCAGATCTTTGCATTCAGTCATATGTATTGATCTTGACAAAACTTTCTGTAACTATCAGGCCACATTGTTTTCTCCTTTCTAGAAAAGGCTATTGTGTAAATTACAATGAGGAAAACTAGTATAGAGAAGACATAAATAAAGAACCATGTGAATATAGAAAAAGGAACAACTTAGTTCTTTCTGGAGCATTTAGGGAGCAATTCCCAGGGCATTTGAGTTGGACCTTGAAGGATGAATTGGATTTTCCCAGGTTGGAAGGAAAGAAGGTCATTTTATACAGGGAAACAGCATAATCTCTGTGGTTCCTCTGCACATGTCCTAAATCGCATATCCTTTTGAGTTCTTTAACCGTTCCTTATAATCATGCTTGGGGGCTCAAGAAGCACCGGTTCATCCACCCTCACAATTGGTTTTATACAGACAGGCACACCTTGCCTCACCAGTTACTGCCTTTTGGACTGTCTGCTGGAAAAGCAGGGCCATCTGTTCTGACAGACGTTACCCAGATAACGTCAGTGATGCCAAGGGCTTTTTCTTTCTCCTCTGACCTACTTAGTCTTCCACAAACCAATGTTGTCTCTCCTCCTTTATCATGTTGTGCTAAGTGCTCATTGTTTTCTTCCCTCCTCCCTTTCTGCTCAGCAATGTTCTCTTCACTTTTAGCAAAACACTTAGCCATGGAACCAACTTCTGAGTTACTGTGCTCCTAAATCCTCTTTGCAATCCATATGCAATCATCTGCTTATTAAAGTTAAACGAGTTCAACTGATACTATAAAACCTTGATTAATGGCAACATATGGGTAATGCTTCTGGTTAATTGAATTTCCAGGTTAACTGAGGGTTAAATGGGAGATTTAATAAAATTGCCAAGCGCTTATCTTTATCTGTTTTATGGCACTTACCACATTCTACCTTGCCTGGGCATTTTTAAAGTTCATGTGTTATCTTCCCTAATAAACTCTGAACTCTCTGAGGGTCAAGTCTGGGCCCTGTACTTGTCTGAAACTCAATGTGGCCCAAGAGATAATATTTTTAAGACAATGCTATCATCTTCATCATCACCATCATCATCATCGTAATTGTGTCACGGTTAATAGTGTGGACTCTGTAACCAGACAGCCTGAGTTTGGATACTGCCTCTGTCCTTATTGGTTCTGTGGATTTAGACAAGTCATTTAACTTCTTGGTGCCTCAGTTTCTTCATCCATATAATAGGAGTAATAATAGTAATTATCTCACAAAGCTATCATGGGAATTAAATGATTCAATATTTATGAAGTTCTTAGAATAGTAAGCAAGGCACTTTACTAAGTGCTCTACATATGTATTCCCATTTGATGTCAAAGGAAGATGCTATTATTACCCCATTTTACTCATGAGAAAACTGGAGGGCAGAGAAGATAAATAACATACTCAAGGTCACACAGATAATAAGCATACAGGCGGGTTTGAATGAAAGAAGTTTGACTTGACAACCTACACTGCTAACATAATGTTCTTCTAAAAATCAAATTTTTGCATCTTCTTAATGATCGTATCTTGGATCTGCCCAACTATGGGAAAAGTGTTTACTTCTAACATTGCATGTCCAACCAAGTTGACAGGGGGCACTGCTCATCACAGTGACAAAGGAAGCCAGGAGAACGAGGGCTTCACTGTGACTCATGACCTGTGCTTCTAAGACTGTTGCAGTAGCAGAAAGAACACAGTGAAGCATCCAATAGCCTTACAAGTTAAGCACGTCTCTTGCACTCACATTTCATTGGCTAAAGAAAGTCACATGACCATCCCTAACTTCAAAGAGGGTAGGAAAGTGCAGCCCTACAGTGACCCAAGAGGCAGACAGCTAAAATACTCTGTGCATAGCAATAGCTACTAGGGCCAAGGTTTCTCAAATTATCTGGCAAAATCTGCGCACCGAGATGTAGGGTTAAACGGGTAGGTGTACAAATTAGAGAGTTAGGTTCTTACTCTGGAGCATGGTTTCTCAACCTTGGCACTATTCACACATTGAACCAGATGATTCTTTGTTGTGGGGGATGTTCTGCACTTTTTAGGATATTTCGCAGCATCCCTGACCTCTATTCATTAGATGCCGGTAGCAGCTCATCTCCTCCAGTCATGACAATTAAATGTCTCCAGTCATTGCCAGATGTCCCCTGGGAGGCAAAATCACCCCCAGTTGAGAACCACTGCTCTAAAGTGACCTCATTTGTACCCACAGCTGTTGAGTCACAGGGAAATTCTGGTTATACTATGACCCCACTGTATAAATGAAGAGCTTGTGGAAGGCTTGCCAAAAGTCATGGGTTTCAAATTGGCACAAGAACCTGCATCCCCTGAATCTGTCAAGTACTTTTTGCTGTACCATATTTCCTAAACTCTTTTTTTTAGGTTTTTTACAGTGACTTTATACTCTAAGTTCTTCAGTGAATCTGCCTCAAATTGTCAGCACCTGTAATTTTCAGCCTATTTATTTTTCTTGGTCCAATGTGGAAGTAGGGAACAGCTGGTCATCATGTTCTGTGTAATAACTTTTCATATATTTGAAGACTGTTATTAAACCATCACCAAGCTTCTCTTTGCTGGGTAATTGTTATGCTCAAACATGTGCTAGGAATTGCGCAAAGCCTGGGACAAGATAGAGTCTCCAAACTAATGTTTGTGCATCAAAGTTGAAGAAAAGCAAATTTTGACTGAAAATATCAGCTGAGAAATAAGTCTGAAATCTGAAACTGTGAGGTTTAGTTTTCATAGATTTTTCTTCTTTTTTTCCTCTGTTTATTATGGTTATTGTAGCTGACCTGCAAATTTTAATTTATTACTGTGGAAATTAATGCCCTAATTAAGATTTTATAGTACTTCTAATCTTAATGATATTTTAATGGAAATCTAGTGATGGACAAGATACTGCATCTCTGCTTGTCACATCTCAGGGCACAACCAAACATAATCCAATTAATTGCACTGGTGCTGACGAGAGGTCGTGGCTTAAAACAAGACCTTCCCACAATAATATATAATTTGGACAATCAGGGATAAAAAACTACCATTTATTCCATGCTTTCCATCTGCCAGGCCAGATGCTAAGAGATTTACAACAATTATCTCATTTAATCTCATTAACTCTAAGAGGTAGATGCCATTATTATTCCCATTTTACATAATTAGAAACTGCAGATCAGAGAGGTTAAGTAACTTGCCTAATGTCACAGAGCTGGCAAGTAGTAGAATTTGAGTTTGAAATCAAGCAGTCTGACTCGGAATCCCATGGTCTTAACTGTAATAACACATGGCTTCTGTGCAAGCATGGTCTATGTCTTGCTAATTTTTGTATGTCCAATGTGTAACTCCTAGAATCTGTTTTCAGCAATATTTATTCAATGAATAAGCAAGTGGTGAATGACAGAGCAGAAATGTGGCACAGCAATATGGACTGTGGTTTAGAACATTATGTGAGCATTATGTGCTCAGGCTTCGCTGTCCCACTTCACCCAGCACACCCCAGGGTGGGTTAGATGCCTTCTTTAGGATTCCACGCTAACCTGCGTGTGTCTCTATCCATGCATTGACCTCATTGTATTATAATGATCTATTTATGTGTCTATTTCTCCTACTAGAGTGGTGATTTTCAACCAGGGGCGAGTTGCCTCCCAAGGGACATTTGGCAATGTCTCCAGACATTTTTGGTTGTCAAACTGGGGGTGGCTACTGTCATTTAGTGGGTAGAGGCCAGACGCTGCTAAACATCCTGCAATGCACAGGACAGCTCTGCACCACAATTAGCCATCCCAAAATGTTGATGGCACTGAGATTGAGTAGCCCAGTTCTAAACTGAGAAATTGAATAGTCCTGTCCTAAACAGAGAGCTCCTTCATGAAAGAATCCTTGTGTTCAGGATCATCTCTGTGTCCCAGGTGCCAGGCACAGTGTCTGGGATATCACTGGAGCTCACTATACATGAATCAAAGGAGTGGAGAGTGAAAGAATGCATGAATGGATGATAGAAGGAGCAATGCAGCCCAACAGACTGGGTTCCATTTTCGGAGAGTGTAGGTAATCACCCAGCTACTGGGAGAGCTACTGCCAGTTAACGTAGGCCTCCACCAGGCTAGGGGAATTTGGACATGATGAATTCAGATGTAGCCCATAGGCAGATGGTATAAAGGAAGAGTCATGGGATATTATTTTGATGTATTAATCTATGATTTTCACCTTTACTTGCTCTTATGTTGTAGCCCTGCTTCCATTTATACAGCAACTAGAATATTCTTTAACTCCTGTCCTCAGAGAGGGGAGCAGGGAAGCAGAACTGGAAATTAAAGAATAAAATTTCTGGCTTTGGAGTTTCAAAAGCCAAGGTTCAAGTATAAGATAAAAAGACTTAGAAAAATACAGTCAGTCATGTCCAGTTTTCCTATCTCTGAGACTAGATAAAAAGGTCTTCTGACTAGAAGGAAGGAGAGAAGAATCAGAGTGGGAAAAAAAGCTTTGTTCCAAGGTGAGTCTGTGAGGAGAGGACTCCGAGTCTGTTCTGCTCTTCTGGGTTTTGGGCTGGAGGTAGAGAGAGCATCCCCAAAGGGATCGAAGGATTCTGAAAACAGGAATGTACTTCCCCCGTCTCTGGATAAACCCCCAGGGGAAGGTAAGATCCCAGCATTCCCTTGCACTGGAATGGTGCAGGAACCGTAGAGCAGAAGTGACTGCATGGAGTATCTAGATAGAACCGCCAAACTTCCCAGACCTCAGAGTGGCACCGATGTGGCTTAGTCATTCCCACGTGGTAGAACAAGGTCAGGCCACAGTTAGCACAGCCAGGTCTACAGAGGCCCTGGGATTGGGGAAAGGAGGATCCAGCAGTGATCTCAATGAGACTGGACTGGAATGAGGGTATCTCAAGATGCCAACATGGATGGATGACAATGACCATTACCAGTTCCTCCCCACTTATGCTATGGTCTTATTATAGCCTTGGGGAAAAGAAGGGGTAGGACATTCTGAATTGAGTGAGTTTAGCTTCTACCATAAAGAAAGAAAGCTTAGAATAGAAATTAAATCCAATTTAAGAAAAATGTACTTACATGTCCTGCCTCTGATCTTGTGGTCTACCATTTGTACTTGCTACAGAAGTTTATCAGATGGCAGTAGCCTTCCAGCAGCAATCCTGAAGTTAGGGGAAGGCCTTGCATACCTAAATGAGTTACTAATAAGAGCAAAGCATGATTCCAGTATTGACGGGGTAGCATACGAAAGAAATAATCAACTCAGAGCTTCAGTCCTTGGGAGCAAGGCAGGCTTCCTGCCGCCAGAACTGTATTGCAAGGAGCGGACATTGTCTAGGAAGTGAATGAAGTTGTCGAGTTCCCAAACTCTGGCACAAGGTCAAGCTGAATTAGCAATGGCTGAGACCTGATACGGTGCTCTGAGCATGGGATGGAAACTGCTTCAAGTCCTTCCTTCAAGGATCATCCTTGGCCATAATGAATGCGATGGACAGAGTTTACAGATAGGGCTACATGGCTTCAGTCCTGGGGAAGAAGGAGTACAAGCCTGAGAATACTTGTCTAAATGATTCAGTCTTTGACAAATGAATATTAAAAAAAAAAGACAATGTGAATTACTAGATAAAAATATTGTCCACAGTACTCAAATTGCATGTCAAAAATCTTGATGGTTTTAATCCAAGAGCCTTATCATTCAGGTATTAATTTTTCTGTCAAGCATTTTTACTACTTATTAATCTGACACTTTGGAGGGCCTCCATTTGGAAGAAAGTATTATTGGAAAAGTATTTCTGAAAACCCTTTTGGGTTCATCTAATTAAAACACCTTCTTTTCCATGGACTTTTTTTTTTTTTTTAGTTTGTGTCAGATTTCATGACAATGGCCTCGAGCCCCCAAGGTTTAGAGGAATCTTCTCTATCATTGGTGTGTCCTTCAAGGACCCATAAGAGTTGATCCCTTTCAGTCTCTCCAGGCTCATCTCCTGACATTCTTCATCTCTCATCCTATTCTCTATCGCACTGGCCTTCATGAGTTCTTTGACTACTGTAGTGGGTCGGGTGATGGACTCACAAAAGACGTGTTCACATGGAACCTCATAACGTGAACTTACTTGAACTAAGGGTCTTTGTAGGTGTAATTAAGGTGAGGATCTTGAAATGAGATCATCCTGGATTAGAGTGGGCTCTAAATCCAATGACCTTATAAGGATGTCCTTATAAGTGACGGAAAAGGAGAAGACTCTGAGACACACAGAGGGGAAGACTATGTGAAGACAGAGGCAGAGATTGGAGTGATGTATCTACAAGCCAAAGAATGCCCAGAATTGCCAACAGAAGCTAGGAGGGAGACATGGAATGGATTCTCCCTCAGAACCTCCAGACGGAACCAAACCTACTGACTCATTTATTGCAGACTTCTAACTTCCAGAACTGTGAGAGAACAAATTTCTGTTCTTTTAAACCACCAAATTTATGATAATTTGTTATGGCCACCCTAGGAACTAATACAACTACTCAAAGTTCTTAGACTGCTGTGTGCTCTCTTTCTTGGGGTCCATGCACAAGCTGTGTCCTCTCCTGCTATACCTTCCACCTATTCAACCCCCACTTCAATGACTTCTGGTCAGTTTTTGGCAAACTTCTCTTAGATCCAGACAATAAACCTTTTAGGCTTTGTAACCCATATGGTCTCTGTCATGACTATTCAACTGTGCTGTTGTATCGTGAAAATAGCCATAGGCAATATGTAAACAAATGAGCATGGTTGTGTTCCAGTAAAACTTTATTTATAAAAGTAAATGGTAGGCTGGATTTGCCTGTGGGCCACAGTTTGCTGACCACTGCTTTGGTTATTCTCCAGATCACAGCTTAAACATAATTTCCTTGGGAACCTTACCCTACCTTTTTTTTTTGGTGAGGAAGATTAGCCCTTAGCTAACATAGTTGCTAATCCTCCTCTTTTTGCTGAGGAAGATTGGCCCTGGGCTAACATCCATGCCCATCTTCCTCTACTTTATAGGCGGGATGCCTGCCACTGCGTGGTTTGATGAGCGGTGCGTAGGTCTGCGCCCGTGATCCGAACCTGTGAACCCCGGGCCGCTGAAGTGGAGCGCACGAGCTTAGCTACTACGCCACTTGGCCAGCAGCCCCGTACATTTTTAATATGACTTATCCCACTTATGATTATTTTTTTCCAGCTTTATTGAGATATAATTGGCATACAACATTGTGTAAGTTTAAAGTGTACAGTGTGATGGTTTGATGCACGGATTGCAAAATGATTACCACAATAAGGTTAGTTAACACCTGCATCACCTCACATAACTACCTTTGTGTGTGTGTTTGGTGAGAATATTTAAGATTTAAACTCTTAGCAACTTTCAAGTATATGTTAATTATAGTCACCATGTTGTACATTAGATCCCCAGAACTCATTCATCTTATAACTGAAAGTTTGTAACCTTTGGCCAACATCTCCCCATTTCCCCTACCACCCCAGCTCTTGGCAACCACCAATCTACTCTCTGTTTCTATGAGTTAGGCTTCTTCAGATTACACATATAAGTGAGATCCTATGGTATTTGTCTTTCTTTGTCTGACTTATTTCATTTAGATAATGCACTCAAAGTCCATCCATGTTATTGCAAATGGCAGGATTTCCTTCTTTTTTATGGCTGAATAACATTCCATTGTATATATGTGTGTACCTATATCTATATATCACATCTTCTTTATCCATTCATCTGTTGACAGACATTTAGGTTGTTTCCATTCCTTGGCTATTGTGAATAATGCTGCAATAAACGTGGAGGTGCAGATGTCTCTTCGAAATCTTGATTTCATATATATCCCTCAGATATATATCCAGAAGTAAGATTGCTGGATCCTATGTAGTTCTATTTTTAATTTTTTGAGGAATCTCCATACTGTTTTCTATAGTGGCTGTACCCATTTATATTCTCACCAACAGTGCACAAGGATTCCCTTTTCTCTATATCCTTACCAACACTCGTTATCTCTTGTCTTTTTGATAATAGACATTCTAACAGGTATGAGGTGATATGTCATTGTGGTTTTGATTTGCATTTCCCTGGTAGTTAGTGATATCGAGCGCCTTTCCAGGTACGTGTTGGCCATTTGTGTGTCTTCTTTGGAAAAATGTCTATTCAGGTCCTTTGCCCATTTTTAAACCAGATTGTTTTTTGACTATTGAATTGTATTCCCCTTTATGATTAACTCATTGTACCCATATTTATTTACTCTCTGGTTCCCCACCAAAATGAAAGCTCCCTGAAGTCACGAGCCATGTCTGTGCTTGCTCATCACTGGAGTCCCAGTACCTGATATAATCCTGGCATGTAGCAGTGCTCAGTAATTGTTCTACAAACCCAAGGATAATAAAGCATGATTCTTGGGCTTCTACAAGTACAGGCTCATTGCTGAAATCTGCTTTAAAAATAGGCAGAAGGGAGCTTCTTAAAAAGTTAAACATAGAGTTACCATATGATCCAGCAATTCTACTTCTTGGTATATACTTCAAAGAATTGAAAGCAGGGTCTCGAAGAGATATTTGCACACTCGTGTTCCTAGAAGCATTATTCACAATAGCCAAAAGGTGGAAGCAATCCAGTGTCCATCAACAGATGAATGGACAAATTAAATGTGATATACACATACAATGGAATATTATTCAGCCTTAAAAGGAATGAAATTCTGACACATGCTACAACATAGATGAATCTTGAAAATATTATCCTAAGTGAAATAAGCTGGACACAAAAAGACAAATACTGTATGATTCTACTTATATGAGGTACCTAGAAAAGGCAAATTCATAAAGACAGAAAGTAGAAAGGCAGTCGCGGCTGGGGAGAGGGGATAATAGGGTATTATTGTTTAATAGGTATAGCGTTTCTGTTTGGGATGATCGAAAAGTTCTGGAAATGGATATTGATGATAGTTCCACAGCATTGTGAATGTACTCAATGCCACTGAATTGTACACCTAAAAATGGTTAACATGGTAAATACAATTAAAAAATGCAGAAAGAATTATCAGATCAGATATGGGAAAAGACTAAGCTAGGATGGAACAGAATAGAAGAGAATGGATCTTAAGATGCTATTGCTGGAACAGACCTCAGAGATCAGCCTATTCACTAATCTAGCCCCCTAGTCTTACAGAAGAGGGAACAAGAGCCAGTGTGATTCTCTGGAAGCTGAAGTGGATTTCAGAAGACCTGAGTTCCAGCCCAACTGGACCACTGATTCGCTTGATGTCCCCAGACACATCCTTGGCCCACATCTCTGAAATCTGCGAGTCTACAAACTCTGGTTGCGCTACTGTCCTGGTCTGTAGTTTCCATTTGGGTTTGCTTCTGGGTCATCTGGGCAAGCATGTTATTGGCTTTTGTGGAGGGGCTTTTCTGATTTTCGGCTAACCTTGTTGGTTATTTCCCTCTGCCTGGTCTTCCAGACTCATTCCAATTTCCTGTTCAGTTTTGTGTAAAGATGTCTTCATTAAGAAACACCTGCTTGGCTCACTTTCCTTCACACTATGTTCCAATTCTGTTTCATGGGAGGGGGCAGCCAGCTCTAGTGAAGAAGGCAGGAGGTCTGGCATCTACTTCAGACTCTGACTTAAACTCACCTTAAAATCTTATGTCAGTTAATTGACTTCTAGGGGCTTCCGTTTTCCTAAGAATAATGAAGTTAACAATCCCTGCTTTTTTCTTTTCTTTTCTTTTTTCTGTTAAGTTATTGGATTGTTGTGAGGATCAAATTAGGGGAAATTGACTCTACTTCAGTGGACCCAAAGCAAAAAGAGGAAAACAGTGGTTGCATCTGTTTGGTATTTTTCTACCAGAGTGTATGCTCCAAGGACAAGGGTTCTCTCTGTGCACAAACAGGCAGGGAAGATCAGTAAAAGCTGCTCTGGATTCAGAGGCAAGGAATGGCTTTCAGTCCTAGTTCTGCCACCATCTTGCCTTGTAATGCTGGATAAATCACTTACACCACCCACGCTGACTCGTTTCCTCATCTGTAAAGTGAGGGGCATTGAATGAGATCATCTTGTAAGTTTCCTTTTAGCTTTGACAGCTTATGATTTTTGCACTTCTAGCACTTAGCTCTGTGCCTTGCATATATTAGGAAATTAATAGCTGTTTATTGAGTTGAATTTAGTTAATTGCTATTTATTATTAGTCAAGAGTCATTGAGTCATTGAATCATTTATGTTTCTGGAAAGATGTTTGGTACTTTTTTCTTCTTAGGAGAAAAGTGGCAGTGATCATTTATATTTAGTGGTTCTAAAGAAGACTGGCAATAAAAGTAAGAATAATAACAATAAACAAATATTCAGTGCTTAGTATGTTACAGGCACATACTAGGTATTTTTAAATTTAATTCTCAGCACAACTTTATAAGATAGGTACAGACATTAGCCCCATTTTACAAATGAGGAAATTCACATGTTAAATAACTGGACATGTTCACAACATTTGACCTGAAGGAACAGTTAGTAGATGGTGGAGCTAGAAGTTGAACTTTGTTCAGTCTGGCTCCAAATAGGGTTGCCACATTTAGCAAATAAAAATACAGGACACCAAATTAAATTTGAATTTTAGATAAACAGTGAATAATTATTTTACTATGAGTATGTCCCATGATATCATACTACCCTCATCTGCTACCTGTGAGGTGGGTAATAAATTTTTTACCACTGGCTTATGGATTCAGCAGGTAAAATGGGTTTACCTGAAGAAAATGAAATTGAAATAGAACTCTTATTTCTTACAGGATACTTGGCATTCTATGCTGTAGGACTGGAAATCAGGGTAGGATTTAGTACTAGGTGGTAAAAAGATATAAAATGAAGGGTTTCCATATTAGGAAAATGGCCCCACATGTTGCGAAACTATTTTTATCCTGTGTCTCTCACATCAAGTGATTTTGTGTCTTATTTCTCTCGTGAACGTCCTTTCTGCTTCTCGGCCTTTCAGTTTAAAGGAAAAGATGAAACAAATGGAATTTTTTTAAAAATTCAAGTGAGATCTTTAATGATGGCACCGAATGGAGGCAAGCTCTCTTGTGGACAGATGAGAACGTTGCTTCCGTGTGCTCAAGCTGGAATATCTGATATGTCTGTTGCCATGACAATGGGTTGTCGTTAGTGGGTGATGTAGAAATTTGATCTGTACATTCACAAGGAGTGCTGTTCCAGCCTCTTTGTTACAAATCCAAATGTTATGGAGTTGGAGGTGTTCCACGTTCATCTAAGAAACTGTATTTACAGCAGGAGGCAGTATATCTTATTGATTAACAGCAGGGGGCTCTGGAGGAAGTCAGGCCTGGGCTCCTGTCCGCTCACCACTACTTTAACTCGGTAAAGTCGGCAAAATAATAGTCCCTACTTCATAGGCTTGTGTGAAGAGGATTCACAAAGGGCTTTATCTAAGTATTTAGCACAGTATGTGGCAAATAGCCTTCAATGAATGCCATTGCTGTTGTTATCTTTATCATTATTATTAAATTAAAACAGTCTATTCCAAGGAATCTTGGTAGGGGTTCATCAAGTTGTATTTTTGTCACCCAGTTTACCCACCATAGGGAGGAGGAAGAGTTAAAACTGAAAAGCAAAAGCTGGAACCAGAAAACAAGGGCTCTAGTACTAGTTTACCCTTCTGGTTGTGGGAATTAGGGCAAGTTGTTTGATTACTTGGAACCTCATTGTGTTTTCTGTCAAATACCAATAGTAATGATTGACTTGCCCCCGCCCCAAAAGATGTTATGGGGATTAAATGAGATCGTATATGTGAAATACTTTAAATGTCGGGAAGTGCTATACAAATGTAAGAGATGCCGCCTTATAAACAGCTGGCCATTTTCACAGGTGCTTCTGCTAAGCTCTGCTCCTCTATGACAGCATTTCTTCCCTCAAGTTCAGGAATTAGCCCTTATCTGCCATGAGACAAGGCTGCTCTTTCCCAGGGCCAAACATAGGTGCCATATTTTTATTCCATGAGAGTTATGTTTGCTTGGCTAATTTTATGGTTTGGAAAGTTCTGTTCCTTTTTAGGTGTGTGAACTTGGACAAGCCTCTCTGTGACTCAATTTCTTCAGCTGTAAAATGGGCTGAAAAAGTACTTATTTCATGGAGTTGTAAACGTATAGATAACATACTTAAAGCATTTAGCATGACAGAAAACACTTTAAAAGGTTAGAGACTAATCACTGTTAAAGTCTTTCTGTATTTCTATCTATTTCTTGTGCTCCTATCCTAGGACTCTACATAACTTCAGGTTAGCTTGTCTTGTTTTTTAAGCTTTGGGAATCTGTAGCTATAATTTGAGCAGGCTACCAGCAGAAGAAATGGTATTCTTCTCAGAGAAGTCTGCATCTGCCCTCTAAATCCAGGCTTCAGGAATCAGGAACTCCTACCCTGCTTTTTAACGTGTAACCATATGCTTTATATCAACGCCTACCTACATACATTGAAACTAAAATTACATTTTGAGAAAAAACTACCTCGAGCAGGCAATTAACAAAGAATTGTATACACAGTATTCTCATATCTTAGATATAAGACATATCATTACTTTTCCATTTTCATTCTTTGACATCCTCTATCTGAAAATGGGTGTTCTCCACTTGGATTCTCTCCCTGGTGTCACAACTTTGTGATTCTTGAGCTGCCAGCATTTGAGAGTGTTTAGTTCAATTTGGTTAATTAGTGACTTGTGGCTGTTAAATCAAAGCCCTTTACCTTTCACACTATTAGCAGAGAAGATTCTGATCTCTGTTCAGCTCCTGGCTTCCTCTCAATGAGTTGAGTGGGGACAGTGGAAGTTTCCTTTGCCCCATGACATATCCCACTCTCTCACTCCCTTGGAGAGAACAAAACGTGGAGGGCTATTATGGGCACAGATTTAATTTCTTGAGCCTCATCCTCGGTTTTCAATCTGCTCCTCCTCTCGTGCAACACTTCCCATTTACTAATGATGCCCTTGAAGTGGTCAAGCCCCGCCTGAGTGCCCATCTGAGGCAGACTGCAGGCATCAAATGAAGGTTTGAGATAGGTCACATTTTTTTGTGTTAGTGTGAGGAAGATCAGTCCTGAGCTAACATCTGGTGCCAATCCTCCTCTTTTTGCTGAGGAAGATTGGCCCTGGGGTAACATCTGTGCCCATCTTCCTCTACTTTCTATGGGACGCCCCCACAGCATGGCTTGGTGAGCGGTGAATTGGTACACACCCGGGATCCGAACCTGTGAACCCCGGGCCACTGAAGCAGAGCGAGCACACTTAACCTCTGCACCACTGGGCCAGCCCTGAGGTAGGTCACATCTTAAAGTCAGTGGTCATCCTGAGGTGCTATATAGTTCCATGGCCAATGCCCAAATAGTAGTTATTCATTGAAAGTCCTGTCTCTAAGCAACAGAGAACTTAAGTCAATTTAGTTTTCACAGACTGGATTTTAAGTCACATTCTTTTAGAACCTATGAGCATTCTTTCTTGGAAATTACAATGCAATAAAATACAATTAAATTACAATACGATGGAATCAGATCTTTAACAGTTGAGGTGATATTGTTTCTCCTTATAGCATCACAGAGATTGGCTCAGTGGGGACAATTTCTCCAGAAATTGTCAAGAGTCATTTTTCTACTGAGAAAGACCTAGATTACCATGAAGTTAAAATCCACTACCTGATACATATGATCAAGACATTGGGACTTTCACATGTTTCTGGTGGGAATGTGAAATGGTACAACCACTTTGGAGAACTGTTTGGCAGTTTCTTATAAAATTGACACTCCATATAATCCAGCCATTCCACTTTTAGATATATACACAGAGAAATAAAAATATATGTCGACCCAAAGACTTGAACACTGATGTACAACTTTGTTCATAATAGTCCTAAACTGGAAACATACAAAGGGTACATCACACAGATGAATGGGTAAACAAATTGTGGCATATCTGTAAAGTGGAATACTACGTAGCAGTGAAAAGGCATCAGTTTACCACTTCACACAACAAGATAGATTAGTCTCAAAGGCACTATGCTAAGTGAAAGAAATAGGAAATAGAAGAGCACATACTGTATGAGTCCATTAATATGAAATTCTACAACAGTCAAGACTCATTGTTAGTGGTGACCTAGGGTGAGGCTCATGAGGGGGATTGACTGCAGGGTACCATGAGGGAATTTTGTGGAATGATAGAAATGCTCTTGATATTGATTGAGGTAGTGTTTAGAAAGGTATATACAAATGCCAAACTTAACAAAATATACACTTAAAACGGGTGCATTTGCTGTATGCAAATTATACCTCAATAAAATTAATTTAAAAATTAAAATGTCATAAAAACACCCCAAGGACAGTAGAATGAGTTTTGGAATAATAATGGTATTACTTATGTATTCCTTATCAGACAATAAGCAGATTGGGTAAGTGGTAGGACTATGAAGCACAGATTCCTGCAATAGATTTGAATAAACTCTAAGGAGTGAACATGGAAGATAATCCACGTCTTCTCAATGCATTGTGTTCCAATATCACAGATGTGGAATGTTTTAGCTGGTTGCCAAACCCTTAAGGAGTAAGGAACTCCCTAGCAGTGTCCCAAATCTATCAGTCTTATCCTAGATGAAGCACATGCTATTGGCTCACAGTTTGTGATACACTGCCCAAAGCAAGTCGTGGAGAGAACATTTTGTGTTGTAACAAATCCGTTTTGTTCTTATTAAGAACAGCAAATCTCTTCATTATGTATGATTTAAATTATTTATCCTTGGTTAATTCTTGGAAGGGGGTTTTGAATGATTCAAAGTTAAATTTAGGCAAAGCAAAGAACGAGCTCTGCAGAGTATTGTAGAGTTTCAGAGCAGTTTGGGGAATTAGAAGCTGTGTGACCCAAGGCAAACTCTTTCATTTCTCCAAGTGTCAGTTTACACACTTGTAAAATGGGGACAAAATACACAGTCACAAGGTTGAATAAGGGTTAAAAGAGACGATATGTATGAAGCATACAGTATAATTCTTGGCATATAGTGGGAGAGGTACTTTTTTGTAACATAGATTAGGGAAAAATGAGGGCTTATTAACAAGGAAAAGTATGGAGAGGAAAAGAGAAAGACAATGATGTTTTCCGATTCGGCAAAGACTCATTAGGTTTTGAATATACGAGCAGCAGAGCATTTTCATATACTTTTCCCTCTTTAAGGCAGAGATCTATCCTGACTATCTGAGAAACAGAGATGATCGAGAGCAAGGCACTTGGAAGGGCATTTGCCTGATAATTTGCTCACTGACAGACGTCTTTTGACAGGAAGATCAAAGGCTAAAAGGAAAATGCCTGCCAAAGCTTTTGATAGGGTCTGGCCCAGACATCCTGTAGGGTTTTTATTTTTCTTTCAATGTCAGATTTCCATGTGTCTAAGGTGGAAGTCTTCTTCTCAAATGGGAAGATACCATCAAGATTATAGTAATTACTGATGGAAAACTCTAATGCCTAATGAGACGGTATCTGCAAGTACCTATGGTTGTGTTTCTTTGAAGCATGCCTTATATCAATTATCTAAATAGAGTAATGTGATATTAGCTGATGAGGGTTAGCACTTTTAGTAAGGAATTTTTCCTCTAAAAACTTAACTGAGTAGAAAAGCAACACAGCATTCTGTTTGTTCACTTTCCCTTAGCATGGCAGGTAGGATGACTGTGAGGTCATAACCCACGTATTACAGTTCACCTGGTATAATTGCACACTCACTAACTACAGGCCAAACACGCAGGGGGGAAAATAAACCAGCACCTGGGAATTTGCAGTCTGGTCAAAGGAAACATGAATGTAAATAGGTAGAAAATATGAACAGAAGGGCAATTTAGTTAATTACAATATAACCAGTTCAGCTGGTTAGAACAGGGGTCAGCAAACTTTTTCTGAAAAGGGCCAGGCAGTAAATATTTTCAGCTTTGTAGGCAATTCAGTCTCTTCTGCAGCTACTCAGCTCTGCCATTTTTGTGTGAAAGCAGTCATGGATGCTACTTAAACACATGAGCATGGCTGTGTTCCAATTAAACTGTTTATCAACACTGAAATTTCAATTTCATATCATTTTCACAAGTCACAAAATTCTTCTTTTGATTTTTTTCAACCATTTAAAAATGTAAAAACAATTCTTATCTCACAGGTCGTAAAAGAACAGGTGGTGGGCTAGATTTGGCCTGTGGGCCATGTATTGCCAACCCGTGGGTTGAGCATCACTCTCATAAAAGGGACAATTGCCCAAGGGTTCACTTTATCTTTCCCTACAGAATACTTCATGCTGTGGTTTAGGCTTCCCAGCCTAGGTACCCATCGTTCAAATATAGACCCTTGGTGGCAAGTATTTATACTTTGTCCTAGACATAAAGCATTATTGGATTGCCTCATTTAATTCACATCGCAACTCAAGAAGGTAAGTACTATTATGAATCCCCATTTTCAGATTAGAAAACTAAGATTCCTCCATATTAAATAACTTGACTAATATTACACAACTAGGAAGATACAGAGCTGGTTTCTTGGTGACCAGAGCCCTTGCTCTTTCTTAAGCTACCGGGAGGTGGATGAATGATTCATTGTGGCCATGAGCTGCTTTAAGAAGCACAGTTCACAGCCCTCAGCAGACATATTACCAGGGGTGGTTCAGGACAAAATCTTTGTCTCCATTCACAAAGTCATCTGCCTTTCCTGACTGTTGGTTTTCAGTGAAGTTCAGCAAGTCATTCAGAGAACTTTCTGCTTAACCATAACATCAAAGGAAATTTTCCAGCAGTCCTTTGGCAATTTGGATACTGTAAAACCCTTTCCCAAAGCACTTACCATGTAAGGATGTAGCTATTGGGAAAGAATTTCCCCATTCTCCCAGGAAAAAAATCTATAGAGGTATTTTTTTTCTTTCTTTTGCTGAGGAAGATTCACCCTGGGCTAACATCCATGCCAATCTTCCTCTATTTTGTATGCAGGTCACTGCCACAGCGTGGCTGCCGACGAGTAGTGTAGGTCAGCGCCTGGGAACCGAATGCTGACCACCAAAGCGGAGCACACTGAACTTAACCACGAGGCCATGGGGCTGGCCCCTCTATAGAGTTTAATACACTTTGTACCTAGCAGCTCTTGCTTAGAGCTAATTTTTCCTTCAGAACTTTAAATTTGCAATAAGTTCATGCAATTGGACTAGAGTGGCAGAAAGCTTATAAAATCAGATCACATCACTGTCTGGCTTAAATCCTTCCAATGGCTTCATTCTACACTTAAAATAAAATCCAAGTTTCTCAAAATGACCTCCTAGGTCATGTATGACCAACCTATGCTTACCTGTCTAATGTCATTTATACCACTCTCTCCCTCTGCTTTCTACTCTCCAGTCACACTCACCGTATTGCCTTTGTACGTGTTCTAACTGTGCACATTCTTTGCCTTTGCACATGCTACCCTTGTATATGCTATCCCTTTGCACATCCCATGCCCTATCCCTGGAATGCTCTCCTTCTAATCTTTACATAGCTGATTCCTTCTCACTTTCCATGTCTCAACTCATATATTTTCTCCTGAGTGTAGATATTGAATAAATGTTTGTTGAGTGAAGAATGAATGTCTATTTTGGAAAACCAATGAACTAGGCCTTACCTTATTGTGACTAGTTTTAGGCTTCACTCAGGTCCTGGGTAAAGCAGACAGATGAGAAAGCTGTGGACGTCTTCTTGGTCAACAGATGTCAACTCAGATTTATTTTACTTTCTTGTCCAAGCCTCAAATCCATTATTAATGTATAACCAGTTGACAAGTTTTTGTTTTTTAAAATGTCTATGGCAAAAAAATTGGACAATATATTACACAATAAGCTATTGATTTATAAGCCCCCAGCAGACACATACATTATTCTGAATGCATAATTACATTGCAGGCAGCACATTTTTCACCTGGGATATGGCACATTTTAGATAAAAACTAAGTATGCTCAACGGGGTGCCTCATCTAAATTGGGGTATGGAGAATGCATATAAAATTAGCATTCCATTAAACATGAGCAAATTGTGGGATATGGCTATAAAGAGGTACTTGCATCATCTGAAGTGTGGAAATGCCAGAAGCACAGCGTTGAAGCTCTGGCTTCCTTGGAACATCAAGGTACGTGACCAAGCTATTGAGCTCTTAGGTTTCAGTTGACTTTTCAGAGGTAACAAGGACACAAAGTATTTGCTTATTGAGGGCACATAATGATCCAGTAGTTAAGAGAAGAGTCTTTTAAGTCAGACAGTCCTGGGCTGATGTTCCAGTTCTTACACTTAATATTGTGTAACTTTGGTCAAGTCCCTTAACCTCTCTAAGACTCAGTTTTCTCAAGTACAAAAAGGGGAGAACAACCTATTTACCTTAGATAATGCCGGGAAAGCACACTTCCAACACAGAGTAAGTGTTTAGGTAATATTAAATATCAATAACTTTGGAGTTGGTGCACCCTCAACGTAGCTAAACTCGCCTACCATATCAATGAGAGAAAACTGAAATGAAAATTAGGAGACCTGAGTTTGAGTCCTCATGCTGCCAGTTCACAGTTACTTGGGCAGATTTCTTGCTCTCTGTGCATTTGAGCACATAATCCATTGATTCACTCTATGAAATAGGTCTACCAACAAGTGTTTCCTGAGTATCTATGCTCACAGAACCAAACTTTTTGTAAGCTCACCTAGCCAATTGCCCTCTATTTGCAGAGAAGAGCAATGCTACACCCTGCTTTGTGCAGTGGGGTTTGTTAAAAAAAAAAAAATCCCAAGATTAGTGTCTTACCCTCAATGAAGGTATAATGCAGCTTGGAACATGGGACAAACACATATGAAATAGTCAACATGATGAGAGAGTGTAGGAAATCAAATAAGAAATGACCTGATACACACTATATGATTTACCCATATAGAGATGAGGGAAACTGATGAAGGTTGGAATAGTCAGGGAAGACTTTCTGCAGATAGCAACAGTGAAGCCTTGAAAGGTATAGGATTTGGGTAGAATGAGGAGAAAGTACAATACATTCAGGAAGAGGGAACATTGTTAGCAAAAGTTTGAAATGCATTTATCCTAGAGAGTGACAGGTAATACACATATGGCCAAGTCTTAACAAAGCAAATAATAATAATAAGTAGCACTTTTTTGTTGGCATTAAGTTCAATGCCTGCACATATGGCAATGAAGGTCAGAAACCAAATATCCCCACTAAGCATATTATTAGCATTATCTCATGTAATCCTTTCAACAACTGGATTCTTCAAGACTCTGTAGGTTGTTAGTGACAGACATTTGCTATAAACTAGCTTAAGCATAAAAGGAAATGTACTGACTCTTGTAACTGAGAAACCCGTGGAGCAGCTGGATGGAGGGGCCCAGACAATGTCCTTAGGACTCTGTCTTTTTTCTCTATCTCAGGAAGGCTTTTCTTTATGAGGTAGGAAAGATGGAGAGCCAGACTCACCTCTTATCAACATAGCAGCCCCGATAGACAGAAATTGCCTTTACAGGCATCTCTAGAGAAAGGTTCCAGGGAGGATTCTGCTTGACCCAACTTGAGTCCCATGCCCATCCCTGAGCCAATCACTGAAGCCAGGGATATAGGAGTACAATGATTGGTCAGACCTGAGTCCTATGCCACTGTGATATTGTGATATAATAAGAAATTTGTATTTGGTCTTCATCCCTGGTTCCTGGCACAGAGCTTCTAGAATTTTTGGAATTTGCTGAGTGATAGGTGTGAGGGGAGTATCTTTTGTTATTCACAATAAGGCCCTTTCAACTGTACCTGAGTTTTTGTTAATGAGATGCCTGGTAGCTGGAAGCCCCTAGATAGCTTCAGGGTGAGGAAGTTGACAGAGGTACCAACCAAGTGATTAGAGGGTTAGAACTTTCAGCCCCATTTCTAACTTCCAGGGAGGGGAGAGAGGCTGGGGATTGATTTAATCACCAATGACCAAAGATTTAATCAATCATGCCTATGTAATGGAATCTCCGTAAATACCCTAGACAGAGGGGTTTGGAGAGCTTCTAGGTTGGTGAATTCCTCCATGTGCCAGGAGGGTAGTTCACCCCAAACTCCATGGGCACAGAAGCTCCAGTGCTTGGGACCCTTCCAGACCTCAACTCCATGTACCTTTTCATCTGGCTGTTCATTTGCATCCTTTACAACTTTCTTTATACTAAACAGGTAATAGTAAGTAAATTATTTTCCTGAATTCTGTGAGCCATTATAGCAATTATCAAACCTGAGGAGGGGGTCATGGGAACCCCCAATTTGTAGTCAAGTCAGACAGAAGTGTGAGTGACTTGGGAAGCCACTACTTGATATTGGTGTCTGAAGTGGGGGGCAGTGGGACTGAGCCCTTAACCTGTGGGGTCTGTGCTAACTCTGACTAGTTAGTGTCAGAATTGAATTAAATTATAGGACACTCAGTCGGTGTCTACAGAGAATTAGAGAATTGCTTGTTGTGGAAAACCCTCACATCTAGTGTCAGAAGTGTTGTGAGTAGAAACAGATCATAGTAGCCACCCATGTGAATGAGGGCAAGTCCAGCTGGTCCACTTGGATCACTGGAAAAGTTTTCTATAGGAAAGAGGGGCACTATTAGCAAAACGGGATGGAAAAGAGGTTCTAGGCAGGCAAAAGCAACAGACATTGCAGCCGAGGCCACAGCATCTGTAGGCAAATTATTATTAACCCCATTTTCCAGATGAGGAGACTAAGGCTTGAAGATGTTAAAGAGTCTTTCCAAGATCACATAGGTAAGAAATAACAGAACCAGGTTATGTGCTCATAACCACTATGCCCAGTTATGGTTATAGTGCCTGGTGTTTATTTCTTAGGATTATGGTATCCTGTTGTTCTTAAATTTTTAGAAACTCAAAGAAATTTCCATCACATAGGAGTTTTTGTCACTCCTTTTGCTTTCCTATCTGAACTCTTTCTATGGGGAATTTGCCAAACATAGGACTCAGCTCTGACTAAGGAAGCTGCAGATGCCATAAAGTCAATTTTCTAGCTACAGGTATACCCGGGGCACAGGTACATGAGCCAGGCTCAAACACACACTCACCCAGACTTTGGATAGGAGACAGTGGCCCAATGAAGAGACCCCTGAGGCTCCTCTCTGGCTGTGAGGGTTATCACAGCACGGTTGCGTTCTCAGGTAGAACAATCCCTAGCAGTGGACTCACCATTCAGTGCCTGGGCTGTGGTGGCATAAGCCAGAGCTTCTAGGTCCTGGCCGTGGGGGCGAGGTATTAACAAACCTGCTGTGTGACTTTGGGGGCTGTTTCCGGCCAAGGAGCTGCTCAGTCTGTTGTTCAGCCCTCCTGATGATTAGGAGCTACCCAACATCCTTCTAATGAATAATTTTCTGCTTACATGAACCAGAGTTGGTTTCTGTTGCTGGCAACTAAGAACCCTGTCTGATATACATCTAGAGAGAATGGTTCGGCTTCTTATTCTCTCCTCTGGTGCCAAGGGACTAGAACCTTCCTTAGTATATTTAATTGTTTACATTGTCTTAGCCTCTCCTACCTCTCCCTTTTCCTCTTCTGGTCCCCCAACATTTTCTAGAGACCTTACTATTCTAGGATAAAATTCTGTGCCTTCAGAGGCACTGCAGCTTCCCTCCTATCTGTTCTAGTCTCTTCCAGCTCTTGTGAAATCACCTGCTTTGTTTAATTCCCTCCCTGGCTTCTCTCTCTTTTGGGAGTTCCTATTCTCTTCCATGCTCCCAAACTTTTCACTCTAGGTTAAAATGTCTTCTAAAAATTGTAATTAAAAATAATTTTGAATCTGAATACCCCAAGTTCCAGTACAAACCCATAAGCAAAGCAAGAAGAGACCTGGCCTTAAACACCTTCAGGAACTCCACCTCGAGCTCATTATAAAGGATGTGACTTGGATCAGCAGCTGTCCTCCCTGGAGAATTACAATGGATGCTCTTTTAGGTAGAGGTTTGCTACCAACAAATATGGAAGCTTTCGGGCCAAGGTCTCTGAGAGAAGCTTCCAGATGCCCTGACCAACTTTGTAATGGACTTGACCTGAAACAGTGTGTTTATTTGCTGTTTCCTGAAATAAGTACTGCTCAGCTTCTAGGAGCTGCTTCAGGCAATGTAAACCAGCTGGAGAAGGCAGGGCATAGCTGTTTTTAAGAGCAGATTTCGGGGTGCATCTGTACTTCACCCTCACCACTGAGTGTATCCCCCTAAGCTTGGATGCTCTGAAAGCCAGGCTTAATTGGGACACTTGAGCATAATTTAATGCTTTTTTTTTTTTTTTTAAGAAAAAAGGTGAAAAGTAGTCCAGAAGGGAATGTTGAGCTCAAAGTATTTAAAGAAATTATTCTTTGAGGATGCAGATCACTATCTCAGCCTCCACAATTCATTTAATGAAATGAGATTAGCATTTTGATATAATACTTGTGTTTTTTTCTCCCACTTCACTTCTACTCTGTTTTTGAAGAGCAAAAAGGGGTGAGGGAGGTGCAGAAAATAGAAACTGAAACAGTAACCTCATGCTACTGAATGAGGGGAAGTATCTTCTAGTTCCTGCAGAGGAGGCCTGCAGACGCTACCCAGACGATTAGCTTTCTCTTTCTCCTCTTGGCAATGGAATCAAAGATTCTCCAGCCATACAAGCAGCAGAAGGACATAAGTTTGCAAGCCAGACATCTGAAATCTGCGCTTTTTCCAGAGACACTGAGCTTCTATGCTGGACCCGGCATGGTGCTAGACACTGGGATTGCAAATAGGAATAAATCTTACCTCCGACTGGAAGAAGTGCCCAGTGAAAAAGACAGGGGTAGATTCGGGTTTAATCTAACAGTCATCTTAATAACGAGCACTCATCTTGTGCCAGGGACTGTGCTTAATACTTTGTGCATCGTTTCATTTAATATCGCCAAAAGCCCTATCACATAGGCTGCTTGCTATTATCTCCATCTTACAGCGAAGGAAACTGAGGCCCCAAACCAAAAGCTAACTCTCTTGTCCCAGGCCATATGGCTGGCAGTACATTAGGCAGCCTGAGTTCTAATTCAGATGGGTCTAAGAGCAAAGTCTGTGTTCTATTTCTCCCACTGGATACATGAATCTGGATTTGATCTATAGATTAATAAAAGGTGGTTGCTACCCTCTGGGTGTTTATAGTGTAGTAGAGAGGAATAAGGTAAGAATGTTTACAGCAAAAAGCTGTAACAGCAAAACTTAGTGTCATATGATTGTGCAAAGGAATGAGGTATGACTCTTCAAAGACAGGCAAGATTATATCTGTCTGAGAAAACGACGTCTGAGGTGTCTCAAGTGGTAGGGGTGGTTCCTCAGATAGAGAGGGGTGTTAGACAACACCCAAAACTCAGATTTCCGCCTAGAAATGGTTTTAAAGCAAGCCAGATTATAAAATGTTCACCAGTCTCTCCCCACTTGACAGGGTCATAGTGACATTGTGCGCTGTGCTGATTAAAACTAGAAGCCCGGAGGAGCGGATCAGGCAGGACACTGTGCAGGAAATGCATGCCCCAACACCATGCAAGGTGAAGCAATAACAACAAGTAGGCCATTCCAAAAACACACAAAAAACTTTTCCTTTTATCTTTACTCCTAAGTACGACTCCACAAATCTAACTTAGGACAAATTTCTTAGGGAGCTACTATGTCATTTTGCAGGCCTGGTTGTTCTCCCATCTAGCAAGCCCGTTCCTAGTCAATAAGCTATTGGATCTCTGATGCAAGGTTAGGACATTTCCACACTTGATAGGAAGGTTACCTGCAGGTTCCTGCACTTCATCCCTGAATATGGCCCTGTAATTCTTTCCTATTTCAAAAGTCAAAGCAATTGTAGACTTTGCATAACATTCCATTTACAGAAGGTAGGAAATCAGAGATTTGGTCCTGTAGCTGTCTAGGTTTCCATCTACTACCACCCCCATCAATATGGCTTTGTTGAAAAGCAAAAGTAATAATCATAATTCTGTCACCACTTAAACACGTAGATATTTATGGCTCTTAAATGCAATTACAGTTATTTAGCAAGAATTCCATCTGCATTAGTAGGAATGGGTAATAGTTTGGCTCTGGGCAGTCTCTCCTTTCCTCTTATGATTTGCTGCAGAGTCAAGAATAGGTCTCATATTTGGGCCTGAGAGGCAGGAGTCAAGGTAGAATTCAGAGGCTGGAGCTCTGATGATGAGCTGGCACATGACGTAGGATCCCTGACACGCGTGACTCCAACAGTTTCTTGGTTTGAGTCAGGTCTACATCTTCTTCAGAATGGTCCCTGGAAAATTACTCTTTGATCAGCTTAAGCACGTTATACAACTGCTCCTCCAGTACCGAGGAAGGAGGATGTGGTTCTTGAGCAGCAGGAAAAAAACCCTGAGCTCGGCTGCTGCCATCTGCTATCTTGATCAATGTTACAGGATTTTGCAGGAGGAAAGGAGTTAAGGTTACCAAAAAAATTAGAGAAATTTAAGGGGAAAAATACATTCCTTCCTTCTGTCTTTTGCTAAGATGTTTTCCTAGTAGTATTTTAGATGGACAACTAGATACAAAGGCAGAAGGATGCGCCAACCTAGTTCATGGCATTTAGCATGACAATGCCATGCTCATACACTTGCGTTTGGGCACAGTAAGTGTTTAAAATAGGCGAAGAAGACTACTAGGGGCCCCTTTTCATTTAGCAAAGCGAACAAGTTGTTCACTGTCTCTAAAGCAAAATTCCCCAGTTACACAGGTTATCTTGTGCTTGGATGAAGACATAGAACCTTGCTTGGAGAATTCCCTCTGCATCCAACAAAAACAATAATTAATAAATTTATACCTTTCGCATTCCTGTTTCCAACGCACTCCTCATCCTTGGAAGGCTCTTCTGAATAAAGGACCCCAACTGTATCGGATTTTAATGGAATATTTCAACCAATCAACCACCAAGTATAATAGCAGCCAGTCAATTAATTAAGGGATAAACCAAGCACAGATTCCTCAAAGCCACTATTTTGCTTCCTAATTAGTACTCATAATCACTGTGCTGGATGCTTTTTCCTCCAAATTCATCAAGGTCTGATTTATTTGTCACAAAAACCTGAATAGAAAATTAAAATTGTTAGGCGTTCCAGGCATTCTGGCTAAAAGCATGGATGATGAAGCTTGCCTTCTTATTCAGGAGAGGGTGATCAAAATTTCTGATCATTTTTTGGACAATTCCTATGGTCTAGTTTTCCACCTCGTAAACTTGAGGGTAGAGTCATGGGGAGGCCATTCATTTTTCTTCTAACGAGTACATGGATCAGCTATTTCCCAGTCACAGCCGCAGCGTGTAGGGCAACAATGTCTGACACTGCTGGCCTCAGTGTTTCGAAGGCCATCTCTTTGGTGAGGGCTTCTGGTGAAATACCATTTGCCCCTAATTGAATGGATCTGTTTGAGTGTCTAATGGTGAGTGTGTAAGTTTGATGTTTGACATGATGAATAGAGAATTATAGATGAGGGCCTTTGAGGTTTTCTTTGTTTTTTTTTTTTTTTTGGTTTTCTAGAAAAGGAAAATGGAAAACTTAGACAGACATAGTTTCTGCCTCCAAACGTTCTCTCAGATTCGTCTACTCCCGTCCTTCACCAGCTGTTGCCCCCTGGTCGTAGGTGCTAAGAGCTCCCTTGCCAGGTTGGGTGCAGGAGCTTCTCTCATGCTTTCTCTGTATCCATTCCTACTACCTCCCAGGCCCCCAATCCATTCTTCCTTCTGCAGCCAAGGGGACCTTTTACAACCTAAATGTGATCGTGTCTCTCTTCTGCTGAAATGCTTTCCATGGCTCCCCATGATATTTAGGACAAAAACTTAAGTCCTTACAGCCTAAAATGCCTGAAATGATAGGTTCCTTGTGACTTCTCTGACCTTACACTAGTACTCTGACATCCTTCCACTCCTTGCCAAAAAATGCACGTGTGCACAGCTTCCAGTCAAGAGCAGTGGGGCAGGGGCAGGGGAGCAGAGACAGAGGGACAAAAGGCTTTCAAAAATGCCCTTTCCTCTTTCTCTAATGCCCTACCTGAAGTTTTTTCCCCTTAAAACCTTAGTGCACATGGGCCGGCCCGGTGGCGCAAGCGGTTAAGTGCGCGCGCTCCGCTGCGGCGGCCCGGGGTTCGCTGGTTCGGATCCCGGGCGCGCACCGACGCACTGCTTGGCAAGCCATGCTGTGGCGGCGTCCCATGTAGAGTGGAGGAAGATGGGCACAGATGTTAGCCCAGGGCTGTCTTCCTCAGCAGAAAAAGAGGAGGATTGGCGGATGTTGGCACAGGGCTGATCCCCTCACAAAAAAAAAAAAAAAAAAAAAAACCCTTGGTGCACAGAATTAGATTAATCATAATTCTTGGCTCATGAAACACTCTTTACATTGGCGCTGGTTTGGAAATTAGAATATCGACAATAACTTAGTTCTACCCATGAGATTCTCCACTATGTAGTCTGATCTCTGGCTTCCCTCTAGCCAAAGGAAACTCTATCAGAATCTTGAGTTGAACTTTCCTCTTTCTCTCTTTATTTCTCTATTCTTTCCTTCTTTCTGTCACATCTTTATGTATTCTTAAAATGTATATTATATGATAGTTTATCTTATTTATAAAAATAGTATCATGCTGTGATCTTTTATCATTTTTCTTTTTTCTTACTTTTTTCATTCGATATTGTTAAGATTCACCCATTTGGTTGTAAGTAGCTATGCTGCACTCATTTTGACTGCCATATGATATTCTGTTCGATGAGTATACCACAATGAATTTATCCATTCTCTTGTCAGTGGGCATTTGGGTTGCTTCCGTGTTTTTCTTGTTATGTGGTTAGGGCCATTGTGAGCATTTTATACACGTTTCCTATTGCATAAGACTTTCTCTCTGTCCTAGAAGGGGAATTGTGCTGAGTTGTAGGTATGTGAATGTTAACTTTATACTATAATTGCTGTTATCCAAAGTTCCTTCACTAATGTATACTCCAAGGCAATGTATAAGAGATCCCACGGTCCCGTACTCTCCAGTGGCATACATCAACAAGTTCAACAATACTTAGTATCTTTGATTTGTGTTGCAATGGTATAAAATTGTATCTTATTATAATCCTCATTTACATTTCCTCATCACCAAAGCGGGTGAATTATTTCTGTTGCTCACTACATTAAGTCCTGTTTAAACTTCAGGTCTCAATCTAAATGCATTTCCCCACATTGGCCTTTTTTTGTTTCCTCCTCACTAATCCAGATCAGCTCCCTAACCTTTCTCTACTCTAGGCATCTATGGGCAATTTTGTTGCAATGAGGATGTCTCAATACCATCTGCTGTGCCAGGAAAAGTCCCCTTTACACTTCAGAAGCCCTGAATGTATGATGAATAAGTGACATAAAATCATGAGGCCAAATAATTTCAGAAATGGGAGAACCCTTAGAAGTTGTTTAACTAAATCCCCTTGTATTCATTTGAAAGTGAAAGAAACCCAATTCAAACTGGCTTTAGGACAAAAAGAGCATTCATTAGCCCACGCATCTGGCATTTCCAGAGACTAAGATTCAGGTCCGGCTGGATCAAGTCATTCAAACAAAGTTACCAGAGTCTGTCTCTGTTACCACCACTCAGCCTTGCTTTTCTTTTTAGCTATCTTTGTTCTTTCCCATTGTGGACGGCTTTTTGCATGCTGCCCGGCAAGATAGTCCTGGTATCTTCAACTTCACATCACCTTTTGTAATTCCAGAAGACAAAAGAGTTCTCTCTCAATATTTGCATAATAATACTAGGAAATAATAATAGGAAGTAGCATAGCTAACATTTATTGGGTACTTACTTTGTGCTCCTGGCTTTATACTCATTCTTGCATTAAGTTACACAATTCTATGAGGAAGGCACTATTATTATGTCTACTTAGAAATGAAACTTAGAGAAGTTATGTAAGCGCTCCAAGTTCACACAGCCGGCAAGTGGCAGAGCCAGATTTAGAAACCAGGCAGTCTCGTTGGCTCTGCTAGGGTCCTGTGTCCTGAATTACTCACTGGCCAGGGAGTAGGGCACGACATTGTGATTGACCCAGCCTTTGCCTCATGTGCACCCTCTAGGTCAAGTGTGAGTGTGTGTAGAGGACCACGAGGGTCCATGGAGAAGGGAAGGATTTCCATGAAAGATAAGGGAGAGTGTTACCCAAACAAAGGGGATAAGAGGGCATTCTGGAAAGACAAAACAACAGTAGCTACCACAGCCCACCAAATCTCTCTTTTAATAGACAAGGAGACACATTCTAGAGAGGGGAAATGTCTTTTTGAAGGTTAAGAGCCACGGGGATGTTACAGTCAAGACACAAAGCTGGGCACCCTGACTCTTATGCATGCTTTCTACCTGGGCCCCAGCAGCCCTGCAAAGGAGTAGAGCATCGTGTTCCCAATGCCATGCATAGGAGAGTCCTTCCAAGCCCCAGGCTCTCTGCACAGAGCCTGCAGTCCATCGGCTGAGTGTGCTGGTCTGAATTAACCGTGAGGGGTCTACTACACATAATTTGAAGAGGCTATATCCTGGCCACTACCCTGAAGTGTCTGTAAAAGCATTAAACGATTTCCCACTGCTTCCATGGTGACAGCAAGAGGGCTGACCATCAAGAGCTCATGCAGAAATGGTCGGCGAGCAGCTCCACTGTGTTTGCTGAGCAGATACCTGACACATTGCTGCACCTGTCACTTACCATTTTAGACAGATCTGTACCTCCCAGCATCAAACTAGATTGAATTTCCATAAAGAAGAGTAATCCCTTCCTCAGCTTGTCAGAAGCTCTGCCTTAAGTTAGCAGCAAATGTAATCTGCTCTATAAATGAGAATTTTCCTTTGATACATGTGGTGGTTGATAAAGACAGTGATTCACTTCCAATATCTCCATCTCTCCTCCCACATCACTATCCTCCTCCCACCTCCACATTCATTTACTAGCTACTGAGGCAACCCTGGTTGATTTGGATTAGAATGATATAGGCAGGGTCTAGTACCCCTTCCCATGCTGGGTCTAGGAATCCTAAGACACAGAAATTTCCTCCATAATTGAGTTCTACAGTTCAGTTCTGCAAAATCCCTACCAGCAAAGAGTCCTTCTCTGACTTTCCTGTGGGCTCAGAGAATCCTATCCCGGAAGGAGCACGGATGGTCTGCAGTGAAGTGAAAAGGAAGAACCCTAGCTGGAAACGAGGTCCGATTTCTAATCCTGGCACTGCCTCCATTGTCTCACTATTCTTACTCTCTGAGCCTCTGATCTTCTTCTGTATAGTGGAGACCCCAACCCCTTGGAGCACAAAGGACATAAGAGGCGAGCATCAAGGCCCTGCAAATGTAGAGGGTGAGTTTGTAAATTGTGTGTGTCAGCCTGGCCTTAGGAAATTTATGGCATGTCATACTGCTCTTGGGTTGAGCCAAGAAAAATTTTCCAAAGGGCAAAACTTGCAAATATTTTGGTTTGCAGTTTGAGCACTGTGCTAGCCTTTCTGAATAATCTGCCTTATATTGTTATATTCCCCCAGACACAACCTCCAAAGCGGAAACCTATATAACATCGACTACCTCAAGCACTAATATTAGTTATAGTATTTTAAAATAAGGCATTATTTAGCTGTAAAGGTGAGCATGTAGGTTTAACTCCCTTTCCTCATTTAGATCCAATTCCCTGTGAAAACAGCCAGTGGAAGATTTATGGCTGAGGGTATCTCATGGGAAGATTTACTCTGAAAGTTCAGGGTTGGGCCAGATGCTGACAAAGTCACAATACTGATTATGAGTAAAAACTTGGCTTATAAAGGGGTTTTCAACATGAATAAATGCATATTCCACGAGGGGCAACAACATTGTTCTAAACTGCAGCTTTATTTCATATGGCGGTATTCATATGAGAGCCTGCCCATGGACCTGTTTACCAGGCTGCAATAAACAACAGACTTGACATTCATCCATCCAGCGTCAGTTATTTTCTGAGTACGTACCCGCCATGAGCCACAGTCTATGCTAGGTTCTGGGCCTGTAACACTGAACAAGACAGATAAGGTCTCTGGTCATCTGCAGCTGTGGTAGGATGAACAATGGGCCCCCAAAGATGTGTGCTAAGTCCCTGGAATTTTTGAATGTTACCTTATGCAGCAAAAGGGACTTTGCGGGTGTGATTAAGTTAAGGGTCTTGAGCTGATGAGATAATCCTGCATTGTCCAATGGGCTTGTGTAATCATAAGGGTCCTTTTAAGAGGGCGGCAGGGGATAAGAATGATTAGTAGGAGATGAGACGATGGAAGCAGGAGAATGAAATGATGCGAGGAAGGGGCCCTGAGTCAAGGAATGCAAGTGGCTTCTAGAAGCTGAAAAAGGCAAGGAAATGGATTCTCCCCTGAAGTCTCCAGAATCCAGCACAGCCCTGTTGACACCCTGATTTTAGATTTCTGACTTCCAGAACTGTAAAGGAATAAATCTGTGTTGTTTTAAGCCACTAAATTTTTGATAATCTGTTACAGCAGTGATAGGAAATGAATACAGAAGCTTACATTTCAAGTGAGGCAGCGGATAATGACAGCAAATTAGTATTTCTCAACAGGGGGGCTATTGGCATTTTGGGTGGGATGGTTCTTGTTCAGACTCGCTCAGGCTCTACAGGACATTTAGCATCCTTTAGCCCCATCCACTAAATGCCGGTAGTGGCCTCTCTCATCATGTCAATCAAAACTGTCCCTGCACATTTCCAAACACCTCCTCAGTTGGCAGTATTGCCCCTGGCTGAGAACCACTGATTTGGATTGCATAAAGTGGCAAGAAAACGCTGCAATGGAGTGACACAGTATAGAAAGACTGGAGACTGAGAGTGCTCTGGGAGGGCCACTCCAAGGTGCTGAGAACTGAGCTGAGGCTGCACAAGGGGCAGGAAGCAGACTAGTGAAAATCTGGAGAAGAGTGATAAAGGTTCGGGAAAATGTGTGCAAAGGTCCTGAGGCAGGAACATGTGTGGTGTGTTGGAAAAACGAATGCAAGGAAGGGCAGTGCAATGGACAGAATTTTTATTACCCCCCACCCCCACCCATTTCATATGTTGAATCCTAATCCCCGAGGTGATGGTATTAGGAGGTAGGGCTTTGGGGAGGCGATTAGGTCATGGGGGCAGAGCTCTCATGAATGGAATTAGTGCCCTTTTGAAAGAGACCCCAGAGAGCCCCCTTGCCCTTTTGGCAATGTGAGAACACAGTGAGAAAACTGCTGTCAATGAGGGAGCAGGTCCTCACCAGACACCGAATCTGCCAGCACCGTGATCTTAGACTTCTCAGCCTCCAGAACTAGGAGACATAAATGTCTGTTGTTTATAAGCCATGTAGTTTATGGTATTTTTGTTACATCAGCCTGAACAGATTCAGATATTTAGATTGTCTGGAGTGAGTAGAAGGAGTTGGGAGGTGAGACCAGGAAGGAGGCACAGAGCCTTCCATGTCAGGCTAGCCAATATGGTAAGGAGTGTGGCTTTCATTCCAAAAGACAAACGAATTCCAAGTGATCTCCATTGTCAGTGCAAGACACACTAATTTGAAGTGTTCATTGGCTAGTTTGATTTTATTCACAGATTACAATGGATTGTAAGCAGAATTAAACTGAAGAAGAAAACTGAGTAAATGAAGTAATTAAAGAAAAGGAGAAGAAGGTAAAATGTTTCTATTGGATTCTTTAAAAAGTAATATTTATGATATTGCTAAAGATATTTTCTTATATTGCAGAGTGCTTTGCAGTTTATAAAATATTTTTTGCATATCTTATCTCAGTGTAGTAGTCCCAAACCTTGCAAAGCAGCCAAAGGTTGTCTCTGTTTTCCATAGGAGGAACTCCTGCCCAGGAAGACAGATCCAAAGCCCCACATCCATTAATGGGGGCTATGGGCCTCATACCTGGTTCTCTGCTCCTAACCCCAGTCTATTTCCACCATGCAGGAGTGCCTTCTGTATAAAAGGAAGGAGAGTTGGAAATCCTTGCAACCAAGATCTTAACTTTTTAATTCATTTCATTTGCTTCCAACAGTTCTTTAAATTTGCATAGTGCTTTAGGTTTTCCCAAACACTTTCCCATCTCATGTATATTCGATCCTTACAATAACACCAGAAGAGGGTAGTGTCCCTTTTATGTATGGGGAAACCAAGGCTCAGAGCTTGTGTAAGGTCCCGCAGAGTAAGGCTTCTGACTCCGAATCCACTGGTTTTTTGATGTTACGCTGTTTCTCAAAGCTTTTGATTCTACAATTTCCTTTCCATTCACACTTGTTTTATAGAAATCTTATATACAGTTTAGATTTCAGGATTTAATGCGGGCACATATGATTTTAAGCAGGTAATTTGCTGGGCGATGACTCAAACCTTAGTTACATCTAAGGAAGCTAGTCTTATTACATCAATCATATCCTCATTGTTGGTACTAGGTAGATTAATATGGCCCATTTGATGACGCAATAACATGCTTCTTTAGGTGCATTAATTCCTTATAACTTTTGGTTGTGCATTATATTATTTAGTTAGTAGAAAATTATAGTGAAGCCAAACTCCTGGAACCCACTTATAGAAAGCTATATTTTTCATGCTAGGTCAGATTTGAAGACGTCCCTAATAACGTGATATAAATCTTTAAATTCCCCAGAGGAGACACTGGATCCAGCCGAGATCATGCTCGTAGCTACGAAACAAAATCATTGTCCTTCACTTCTTCCCCAAATTAGATTCTATAAAAGTTTCTCTTCCCTTATTTCCCATAAAGCCTAGATTGCTGAAAATGATATTCATGAACATCTGTCCAGCATTTTGGAGCATGCACTAAGCAGTTACATGGGAAGTAGTAGCAGGCTGATAAGAAATTGTCCCCATGTTTTGGATTAGCACACTGAGTTGCTGGGAAATCAAACCAGCTTGCCCAAGCTGTCGCAATTCTGGCAAAACCACTGGGGTCCCTGAGAGAGGTCCTCTGGCTTCAAAATTTGGGATTGCTCAGATACTCTGTGCTGCTGGGGCCCCCCAGGGTTCTCTCACTGGGAGATATCTCACTGGGAATATCTGCTGCTACCCTGGGAATATCTCAGCATGAATACAAAAGAAGACATTCCAGTCAAAATTCTGAATCATGGCTCCCTCATAGATAACACAGGACAGGCAAATATGATCCAGAAAGGCAGCAGAAGTCAGACACAATCAAGTAGAAGTGGACGCTGGAATCTAGAGAAAGCAAGGAAATAGTAATAGTAGTTGTGCACTATTTTTGGAGCAGTTACAATATTTTAAGCACAGTATTAAGCATATATGTGCATTATCTCATGAGATCTTTATAGTTACCCTATGCGGTTGGTACTATAATTGCCCCCATTTTATAAATGAATCATTGCAGGCTTAGAGAGGTCAAGTCACTTGCCCAAAGTTAAACAGACAGCAAGTCGGGAAGCTGGGATGCCAGCTTGATCTCTCTGACTCCCAACCCTGTGCTCTTAAGCATTTGATTACACTTGCTGACAAGGCACCGGGAGATTGAGATGGTTTCCCAGGCTCTCTACTCGCTCATCAAGGTTTCTCTTGGCATCCCATCCCCCTTTCCAAGTTCTCAGTGATTAATGGGATGGAGAACAGTATGTCTTCTTTGCCTATCTCTCAGAGGTGCCAGTCCAAACGGTGCAGGCTGCAGAACCAATCTTGGACCTCAAGATGTGCCAAAACACCACCAAGGGGCTTTTCCAGGCTCTGCCTCGCATGGTTGAACGTTACAGCACTTTCCCTTCATCAGTTGCTCTGGGCAATTGGTCACACAGTTAATAAACACATCAACTTACTTTGAATTCTTGAGCACAAAGGGAAAACAGATATAAGCTCAGACAGATTTATTACAGTCTAATTTAATAAAAATGTCAACAAATAAATGCACATTTAGCTGGGAAATAAATATCAACAATGAGGAAAGCTGACAGTGGAGTAGGTTGAAGAAATTAACATTAAATGGTTTGGGTTGACAGTGACTATAAAACAAAATTGTACCTTGGAGACATCTTGAAACAGTTTAACAAATGTGTGCTTTGAGCATGAGAGGAGGCAAGTGAATTGAAGCAGCTTTGATATAGGAGAGGGGCCCACAGAGCTGTGGAGAGCCGTCCTCTGCAAAACGCCATTCAGTGCAAAGCAAAAACAACCGTCTAAGGATCATTTCCCTGAATTTCCCAAACATCTACTACAATGCCTGCTCTGATGTAGAAGCTCGATAAATCTTACTCTCTTGAGATATTCATTTATTTAACAAATGTTTATTGAGCAACTCCTACGTGCCAGCAGTGTACTAGGGATAAGTGAATGATCCCTTCCCTTGGGAAGCTTACGTTACAATAGGGAGACAGAAGATCAACAGTAAACACGATAAATAGATAAACTATATAACGTTAGGTTGCTTATCAAGGAAAAAAAGGAGAGCAGGGTGTGTAGGAGGGGTAGGTTGTAATTTTAAAGAGGAAGATCAAGGTAGGCTTCATTGATAAGATGACATTTGAGTAGAGTTGCCAGATTTAAGAAATAAAAATACCAGATGCCCAGTTAAATTTGAATTTTAGATAAACAATAAATAAATTTTAGTATAAGTATGTCCCAAAACTAAATGCCCCAAATGATACATGTCCCAAATACTGTATGTCGTATGTCATCGTTTATCTGAAATTCAAATTTTACTGGGTGTCCTATAGTTTATCTGGCAACCCTATGATTTGAGCCAAGACTAGAAGAAGTTATCTGTATGTAAATCTCCTTGCCTCTTTGTGCAAAAGCATATTGATAAGCTTTTTATTTTTCTAGTAGAAGGATGGTGGGCTGAGCCCACCTAATAGCATAGGAACTTCCTGGTTCTCGTTGTGTGCCTGATGGACTGGAAAGGCTCTTTCCTTGGAGTGAGTTTATGGCCTTCCTGTTGTCATCTTGCTGGTCCAACACCCAGACCTTCTCTCTCCCAGATATAGACAAGCTCCTCGTGAGTTACCTGGTAATTTATTCAGAAATCTCTCCATACTCATGAGGCTCAAAACTCTTGGTCTGAGCCTCCTCAAAGACTTTTTTTTTAATAAATTTTTTATTTTGGAATAATTTTAGATTTACAGAAAATTTGCAAAGATAGCACAGAGATTTCCCATATGCACCTCACCCAGTTTCCCCTAACGTTAGCATCTTATATTACCATGGTCCATTTGTCAAAATGAAGAAACCAACATTGTTACATACCTTTAACTAAAGTTAAGACTTGATTCCGATTTCACCAGACTTGTCCACGAATGTTCTTTTCTTGTTTCAGGATAGAAGCCAGGGCACCACATTGCAGTTAGTTTGTCATGTTTCCCCAGTCTCCTCTGGTCTGTGACAGCTTCTTAGTCTTTTCTTATTTTACTTGACCTTGACAGTTTTGAGGAGTACTGGTCAGTGTTACATTTTGTAAAATATCCTTCAGTGTGTGCTTGTCTGATGTTTTCTTTATGATGAGACTGAAGTTATGGCTTTTTTGGGAAGAATGCCACAGATATAAAGTGACTCTCTCATCATACCACATCGGGGGGCACATGACATTAACATAACTTCTAGCTGGTGATGTTAACTTCAATCATTTGGTTAAGGGAGTGTCTACCAGGTTTCTCCACAGAACAGTTACTATTTTCCCTTTTTCTGTATTCTTTTCTTTGGATGCAAGTTGCTGAGTCCAGCCCACACTCAAAGAAGGTGAGGAAGTAAGCTCCAGCTCCTAGAGCAAATTTTATCCCTTCTCACTTTTTATCTACTTATTTATTCATTTATTTATATCACTGTAAGTATAGATTCATGTATATTTATTTTATACTTTGGGTTATAAACCAATACCACACTATTTATTTTTGCCTCCAATTACCCAAGCTTTGGCCATTGAGAGCTCTTTCAGGTTGAATCCTGTGTCCCTTTGACATGCCCCCAACGTTTGTTTTTTGAGCATATTTCCACTTTCAGACATTGCACCATGCTCCCGGCTCATCTTGTGTTTTTCCTGCCCAGCCCTAGAATGAGCCATTTCTCCAAGGAGCCCCACGTCCTTTTACTGGAAAATGGTAGTTAGAAAAAGCAAGATCGGGGCTATGAGTGCCCAAAGACATGTAATTGGGGCAAAAATAACCTCCTGGGACGGCTCATGAACCACCTGCACCAATTGTGTATTACTCAGGGAATGCCAGCAGAGGTCACCAAGGGACTGGGTTGGGGGTATGATGGTCTTGACAAATGGGGGGTAAGGGCAACTTCGCATTCTCCCAGTCGGAGCCCACTTTACAAGTAGGCAGAGTATTGTCTATGTAGCACGGTTAGACAGGCAGTCATGAGTCTCCCTTCTTTCCTACCCCACTCCAAAATATGTCCCTTTCTATCTACAGGATGCCTGAAATTTCTGCATTGGAGTTCCAACCCTTCAGTCAAAATAGTTTCCAATTAAAATAAAATCATACTTTGTGTCATTAAAAGTTACCTTTTATTCTCATTTAAATTTTAGATAAATCACTTGCCTCCATTGCCCTCACAGGTGGTCATCTGTTAAGTAAAAGGTTGGAACAAATCGGATGATTCATTTATTCATTCACCAAACTTGCAATGTGCCAGGTAGAGTTGGACCTAAGGGTTTCTTCTAGAGTTTAGGCTTTGTCCTCTAGGTCATCAGGAACCCCTAAATGATTTTAACATTATCGCGTTGCATTTTTTTAGAGTGATAATGTTGGAGTCATACTGGTTCCCCCACGTGGCAGCAGAGCAACGCCGGGGGCAGGGAGAGGAGGCAGGACCTATTGCAGCCAGGCAGGCCCAGGGTGAACAGGCACCCAACACTGCACTTGGCAATGAGATTCTTTGCCTGCCAAAGTCTCAGGCCAGAATCTCCAAGCGATCTTAGAAGTAATCAGGAGGAGACTGCTTTAGAAAGACTGATTTTTATTTTTTAAGAGCCTTGTCATTTGTTGCTGAGTTGGGTTTACTGACCTGTCACATACTGATTTTCCAGCAGTGAGACTGGGTTGTGCTGCGTCATCTCCATACCCTCATCTGGGAGTCTTGAAATTCATAGCAGGGACTTTTGAGAGAGCTGCCCAGGGTTGGAATGTTCTGTTACTACTTCTCCTCCTACTCTTCCTCCTACTACTCCTACTACTGATATTAATAGTTATAGCAAATACTCTATAGCTCTTACTGTGTGCCAGGTACCAAGATAGATATATATTCATGTCTATACCTATATCTGTATCTGTATCTATATCTATATCTATACACTCTCATTGACTTTTCACAAGCACTCTTTGAGGTTGGTACTATTATTATTCCCATTTTACAGACCAAAAAAATTGAGGCACAGAAAGGTAACTTGTCCAAAGATCACACAGTTATTAGATGGCAAAGACAAGAGTTAAACCTAGGCAGTCTGGCCCTAGATTTCTGCCTCTTAACCATGCTCTGTGCTGCTGATTTGAATATGTCTTCTTTCCTCTGCCTTCTTCAAGATAAGTCCCAAATCACCACCTAGCCCCATCCCTGCTTCTATGCCTCCGGAATCCTACTTTTCAAGATCCTCCCTACCAAGTTGATTTCTCACAGGCCACACTCGTGAGCTCTCTCTTGTGCCCCTACCCACCCCACAACATCTTGGGGCCTTTCCCATCCCCCAGTTTCTCTTTCCCTAACTATCACTGACTTAGTGATCTATGATAGGTTGAGCTGATATGAGTAAATAACTTAACTTCTCTTGGGGGGGCATTCAAATTTCAAAATAGAGCTACTAGCTTAACCCAAAGGAATACATTCTGATGACAGGATAGGCATCAATAAAAGGCAAGTAATAAGGATAATAATAATTAATAACAACAATAGCTTAGCAAGGCATAATGTAAATGCGGTAGCTAGCATTTATCGAGTGCTTACTTTATGCCTAGCGTTGTGCTAAGTGCTTCACGTAGATAATTCCACTTGATTCTTACAGTAATCCTGGTGGTTAGTGCCATCACTATCTCTCTTTGCAGACACGAGAGGTTGAGTCGTTTGCCCAAGGTCACACAGCTAATACATGGAGGAGTCGGAATTTGATTGGCAGCAATGAGCCTCTGAGAGCCCTTACCCTTGAGCTTGGCACAGTCCTGGCTACAGTACCCCTCAAATGATACCGCACTCCCAGACCCAATTTCGTTTCATTCAGTGCTACTCAAAAACTATCGTAGAGAAGGATCGTTTACAAATTTTGTTTCTCATCTATTATGGATGGATACTTCTGTAAAATATAACAACAGTGAATTATATGATCACGTGCTTGGATGTTATGCCCATGCCAACTTGTTATCAAAGTCTCTAAATGCTTTCTCTTATTTTTTGTACTTACCCTAGTAGGCTGGTAACCAACAGTATGTGGACTGGCACCAGTCTGTGGACCATGCTTTGAACAGCACTGGTCTAATCGAATTCTTTTCAATAATATGATATTGAATGTATGTCTTAATGTATACCTTAAATGAATATCTAGATCTAACTGAATTTTTCTTTGTGAAATTTGTTAGACACTTTCTTCCAAGAATTAGTTATTAAACCCAAAGACATTAGGCAGACCTGAAGCCAGACAAATCTGGATTTGAATCTAATCTTGCCTGTCCTATGACCTTGGGTGACTTAACTTCTCCAAACCTCAGTTTTATCATCAATAAAATGGGGATAATAATATTTTCCTGGATAGATTATGGTGAGAACTGAATGAGACAGGGATACCTGGTAGCTAGTAGGCACTCAATAAATTTTGTTCCCCAGCTACCCCACCCCACTACACAGGTACACAGGTACAAAACTAGACTAATGCCAAGTAATGCCTATGGACATGACAAGAGAAGAATCAACCATCATACATGTTGGGGGGCTGGTAGACCTCCATAAATTACTTGCACATGTTCTAATGACTGACTGACCAGTGCTCAAACACTTCTGATTATGGGGAAAAATTCACTTTACACCACCCCTACTGGAGATGCAGGTGTCAGGGATGGGGATGGCCTGTGCACTTGAAAGGAGAAGCTCTCTTTGAGCAGCAGTTTCCATCTGGCAAAGCAATTCATTAGGCTCTGAGAAGTTGGACCTCCTCTGACTCTTCCGCCTCCCTGGAGCCGGCTGCCCCAGGCTCACCCACGGAGGACACGGCTCTGAGCGGCCGCACAGCAGATGAAGATTGATGTCAAAATATTAATTTAGAGTCAGCACTGCTGATGTAAGCTAAACAGGCACTCCTTTTAGCCCTCAGAGTCAATTGGATTGTAATTCTTCTCAGTTCTTAGAATAGAAGTGGAAAAGCGTGTCGTTCCTGGAGGAACAAGTTGGCAGGCACCTCAGAGGTCTGAAAGGTTAATGCAGGCCGCCGGTGGGGCTGCCTCATGGAAGGATTCACCAGCTAATTTTCTGGAGATTATAGGATTGCAGATAGTTGGAGCTGGATAGGGCCTGAGGGATCAACCTTCCTTTTAAAATTGGAGGGATCGGGCTGGCTAAGAGGTCAGGCCTTGGAGTCAGGTCACCTCCAAGATCTGCCACTCATGAGCAGTGGGATGTTAGGCAAGCTACTTTACCTCCCTGAACCCTGGTGTCCGCATCTATAAAATGGGAATAATAAAAAGGCCCACATTGTGGATTATGCCTTGCAGATTAGTCTCACACACACATATCATTGGTTCTCTAATTCTTAAGGGTTCAAAGAAAGTCTTTTTCTCAGAAGACTTTGTTTTATTCCTCCATTCATCACCTTTTTTCACCTGCGGTAGGTGCACAGATTGCAATGGAGAACAGAAATAGATATGCTCTCTGTCCCCGTGGAGGCTGCAGTTTGATGGGAGACACAGACCTTGATCAAGTGGCCACACCAGGCAATGCAAGTGCAACAGTGATACGTGCTATGGGTAAACAGTTCCGCATGCTGTGAGTGGGCACCGGAGGGGAATCTGATTTTTAGGAGGCCAGGGCAGGCTTCCCTGAAGAAGCAACAGCCAATCTGAGATCTGATGCATGAGTAGAGGTTTAGGCACATAGGGGAGAGCAAAGTAGTCTAAGCTGAGGAAATAGCATGACTGGGTCTCCGTGGTGCCTGCTGAGAGAGGGGCGGTGAGCAGAGTGCCCGAGAAAGTGGCAGGTAATGAGCTTGAAGAGGTAGGCAGGGGCCAGGCCTGGGGTGTGGCCATGCTAAGGATTTGTTGTCTTCATCCCAACAAATGGGCAGCTGAGTTTCATGAAGATCAGTCTGGCCGCAGTGAGGAAAGCAGAGTCTGTTCACGAGTCTGTGTTCCCAAGAGTTCTGTTGTCCTCAGTCTGAGGCCCAGGCTCTGCCCTCTGCTTTCCTTTTCCTTACCTATTGGGTTCATTCACTTGCTCTCCAGCCCCCTAGAGTCACACCTGCCATTCTCCTTGCTGCCCTCCTGCTCTCTCCGGCGCCTCCCCCTCCCTCTTTCTGTCTGTCCTCAAAGGCACCTCTCTTTGCCCTGACTTCATTAGTCCCCATAGATGTATTTGGTCCTCCTGCCCTCCAGCCATCTTTCCTGTAACGGGTCCTCAGAGGATTTTCCTGCTTCCACAGATTCATGAGTCTGCCAACGACGACAACTACCACTCTTTTGCATTTGTTCCTCTGTTAGCTCCTCATTACAATCCCATAAAATAAGTAGGACAAGAATTATTATCCCCATTTGCTAGATAAGAAAACAGTTCCAGAAAAGTCTGGAAAATCGTGCACAGCTGCACAGATGGTGAGCAGCGAGGCTCGCACTCTGGGTCAGGTCCTATAACTCCAAACCTGTTCATTTTTTCTCTCTGTGTTCACTTAGGATTTATTATTATTTTGCTTCTTCACTTTTTAGCAGCTGTACTGATAAACCGAACGTGAAGTGTATCAAACACAAAACTTTGATGAGTTTTAACATATAAATATACTTGTGAAATCATCACCCCAAAAGTTTCCTTGTGCCCCTCTGAACCCTCCTCCTGCCCCTCCATGCACCATGACCCTCTGGCCAGGCAACCACTGATCTGCATTTTATCACTATAGATTACATTTTCTAGAATTGTATAAAAATGGAATCATACAATATGTGTGTTATTTTTGTCTTCTTTCGCTCAGCATAATGGTTTTGAGACTCATCCATGTTGCTGTGTGTATCAATAGTTCATTCCTCTTTGTTGCTGAGCGGTATTCCATTGTGTGGATATATCACGATTTGGCTATCCAGTCACCTACTGATAAACATTTGGGTGGCTTCCAGTTTTGAGTGGTTACGAACAGAGCTGCTGGGAACCCTTGTGTATAAGTCCTTATATGAACCTTGACTTTCTTCTCTCCTGGGTAAATACTTAGGAGTTGAGTAGCTAGATCGTATAATAGGTGTATGTTTAACTTTTTAAACTGAATGGAATATACCTGTTTTCTAAACTGTTTTACAAAGTGTTTTTACTACTTGATTATCCTACCAGCAGGGTGTGAGAGTTCCAATTCCTCTACAGCTTTGCCAATGCTTGATATGGCCAGTCTTTTAAATTTTAGATGTTCTAAGAGGTATGTAGTGGTATCCCATTATGGCTTTATTTTGCATTTCCAAAATGACTAATGATGTAAATTTTAAAGTGTTCTGCTTGTTGGCAGGGCTTATTCCATTCAGTTCTAATAATAAACTTCTTTAATTACACTAATACTTGTTATTAGATTTGTTATAGTGAATAAGTTAAGGGAACGGCTTTTTACATGTGTCAGATGTGATCCCACTATATACATTCATCAAGAGGAGCATTTATCAACTTGTAAAATGATCTTTTCTTTATAAAACTGCCTCTTCTTTACTAGACAGTGACCACTTCAAGAAAAAGTCTATGTCTGATTTATTGTTATATCTCCCACATCTGTCATAGCGCCAGGCTCATAGTAGGAAATTTGTAAAGGTTTAATAAATTGCATTCATGTGTTTATCTATAAGAGCTAGCCCTGTGGTAGATGCTCAAAAAATATCTAAAAGATTGAATGAATGAGTGAATTTTGGACCTTCCACTGTGTTGGCCAGCTCTTGTCCTCTCTCTGATCCTCAATTTTCCTGTCTCCCCAATGGGCAAGTTTGATTAGATGCATTTTGGGTCTTTCTAGTGCTAATATTCTATGATTCTACAGTTTACCAATGTCCCCAGACCTTACCAACCTATGACAATGAAATAAGGTCATACTTCTTTTAATGCTTAAATTATACTGACTCTGAATCATGCTCGGATGAACAGGGGCTCTGGTCTTGACATTTCTCCCCCTAAATCTTCCCCAGATGCTCACTCTGAGAATCATCCTGCCGTGGACAAGAAAGACGTATCTCACAAAAGGATGTAGAGCCCTGGGGTCACCCCCCTTCACCCCATTCCTCTTCAGGCTTTGCAGAAAGATTTTATTTTGCATTCAATTAATTGTTTTCCACAATTGAAATGAACAACAAACAAAAACTCTGCTCTAGACCTTTGAGATGGGACTGTTGGGAAGAGCTCTTTCTGACCTAGCTCTTTCAGGGAGACTGGGTCAGAAAGGGTATCAGTGTCACCCAAAGTAGTCCTTCCGTCCATTCATGTGTGTCCAGTCTTCTCTCGGGAGGTTCTTCTCTGCAGTTGTGGTAATCCTCTGATAATCCACCTGGCCTCAGTCATAACCAACCCATTCTCCATCAGACACCTTCTAATAGCATTAAACCTTGAAGGGAAGGTGCCCCACACCCCTTCCTCCAAGACGTCTCCTTGGTTCCTTTGTAAATTTTTGTGTGCAAATAAATCCCTGGGAGATGGCACCACCTAATTGAGTTTACATCACCATCTAAACCCTAGAATGCTATTTTTCAAAATAGGCTCCGCGGATTATGTATCAGGATCCTCAGGTTCTTGTTTGAGATTCTTTGGCCTTACCCCAGAACAGAATCCCTAGAGGAGGGTGATGGGATTTGCATGTAATGCATTGGGTGTTTGTTATACATACGAAACCTTTGAAAACCCTGGCCTTAGACCCCTGCCACCACAGAAAATTGCACCCCACAGAGGGCTGGTAATACTTGTTTTTCAACTCTGCAACTAAAACATCTACTCAAGTGGTTCATATTCAAAGGATTGACCTCCCTTTTTTCACTGAGAGTGGGGCATTCAGGCAAAGGAAATAGTCAATGCAAAGGCCCTGAGGATGGAAAAAGTTCTTTGTTCCAGAAATAAAAGCGGCCATTGTGGCTAGGGTATGTTGAATGAAAGAGACGAAGGAAAAGTGGGCACACATTCAGTCATGGGAAAGGATTTGGAAGGCTAAAAAGTATTAGGCATCCTCTAGCTTGAAAAAGAGAGAGAGGAATAACTGCGAAAAAGGAAGGGTGGGAGGAAGGAGAGAAGGAAGGGTAAGAGGGAGGATGGATGGGATAGATGGAAAGATTCTTTTCACTCTGTTTAGGGAATATTACAAAGATGAACAGAGCAGGTGGGGAAAAAAAAGTGAGGTACTCATGTGGGCTACTTTATGGAAATAGGTTGTGAATTCATGATCGTGGAAGGTAATTAAGCCAAGAGAGTGAGTGCAGGTTCAAGAGTCCACAGTTTATTTACAGAGATGGAAAGAAGGCAAGGATCTGGTGACAATGCTGGGAGATGAGATTAAAATAAATGTAAAAAGGGTTGGCATATTGACTGTGTGACCTTATATTGTTCTAAAATTTAATTTTGTCCAAAGACTCATATTAAGTATGGAAAGTCTGTTGCTGCTTTAGAGTCATCTAATATTCTGAACAATGTCCTTGCAACAATCAGATCATTTTAGCTCTCTGGCTGTACTAAAAGCAATGTTCATTCCTTAATTTTTTTTCTCTTGCCTCAGAAATATTGCAGTAACCACCTTTAATCTTTTGAAAAGTCAGATCCTTTCAATAAGGAAAAAATTGCTTTTTCTGATGGGGTGGTGAGGTAAATTATATTTTATTGTAACAATTACATAATTACTTTATTGCAGGCAAACCTGTCCGCACTGAGAGGGTTGCATATTAGAGGTTGTAGCTATGCCTGTTTCCTTTTCCCAAGTTCTTAAATGAGAAGTAGGTAGAGCTCTGAGAAGAATGTCAACATTTGGGGTAAAATATTGGGGTGGTCTTTTAGTGAGAAAGACCATATGCTGACCTAAGACAGTGGAAGAATTTTTCTCTTAAAATTATTTATTATGGGACCATTTGTGAAAAGATCATTAAAATGTTGCATATAAAATCTCAGTTGTATTGGTATCTAAAGGAACCTTCTAAAGGAACTATATTTCAAATGATGTAACCAGCTCAGATAAATAAGGCAAGCTTCCTGAAGGAGGTGAACTTTTAAAGTAGCAATTCCAAACTCACATGTTCACAGGGTCCAACTAGGTAACCCCAATGTGTGAACCAGGGCTCACTCTGTCACTTTTCCTCCACACTTTTCACAGACACGTAGGTACAAAACTTTTCATTTCCTTTTAACTGTGCTATTATATAAAACAACAGCTGACACTTGACCTCAAGTGTTTGGGAAACAAAAAGGAGTGGTGGGGACTGTGGCAAACTAGAGATTGCCTCGTCTGTCTAAAGAATCAGTTCCCACTCAGCCCAGGTGATTGTTGCCTGAAAGTGATGTCAACCTAATATTGCCAGATCATTCCAATTTTTCAAAGAAAAGCTGGAATTCTGGATTTTTTTCTATGTGAAACTTCCATTCTTTTTAGATTAGCAATTAGTTCAAACATTTTATCAATTCTGTTTAGGCAACCACTGTGTGGCCAAATCACACACACTTGTGAGACAATCTAGCCCACTGGCCTCCGGTTACACCCTCTGTTCAAGGAGAATCAATGTGTTCCTCTCCGGTTCACAATGTTCTATTTCTCTGCCTCCAACTGCAATCGTAGCTTAGTGGAAATTTGGAAGAAAATCAAACAAATTGTATGTTTATGAGCTCAAAGACAAGTTCTTGCTGGATATTAGAATTTTCAAGAAAGGTCAAATTTGGAGTCTTATAAAATGTTGTCTTTATTACTCATTCTTGAAGAAGCCTGGTTTTATTCACAGCCATGGCTCTTAGTTTTGAAAAATACCTCCAGCTCTGAGAAGAGATATTTTATGTGACACGGTAGCAAAACTCGGATATTTTCCTGTTTAGATTTATGGCTATTTCTTGCTCTCGGAAGGGCTGCTGCTGGCTCCATCAGTGAAATGGTGAATTGTCCCTGACAGCAATGAATTCACTCAACGTACTCTTAAACCTTCCCAATTACTGGCTTTTTCCTAAGCCTCAGAGTACATTAATCATGTAACTGAGAAAAAACTTATTATGACCTTCTTTTGTATCCATTTTAGATATACCTATAGGTGAAAAAGCTGTCTGCAGATGTGTCCAGTATTTTCCATGAGAACTCAGGTAAATCAAATAAAAAATGGGAAGTTGAGAAAGGAAATTAAAACCTTTTAAGGCTAGAGCGGTGTCATCATATTCCCATTTAACTTAGGTGGATTTAGTCTTTGTGGGAAAGAGTAAAGGAGAGTTCTGCCTGTCGTTTTAACCTCAGCGAGGAAGGAGTGGTGGGAGATGCGAATCTGCTTTTGTTCATTTGGTTTATATGCTCATTTGCTCTCAATGTGAGCATCTTATGGAGTTGAAAATTGCATATTTTAAAACAACATGACCCATAATTGCAAGTCAAGTACATCGTTTGATGCTCACTTGAAGAAATCTGGATAGTACATAAGCTATTATGTAAGTGTAATAAACGTTATTAAGAGACTTATTACATAAGCTTTATTAAGAGACAATATTTTAGCACCCAATGTGACACCTTTCTGAGATATTTTTCAAGGATAGACTTGACCTTTTACATTTTTCACTTTATGTGCTGGCTTTAGAACCTACCCTCTGAGTGAGATATTATCTGCTGTATACTCTATCATTCTCAACCATCATCATCATCACCACACACTCCACCATTACTGCACACATGGCAGATGACCCAACCCAGCGGCCCAATCCCTTTCTAGACTCTATGCTGCTGTCACTCATCTTGGAAAAGTGACTGAAGAAACTGCTTTCTTGGGTTGATCCATTGGAGCATTAAAAATATAATTATAGGAAGAATTACATGTTTTCTTCAACTTCTCTTATCCCATATTTTTATTCCCCATTGAACATGAACACCATGCTAAGTGCTGAACCATTTATAGGAACACATTTCTTGCCTGGTGAGCAGGTTGAGTGCGTCATACCATCTTAACTCTTTATTTGCTAAGAACCTGTCACAGATATAAGTAACCTCCCATCAGGTGCTGGAATAGAATTCAAAGTTCCTTCTTTGGGAAAATAGACTCGGTCTTTTTAGTTTTTTTCCCCTCCAATTTAAAGGTAATTGGGAAGGGGTGGTCAGAAGAAAAAAAGTAAAATAGAAACTTCAGGATTTTTAAGAGGAAATTAGAGAGAAATTTCCATTATACCTAGTTATTCAAAGTATTAGGCAACCATCAAGGGTTAATTGAATATCTAGTATCTGCTCAGTTTTGTGTTAAATGCAGTGAAAAAATATGAAGAAGTAGAAGGGGCTGGCAACAAACCTGACAATATAAGAGAATGAAATAGCATTAAAAGTACACAGTGGAGAATTATTTATCTAGTTTCTTGGAGCTTAAAAAGCACTTTAAAATACACTATCTTACTTGACTCACCCAATTGCTTTAAGTTAAAGATTATGATCCTAATCTAATAAACAGGGAAACTGAGGCCTAGAAGTAAAATACTTTGTCCAGCCAGGCAGTGGCTCAGCCTGGTTTTGAGGTTTCCAAACTCTAACCATGGAAGTTCAGAGGAGGTATAAGTGATGGGTATTGAAAGACAATTCTCCACCAGGTCTCTCAAATTTTTTGATGTCTTGCAAACAGAGGCACTGACGGCCTTTGTTCCAGAACATCTTTTCAAGGATGTTTGTAGAGCAAAGAGCCTTGAAAGGTAGAGATCGTCTCCCTCTCAGGAGCAGAGGACAGGTTTGTTAACTGTCCAGTACAATAAAGATAATGTCTTCCTCTAGGGCAAAAGATCAGGTCTATTATAAAAGATTTGTGTTCCCTAAGAATCATACTGTATGGATTAAAGGGATATTAGAACTTCTACAATCCAACCCCTTTCTAAAACACAAAACAAAATAAGACAGCTTTATTGAGATGTAATATAGTAAAATTTACCAATTTTATATGTACAATTTGATGAGTTTCAACAAATCTATATGGTACTGTAACTACCAACACGATCAAGGTATAGAATACTTTCTTCGCCCTCAGAAGTTCCTTCCTGCCCCTCTGCAGTTAATTTCTTCTCCCAAACTTCTTGCCCCTGGCAACCACAGACTCCTATCACTTTAGTTTTCTATCCCTGTAGTTTTGCCTCTTCTAGGGTTCCACATAGATGGAATGATACAGCGTGTTGTCTTTGATGTCTGATCTCTTTCACTTAGCATAATGCGTTTGAGTTTCACTCCTGTTGCTATGCGGATCAGTAGTCCACTTCCTTTTATCACTGAGAAGTAGTATATACATATACACCATCTTATTTATTCATTATCCAGTTGAGGGACATTCAGATTGTTTCCAATATTTGGCCATAAACCTGTTGAATATAAACATACACATTTTTGTGTAAGCATATTTTTTTTCTTTTCTCTTGAGTAGGATTTGGAGTAGGATTACTGGGTCATATGATAAGTATATGTTTAACTTTATTTAAAAAAAATAGCCAAACTGCATTCCAGTGGCTGTATCATTTATGCATTCCCATTAGAAATATATGAATATTCCAGTTGTTCCACATCCTCACCATGATATGATCATTCTGTTCAGTTGTAGCCATTTTAGGAGGTATGTAGTGGTATCTCATTGTGATTTGAATTTGCATTTCCCTAATGACTAGTGATGTTGAACATGCTTTCATAGGCTTATTTGCCATCTGTATATCTTCTTTGATGAGATGTCTGTTCAAATCTTTTGCCTATTTTTTAAAAAATTATCTTGTTTTGTCTTCTTATTGAGTTGTAAAAGTGTTTTTATATATTCTGGAAATAGGTTCTTTATCACATGTATGTTTTGCAATTATTTTTTCCTAGTCTATGGCATGCCTATCATTTTTTTAATAGAATCTTTTAAAAAGGAAAATTTTAAATTTTGATGGTGTCCAATTTTTCAGTGTTTTCATATCTGATCTCTTTGTGCTTTCCGTTACCTACTAAAAAAAAATCTTTTCCTAACCCAAGGCTGCTTGTATTTTTTTCTAGAAATGTTATAGCTTTAGTTTTTACATTTAGCTCTATGATCCATTTCAAGTCCATTTTTCACATGTGACGTAATCTAGGGGTTAAGTTTCATTATTTTGCATCTCCAATAGTTCCAACACCATTTGTTGAAAAGATTATCCTTTCCCCACTGAATTCCTTGGTAATTTTGTTGCAGATCCATTGATCATGTAAGTGTGGTCCTATTTCTGGATTATCTATTGTAGTCCATTAATCTATGTCTATCTTTATACTAAGGCTATGTTGTCTTAATGATTACACTTTATGGTAAGGTTATATAATTCCTCGAATACAGGAAAGGCACTTGTCCTAGGTCACACAGCAACGTAGCATCCAATCCAAGGCTAGCATTAACTTGTCCTTACTTCCAAGCCAGTTCTCTTCCCCTTTACCCTATGTTTTAGCTTCACGGCACGGTACCATGTATTCCTGAACTCCTACCCTCACTTAATTCCCTTATGGCAAAAGAGAGTGAAAATGTGGTGACATGTTTTTGTGTTCATGAGATTTTTTCATTCTACTCAATCACATACTGATTTGTGATTTAATATAAAACAGAATGTTTTTTTCTCCACTCCCTTTCTCACCTGCCCCCCCTGCCCTGCCCCCAATATCCAGGTAAAATTGATACTCTAGGAAAATGAGTCCCATCTATCCTTCATAAACTCTGGGGCATGTACCTCGATTGAATGGAGTGGACTTGTGCAAATCAGAAATGATTATTGCTCTAGGAGAACACAAGCCAGCAATGCCATAAGGTGGGCTGGCCAGTAGACTCTCCAGAGTCACACCTGGGGAGTTTTCTTTGGCTTCCCTCCTTAATCATAACTTCTTTGATAGTAACAGATGGCTGGTACAATATGGAGAAAACAGTCACACGAGCCTGCTTCTGTTTCACTAAACTTCCTTTCTGTAGTCAGCAAACATGAAATTCGGGACATCTGACAGGTCAATAGACATGCAATTCCCAAATAGGTGTTCTCTGTCATGCATCTCTGCTCTGGAATTACTGCTTCAGCCATGAGGATTCGCAGAGAACTTGGGGTCTTCCTTTTCAGTATCTGGAATGCTGGCCCATGTGGATGGCAGGAATCCAACCACAGAAAGAGAATCCAAAAACAGCCTTTATTGAAATATAGCCTCCAGCTGAGAAATAAGTGTTACTTGAAATAAGTATCTTAACCACTGTTTATTCAGAATTCACTACCATTGCAGTTTTGTGCTTCCTTAAGTTTAAGCTTTTAGTGTAATCTCTCCACCCTTACTTCAAAAACCCAACTAAAATATTGATTGAGAATTTTGTGTTCTAGTGGAGAACACATGTGTGTATGTTTGTGTATGTGTGTGTGTGTTTGGTCTGGTGGATGTGGATGGAGTATTAAACACCACATTTTATTGAATAGATTTGAAAAATCATAATTAGCAATCCAGAAGGAGAAAACCAGGGAAGGGTCATAGATCATTTAGAAATATATTATGTATGTTATAAGCTAAGGAATTTGATTAACTCACCCCTCCATACCTGAGGTAACCCTTTCCTCCTCCTGCTCCCTAAATAAAGAAAAAGATCAATTTAGTATATGTACTTTATGGAGTCTCACGCATTGACAATCTATTGTAAATAGATTGCTAAATATAGTATATAGTATATACTGCAAAATATGGTAAAATCTCATTAAACTAAAAGATTCTAAGAATAGTGTTCTAGTTATTTTACTTTCCTGATTGAGGGTTTAAATAGATCTCTGTCTTCAGTTTTTGTTGAAAAACTCCCAAAATATATAAATATGCTTCCCCGTCTTCATAATTCTCTGGAACATAGTTGTGTTCTTCTCGTGATTCAGGATCTGAAGATTGAGGGGTAATTTGGAAAATGCGTTTCCTTGTTTAAGGTGATAACAGCAGTGGTGAAATTGTGGGAGTTCCACTGAGTGAGTGAGGACTCCAGCCTTTGGTTTTCTTATTGTAAAAAGAGGGAATGAGGGGTTGGCCTGGTGGCATAGTGGTTAAGTTCACGTGCTCCGCTTCTGCAGCCTGGGGTTCACGGGCCCGGAGCCCGGGCGTGGACCTATGCACTGCTTATCAAGCCATGCTGTGGCAAGTGTCCCCATATAAAGTAGAGGAAGATGGGCAAGGATGTTAGCCCAGGTCCAATCTTCCTCAGTAAAAAGAGGAGGATTGGCAAGGGATGTTAGCTCAGGCTAATCTTCCACACCAGAAAAAAAAAAAAAGAGGGAATGGGGCTGCATTTATGGTTACCAAACTGCATTGCGTAGAGCCCCCAGCCTCCTATGTGACACGCAGAGCCTGAGATGTTTTAAAGATTGCATTTCCAAATCATCACACCAGTCCTAGGAGGTAGATATTATCATCCTTGTTTGGCACATGTAGAAACTAAGGCCAGAGGGGCTGTGTATGTTGCCCAAGGTCAGAGAGAGTAGGAAACAAAGCCTGCAGGCAATTCAGAGCCCATGCTTTTACCCTGTACGTCTTGCCACTGGGCCCAAAGTCATCAGATTTCAGTGATTTCTTGCAGCTTTGCTGTCTCTTCCCAGTGTCCCCCTGTATCCTGAAAGATTCTGAGTTAGGCTTGCCCTCTTTGGGTAACGCATCATGCTAAAAACTCTCGCTACCTAACAGCTATCATCTCAGGAGCCAGTGTCAGCTAACTCTAATCTGAGTTTATTCACATTGTGGAAGCAGTCATACAGAGAAGCACACCTACTTCATCAGCACGAAGTGTGTCATAGTGGCAGGAAGGTCAAGGGGCTTTGGAGGTGCATGGCCTCCTCCATACCCAAATACCACCACATAGGCAACACTTACCTACTCCATATATAGAATTGGGTTGTCCTGGGGGTGTTCCTAAGGGCTTCTTGCCATACATCATGTCCCAGAGCTTTCAATTTTGAATGGATGTAGCAGACACTGGGACTTTGTCTCCTAGGAGGACAGGGGTCAGTGCATGGCATCAGCTGCTCCAGAAAAGGGAACAGAATTGATGGAGGTCAACTGAGGATTCCATCTTCTCCTTAGAGCAGCACGTCCGTGGGTAGGAGTTTATTTAGCATGTTCCTGAGCAGCAACTTACAAGCATACAAGAGATATTTTGGTTGGCTCATTTGTCTGTGCCATAAAAATAACTTTACCCTCTGTGATGAAGGGCACAAGCCTGGGGGTGTTGGAGCCCCCCTGCAGTGCCTTCCTTTACAAGTTCTGAAATTGGCTCTTACTGTTTGTTCCCTGCTTTGGGCTTGTTTTAGGGAGTTGTCAAACAGATTGCAAAGCAAGGACTAGAAATTTATTTCTCATCCTGGTTTGCTTTCAACGACTTTTAAAAATTAAAAGTATTATATCTTTATTGTAGAAAATTTGGAAGGAACAAGAAACTATGGAAAAAATAGAGTAATTGTTTTAAAATGTAAATCCAATCATGTCACTGAGATGCTTAAAAACACTTCAATGGTTTCTATTCACACAGAGTAAAATTCAAACTCCTCCTTCTTGCTTACAAGGTTCTGCACATTAGTATGTTTTATTACGTTTTTAATGCATTTTGGGGTTGTTAAGGGCATCATTTCATAAGAACTTTACTATTCCACTAAAAAAACAAAAAAACCGAAAACATCATTGTTATAACTTTACTGCCTTACATGCATATATCGTATAACATATTCATTTCCCTAAAGTTGAACAATTAGCTTGTTTTCAGTTATTTTCTTCTATAAAGAGCACTGCCAGGAACATCTTTGTGTGTAAATATTCATAGGCATTTTTAGATTGGAAAGACCCTGCAGCAATTAGGACACTGAGCAAGTCATTTAAATGAGATAATGGATGAAAGTACTTAACTGTTCTTACACTTGCATTATCATAATGAATGTAAATTACTCTAGCTTCAGATTCAATTCATTCCAGCACTGACTTGAGGAATATATTGGCCACTTCACAGTATTACTGAAATGTAGTCCTCTAACCAGTCTGCCCCCCAATCCTGCAATGTATGATTGTAAACATTAATGGTCCAAGGTTTGCTGCGGCAACACTGTTCTTGCTACAGCCAGTGTCCAAATCCTCCCAGGAAGATACGTGTGGTTCCCTCCTTCTTGTCATTGGAGGCGATGTGGCCATCAACACCAACTGAGGGAGGAGAGTCATCTTGGGGCAAATGTCCCAGGGGCACACTTGCAAGTGTCTCACCAGCAGTCTCAGGGGAAGGTGTTACTAAAATAAATTATCTTATACTTCAATAGATGCCTTGAGAGAAGCCTGCATTTTTCTCTTTTTCATATTTCTAAACAGGAGGCTTTGTGGGAGTTTGTTTTCATTTGACAGAGTCAGGAAAAGATGGCAAGACAAAAAAGAAGTAGTCGGTTTTTCAGTTGTAGCTTGTTTTTTAAAAATCCTATTCACTCACAATGTGAATACACAACTTAATCTTTTTATATTTGTTCTGTTTTGGAAAATGCTTTACTCGATCAAATAGTAAAAGAGAAGAATGTCCTTATAATAGGTAGGATATGTTTGGGGAAGGGAAGGCTCTGAAACCTTAGCAAGAGAATATGACTGATGGTTCAGGGCCAAAAGAGAAACTGAGGTCCTACCCCCACCCCCTACTCTCAGCTCCATCTTTCTGCTTCCAAATCCTACATCTAAGATCCCAAACTTAAGCATCTACAGGGTCCAGGTAGACGGCATAAGTGTAGTCAACTAGGTTGGAACAGAGGAGACTGGAAGGACATTTTTAAAACCCTGTGCAGGCCTTATAAAACACGTCTGCAACCTAAACGCAGCCCATGTATGGCATAGATGTCGATATAGTTATATATGCATAAATATGTGTGTGTCATGTATTACTTGGTATATATATATATTTTTTTTCAAAACACATGTATACAATTTATTAAAAACACATGAACACATTAAAATCTCACTATTTATACAATCTAAATTCTAGGAACCTATGCAGACACCGAGTGACTACAGTACATGCAGAGGTAAGAAAAGTATATATATATATAACCAGAGTGTGCTCAAGTTTTTAGCCTTGACATCAGCTTATTCGAGAAAGCCATTTATGTTATTAAACATACTACTTAGCCTCTTTGTCAGAAATATTTGAATTTGTATTAATATCTCAGTTTAGGACTTATTTAAGAACAATGGGGAGATATTTAGGGACACCTATTAACATCTTGCACGAAATTTTTGGAATGCATTTGAAAAATGGAAAATGTTGCTCTGTAATATTTAGTACTCCTATATATCTATATAAAATATAATTGTAACATCTTCTGCTTAACGTCAGATCAGTAACCTATTTTTGAAAACTCAGATGTTCTACACAAAAACACTAACCAAGAGCACATTCCCTATTATTTTAAATGAGAAAAATTATAATGCATTATTCATCAACCCCAAATCCCCAACCAATCTCCTAAAACATAATCTAAACAGACACGTGCGCGCACACACACACACACACACGTAATAAATTATCATTTAGGATGTAAAATGTTTAAAACTTTGCTACCTGATAACCAGATTATCCATGTGAATGTTAGTAAACAGTCAGTTTGTGTACAGAACATGATATCCTGATGCCTCTTTGCACTACAACATTCCCTTTGATGATAATCAGCATTGTTTTTTTAAAAAACGTGACTCTGATGTAACACTATTTGTAATTAAAATGCAACTTGAGAGTTTTCTCCATACATTATTTTGTTAAAAATGTTGTATTGAATATTTAAGACAAATATAAATTTCTCATATATAAACAGTAGTGAAATACATTGTATTGAGAGATATATAAGTTTTATGAATTTGAGTATTACAAAAACGAGAGTCATTCTACCAAGAAAACATTAACTGTAGAGGTAGGCTGCAGGGTATGTCTGTAATGACAAAATGAGCTATTGTTCATAAGTATAATGACATAATAAAATGCCTTACTAGGGGTCTAATACAGTGTCTGACACTTTGTTGGTGCTCTAATAATATTATGGCTCTTATTTTCTCTTAATAAATTTCATCAATAAATTTATTAATTGGGATTATGTTTATATTTCCATCATGAATTTAAAAATTTAATTTATTTTAAGAAACATTTTTGAACCTCCATTGCAATCTGGGTTAAAGTTCTCACCCATAGTAAATTGAAGGAGGTGTCTGGGCACATGCTAGATAAAAAAATCCCAGTCCATGAGGATTAGTTCAAGTGTGGTTTCACAGTCAAAGAAACATAATCCAATAATTAAAAGTCAATTAAATTCAAGGATGGTTAAGTAAGCTCCTAACAGATCTATCCTGCTACAGATAAAAAGTATAAACTCTGGACAAAATATAAAAAACAACTGCTTGAAGGATCTGAGAATGAACAGAAGCAGAATGAACAGATTCCAGAGAGTGATAGAAATTTGGAAAAGGAGACTAACACAGGATAAGTCTCCTATTAATATGAATTCTAACCTGAGGGCAGGCAAAGTTGGCACCATGTGTGGCATCTAAAACTTTGATAGTAACCCTATAGCCCTTCTGGCCTGAAGAACCAGAGGACAGAATTCATGGCAATCAAAACCGTTAGAAAGCGAGGTGAGGATCCTGGTAAGGAGAGAACTAGAGAGGGGGCCCCCCATTTCTGGGTGTAAACTCTTCCAAATATCTGATCCCTGAACTACACCAGTGCCTGTCAGACTACAAACTGCTCAGCTAAGGTGTAAAAGAACTAAACTGATTTGAGCAGGAGCCCAGCAGGCACAGTTTGAAGTTGGATTCCAACCAAGTTAATTGTCTCCTAAATAAACAAACCAAAAATGTTGACAACTTTTAGAGGAACGTAACAGAATTCAGTCTCCACAACATAACATTACAATGCCCAGAATATAATCCAAAATTACTTGACATACAAATAGGAAAACGTGACCCATTGTCAAGAGAAATGACAATCAACAGAGGCCAACCCCAAGATATCCCAGATGTCAGAATTAGCAGACAAGGATTTTAAAGTAGCTATTTTAACTATCATTAACGAGGTAAAGGAAAAATATGTTCCTAAAGGAAAAGATAGAAAATCTCAGCAGATAAATAGACGATATAAGAAAGAGCCAAATGGAACTTTTAAAACTAAAATAAATAATATGTGAAATAAAATACACAACAAAAATTATTTGAATCTTTAATGTAAATCTTTTACTTCACATGTAAAAAACACTAAAGGGTATGTACATTCCTAAATCACAAGAAATGTGTTCACAATGTTTCCTTTTCTTTGATGCTTCTCTCAGTTCTCCATGTGGTTGGCAAGTGCTGTCTAAAGTATTTTCTTCTCTATCCCACTTTTAGCTTCCAGTCTCCCCAACTTTCCACCAACACCCTTCCTGAAAAGCTTTTCTTTATTGTTTTGCCCTCCTCTTTTCTCCTTTCTCTTCCCCTGTCCTCCTCCCTCTGAGCCTCTCTGGATTCTGGTTTTTGCTCATTGTCTAGGAGCTCCACAAGAATGGAGACTCAAATTTTGACCTAGTAGGTAATAGTGTTTCTCCTTTGAAGAGAGAGATAGAGAAAACAGAGAGAGAGAGAGAGAATGACAACATAGAGTAACAACTCATGTATTATTATTTGTTCCTAACCATAATGCAGTAAAGTATAACTGATACCTCCATGGGCTTATCTATCTGAGTTCGTGTGTCACGTTGATATGTACACCCTCTTCTCTAGAGTGCTCTTCTATTGACATCCTTCTTTTCCATTGATCATTATTATTTATTCAGCTGCCTAGATTTCTGTCCTTCCACTGCCTACACCGCTGTCAACTTCTATTGTATCATTGACCCCCAAAGTCACCACAGACCACTGTCTTGGAACAATCTGATTCCCCCAGGCCACTGATTGCATCTGCTTTCGTCCTTCTTCAGCTAATAGGAAAGTTTTTACCTCTTTTCATGACTACTCTTTCAGAGGGAATTCCCATAGCGTAGTTGCTGGATTGCTAGTGAACTAGTTATTCTTTTTCTTTTTACTATAGTTCTTGCCCTACAAGAGGGCAAGGGTGAGTAGTGGAGCAAAGAATGTGTTGGGGTTTGGTGAGAGCCAGCCCCTCGGATGGAGGATGAACTGTTCAGTATGGATCACTGTATTGTATATTTTTTTAATTTTCCGTGTATTGTCATATTTTGACATCTTAAAAAACCTTTCTGGCTGGGGAGAGACTGCCCCTCCTCAGGCTAGCCAATTCTTAGAAATAACAAAGGGCCCAGCCAGGAGCATTCCCTTGATATGCAAACTAACCAATCCAGAGCCATACTTCCTCTATCTGGCCCGTGTACCCCAGGAGGTAATATTCTTTTGCCTTAATCATCTCAGGACTAGGTACTCGGCAACTCGGGGCCAGCCCTACAGCCCAAAGCCCACCAATTATTCAAACTAGCCAATCCTGAACTGTTTACCCTGCCCTGCCTTGTGTTTCCTAAGGAAACTCCAATAAAGGCTGTGGCCTAAGTGTTCTCTCAGCTCCTGTCTTCTGCTGCCTGGTCACCATGTGGGCCTACATGGTGTGTCATACCTCCTGTCCCTAGGACTTGTAAATATAGTAAACCCTCTCCTCTGTCTCCTCTTGTGGCAGCACCTGACTGACCACCTCGTAGAAGAATACAAAACAATTACTCTACCTGATGCTTCCTTAGGCTTCTTTTCTCTCAGGGGCCTTCATTATCCCTTCTCCCAGGCTGGCCTCTTCCAGGAAATCCCTATCCATCAGGATGATCTGAATCCCAACTGCAGTCTGGTTTCAAGTTCTCACCCACAATCATTCTTTGTCCTCAGTAAATTGAGAGATGTGGCTGGTATCTGCTTACAATTAACTCAGAACATTCTGTGACAGTGAAAATACATAAAGACATTTCATTTAGAAGTCTGGCTTTCTCAGAGCATGCAGAAAACTTCCAACTGGAGGTATGGCCGGCCATAAAAGCATTCTGGGAACACAGAAGAGGAAGCAATGACTGTATTCGTAAAGGAGGTAAAATTTCTCCTCTACCCTCTTAGGGTCTCCAGCTGGGACTGACATAAAACAGATTAACAGGAGAAAAGCATACAAATTTTGTTTAGTAATTTCTACATGTACATGGGAGCCTTCACACACAAAAATGTGAAGACCCGAAGAAGCAGTTGGGGCCCAAATCTTACATACTAGGCTGAACAAAGAATAGCAAATTGTGAAAATGTGATAAGACAAAGGGGTTTGGGCTAGAGCAGTTAAATTGTGGAAAAGTACCAGGAAGATAAGAGTTAATTTAACAAAGTTTGTTTGTATAGATTTCTCTCAGCCTCCACCCCCAAGCTCTGGTGATACAAGTGCGTTCTTTCCTCCTGGTACAGGGAGGGCACCTTTCACGTAGGAGATTTATCTCCTGCTTTCAGGAAGAAAAAGGAGGATCAGAGTGCCCATCTTGTATCTGCTGTTTCTCAAATATCTTTAACTCAAAATAATCCATACGCCAAGGTGGCGTATGTTTTGGGGTGACATGCTCTGAACTCCCACAATTTCCAACATTCAAAGAAGCATTGCTTTTTCACATTTAATGTTTCCAAAATTTACATAGGCCATTTTCTTTCAATTTTGTCAAAATGTGATAAATCAATGAGTCATCATATAATTCATGGCACCTTAGAATTGAGGAAATACGGTACTTTTGCCTTGGGCTGAGAGGGTCCCTTAACTAGAGTTAGTGCTGTTGGTTGTTCTAATAGAGAACGTGGCATCTACTGGACCTTGAAAGGATGTTGAGACTTTGTCCAATGGAGATGGACACAGAAGCGTATTAGGGGAAGAAAGAATAGCATGAGTGGACCCAAACATGGAGAGATTGAGTTTGGGGGTTTTGAGGCTTTTTGAAATGTTTGGACCAAAAAGATGGGTTTTACAGATGAGCTGGGGATAAATTTAAAAACCTAGTTGTCTTCCTGTACACTGGCTGAAAATTGAAAGCTAAGAACATTTATTTTCGCCTGATATTGGAAAAACTGAAGGGTTTTAAATTGGGGAATGCTCTTAATGCCAGGTAGTTATAGCAATAGTGTAGCAAGAGATGATGAGCATTTGATCTAGAGGCAGGAACAGAGGGAAATGGCAAAAGGGGGAATGGAATGACCTTCCAAATGTAGATGTGGCAAAAACATGCATATGAGGATTCTGGGGGAAAAAGAGGTAAAAGATGAATCAAGAGTTTCTACTTTAGGGACTGAGTAGATGATGGAGCCGTTTATTGAGAGTAAATACAGGAGGAGAAGCAGGCTTAAGGCCTTATAATACAGCATAAAAAAGACAGAGGCAGACTACACGTGCACAAACTTAGAGGTGTCTAAGGTGGTAAAGAATTAGTAAGAAATTCTGGGGAATTTCTTGGGAGAGGGGTTTGAACTAAAGATATGGATGCTGAGGCTGGCCTGGTGGTGTAGTGGCTAAGTTCACTTGCTCCACTTCGGCGGCTCAGGGTTCACAGTTTCGAATCCAGGGCATGGACCAACGCACTGCTCATCAAGCCATGCTGTGGTGGCATACCACGTACGAAATGGAAGAAGGTGAGCGCGGATGTTAGCTCAGAGCTGATCTTACTCAGCAAAAAAATATATATATAAATATATATGGATGCATTCTTTATTTTATTCTGTCATCCATAATTTTGGGGGATCTCTTATGTACAATGTTCCATTCTAGATGCTAATGATACAAAGATGAAAAAGACACTGCTCCTGCCCTCAAGGAGGTTACAGTTTAGGAGAGAAGATACATCAACACATCTGAATTCCCTGTCTAGATGATTATAATTGTCTAGATGCCTTGTCTAGATGACTATAATTAAGATATGACAAAAGTCCTGTGGCCGACTCTGTTGGTACCCCAATGTATCTACTCAGCTCTCAACATTACTGTGCATGCTAACCCCACCACTTCCAACTTTGAGCACCTGCCTCTTCCTGAGGGCCCTCTCTGGCATTGGGAACCCTCTGAAAGTGTCAGAGAGTTACTGCCACCTCCCCAACAAGTAACTCTCAACCAATGACTGTGAGGAGTTGGGGTAATGATGAGGCACATTCTACACTGCATCACATTGTAGACATTAAGATTGAGCCCTAGCTGGCTACAGCTCTAATCGGCTGGTTAACTCACCCTGAATGGGCTTTGTTCCCTTCCTGCCTCACTTCTTCAATTCTCTATTGCTGCTTCCTGAGACCACTACCCAAATGAAGTACTTGCACTTGAATCCTTGGCTCAGGGGCTGCTTCTTCAGCAGCTTTTAAACATGATCACAAACTCTTTGACATGCCTCCCATCAAGAGATGGGATCTAGGTTCCTGACCTGTTGAATCTGGTTGAGTTTTGACCTATAAAATATGTGGAAGTAACACTATATGCCTTTTGAGCCTGAGTCACAAATGGCCATGCATCTTCTGTCTTTTTCACTGGAACATCTGCTGTTGGGGCTCCTCGTAAGGAGTCTAGTTTGCTTGAGGCTGCCATGCTGGCGATGCCACATTGAGAGACCACATGGAGAGTCCTGAGACCCTATTTACATATAATGAGATGCCCAATGAGCCTCTAGCCCTTTATGTCATTCTAGTCTGGGTGGGAGGCATGTGAGTGAAGAAGCCTCCAGATGATTTCAGGCCCCCATCTTTGAGTCATCCCCAGCCATTCCAGTCTTCTCAGCTGAATTCCCAGACATCATAGAGCAGAGACAAGCTGTCCCCACTGTGTCCTGACAGAATTCCCAGCCCAGAGAATCCATGAACATAGTAAAATAGTTGTTTTACACCACTGAGTTTTTGGTGGTAACCAGAACATGGACCTAAGATAGTACACTCGTGGAGGAAGCATCATGAACATTTGCAAGGTAAGTGAAAATGGGAGGATGAATGACCTCATCAAGGGAAAGGGTGCAGCTCAATTATTTCCTACCATGCAGAGACGATGTACTCTACCTAAAAAAGGTATAGACTCTGTATACATCCTCTCTCCCATGATAGGACAAGCCTCAATCGATATTATCTAAGAACATAGGTTTTCAGGAAGTTACATGGTCTGAAATAGGTTAATAAATTACAAAAGAACTACCAAGGGGCCACTGGCTAATAAGTTTTCAATAACTTTCCCATTTTCAAGGTATTGCTCGTGCTTTATCATTAGCAATCTACATACATTTGGTTACAAATGTATGTGACCTGAAAAAAGACGTTCTAGCAGAGTCTGCCTGAGTTAATTCTACCTGATTCGCACAGGAGGTGAAGGGGAGGGGAGAGTTCTCAGGTGATGGGAGATGATTTCTGCGTTGCATGTGGTATCTGTCACATCCAGTTACCTGGAGCCTGTTTACGATGAGACATATGACAGCAGGTGGAGGTGTGCCTTTTGATCCTGAAATGGCAACAGACCCTCACATCTGCAGCTTCATCTGACAAATTTGGCAGGAGGGAAAAGGTCTGGAACCAGAAGCATCTGCCACTGAGTTGGGAGAGCTGAAATAAATGTTTTAATAAAATTGTTTTTAAATTGTTTAATAAAAAATGTTATACTAAAACAGCTTTTATTAAAGCTGTTTCTTCCCTTTGCTGCCCAGTGAGCTTACTGTGGACACAAGTTTAGACCCAATCATATTTGTCAATATGAGGATCCTGGGATCATCTGTCCATGACTCATTGGTGCTTCTGAGATTCAATTCAAAACAGTTCAATCCACTTCAGTTTGAGAGAGATTTGTACAGCTGCATATGAGGTGTGTGTGTGTCTGCACTGGGACCATGGAGGAGGCCTGAGCAAGGTGTAGTTCATGCCTCAGCACAGTCATTCTCCATCCAGTCCTTAGACAGGATCACCAGACGAGAAGCCTTACTTCACACCAGATGGACTACAGTTACATTAAAAATACAAAACAGAATAGCTTAAATAAAGAAGAAAATACCTGTTACTGTTTGATACGGTGGTGGGCAAGCATTTTTCTCTAAAAGCAAGGGAAAAATTCCCAAAGGGAAGAGATGATGGTTTGTATATAGGTGAACAAAAGCTACTGTAGGTCATAAATAATCTAAATTAAAAAGGAAATGACAATCCGAGAAAAATATTTGCAAGAAATACGTAGTTAACTTCCAAAACGTATGAAGAAGTCTTACCAATCAACTGAAAAAACACAAATGGGTAAAAACATGAACAAATAATTCCTTAAAAGTACAAATGGCTAATAAAGGTATGAATAAATGAAAAGACATGAAGAGACGCCACATTTTGCCTATCAGCTTTGCCAAGATTTCCTGAAAGCAGTAATGTACAGTGGGGTGAAAGCCCGTGAGGTGAGTGGTTTCACCCACTGCTGGTAAAGACAGTCTTTCTGCAATTTCTCAGCACAAACTGACCATCTGTGTGAAGACATTAAAAGAATTAGGAAACTTTTTGATTCATCAAAGCACCTCTACGAATCTGTCCTAAAGACAGAAGAGATGAACTCAAAGATTTATGCAAAGAATCATTACTAAAATGAGGTTTATTATAATACGAAAACAATCTAAATGCCTCCAAATGGGCATTGTTAAATAAATTTTTATATATGTATAGTATATAGTAATTGCTAACGGTTAAATTTTTAAAGAATATTTGATGACATGGAAAATACTCTTGTCAGAATGCTAATGAAAAAAAATAGAGAATAACAAAATTTATTAATGGTTTGTTACAATTTTGAACATGTATTTGTAAATACTAGAAACAAATACGCAAAAATGGCGGCATGGTTACCTCTGACTGGTGAGATCATGGGTGATATTTATTTTCTTCTACTGGCATCTTTGATAGGTCCTAAATCTCTACAATGAACATTGAATTAGTCTTCTATTGCTGCTTAGTATATTAAAACAATATCATGTATTATCTCTCAGATTCTGCAGGTCAGAAGTCTGAGGCTGGCTTAGCTGGGTTCTCTGCTCAGGGTCTCACCAGGCTGATGAAAGGGGCCAGCTGGGATGAATTCTCATCTGGAGCACAGGGTCCTCTTTCAAGCTCTCTCAGGTTGTCGGCAGAAGTCAGTTCCTGCGATTGTAGGGCTGAGGCCCCTGTGTTGTTGTTGGTTGTCAACCAGAGACCACTCTTAGCTCCCAGCGGCTGCCCACAGTTCTTTTCCACGTGGGCCCAGAGGCAGTTCACAATGTGAATGTTTGCTTTCTTCCAGATGAGCCAGAGTGCATGAACTTCCTCTTCTGTGACCAGCTGGAAAAAACTCTGCTTTTAAAAGTCTCATGTGATTAGGTCAGGCCCACCTGGATAATCTCCCTATCTCAAGGTCAACTGACTTGAGAACTTAATTACATCTGCAAAATCCTTCATAGTAGTACCTAGATTAGTGTTTGAGTAAATAACTGGGAGAAAATATGTGAACACCAGGGCTGGGAATCTTGAGGGCTTTCTTAGAATTCTGCTTACCACAAGCATGAGTTAGTAGGTCAAGCCTTGGGGATAGACTGCTTGCTTTTGAATTCTGCCTCTGACTGATCAATTGGCTTTGGACAAGTTACTTACCCTCTCTGAGCTTCAGTTATCTCTAAGATGGGAGAATAATAATAACAATACAATAGTCTCCCCTCATCCACCGTTTCCTTTTTGTGTTTTCAGTTACATGTGGTCAATCACAGTCTGAAAATATTAAATAGAAAGTTCCAGAAATAAACAATTCATAACTTTTAAATTGCATGCCATTCTGAGTCCTGCTTCCTCCTGCCCAGGAGGGGAATCATCCCTTTGTCCAGCACATCTACACTGTATACTCTACCCGCCCATTAGTCACTTACTGGCCGTCTCAGTTATCAGATCAACTGTCACTATATCGCAGTGCTTGTGTTCAAGTATCCGTTATTTTACTTAATAATGGCCACAATGCACAAGAGTAGTGAGGCTGGCAATTCAGATATGCCAAAGAGAAGTTATTGTTATTAATCTCTTACTGTGCCTAATTTATAAATTATACATACATACCTATGATAAAGTTTAGGAGAAAACATAGTATATACAGGGTTCGGTCCTATCTGTGGTTTCAGGCATCCACTGGGGGTCTTGGAAGGTATCCTCTGCAGATAAGGGGGGACTACTGTGATAGTAATTGTTTCAAAGACTTGTTGTAAAATTTGTTGCAAATTTAAATGTAATAATATTTTATTACTTAATTTGGCATGAAATCTGGTTTTCAGTATCAGAAAATACAAAGCAAAATTAAAAAGCCCACAAAAACTAGATAAGAAAATAGTTTGACCAATGATCTTCTTTCATAAGAAAGAGCTTCAGATTTTCCTCATTATCTTTCTCTTTTCTAGTCAACGGCTAGGGGCCTATTTATTCCCTACCTCCATGCCGCGCAGGCCTGTGGCAAAATTAAGTAGCTGAACACCCCTCTGGTGTTGCAAACTCTTTTCTTTTCTTGATGCTCTGCTTCCCTCTCCAGTAAAGAAAACCGTTCTGTGCTTCCCCATAGCTGGGAACCTTGTTAAAATGCAAATATCTTCTAAAAAGAGAGAACACCCACGGCAGTTAACCATGGCTTGCCTGTATTATTTTGAAAGTCCTGTAACGGGACCCTGAGAGAGAGGTATACAGATGGGAATGGTGGATGTGGGATGTAAAAGGAGAAGGGATATTCCCTGGTGAACTACTGACCCTTATAGGTATAAGAAGATGAAGAAAGTAATAAAACCATTAGCTTCTTGAGGAGAAATATCCAAAAGATAGAAAGACTAATAGAATCTCACTTCTAGAAAGAACCTGAGTCCATGTGGCCACAGGGTCCTAGAATCCCTACAAAAATATCCAGAGAAGTGTCATCCCGGGTCTGTTGGTCAGGTTGCTCAGTACCTCGCTTGGCTTCATTTCCAGTTATTAGAAAGTTTTGCTCGTCTGTGGAAACTCCTGCTTCTGTTCTTTGGAGTCCCGCACGGCAAGTCTATGCCTGCTTCTCCAGGTCAGCCCTGTGATGCTTGACAGCACGGAAAGCGGGTGGAGAAATGCTGAAAGCAAACTTGGCCTATGCTTGAGTCTAGCCTACTCTCTCTTCTAGGCTATTTGTGCTCATTGCCACCCAATCCCACACTTCTTTTCATTTCTACCCACTTCCCTTGTTGCTGTATGACCTGCTAGTGCAGGAAGGAAATGACTGCAAGTGGGTCAGGTCTATTTTCTGGTTTCCCCAAAGGTGCTGCATGCAAGGGCCAGGTTTCTGGGTACCAAGGTGTCCACGTCCTTCTCGTCCTTCAGTTGCAGCCCATGGAGTCACAGAAGCAAATGGCCAGGTGAGCGAGGCCAAGTTCTCTGACGGATTCTGTGGATTTTACAGAAATTGTATTTTTTAGCCCAGAGTATGTGTTCACTAAATACCTTTCAAAAGAATGAGTGAGAATAAATTATAATGGCTCCTTCCAAAGATGAATGGTCTAATATTAGGAATTATAAAACAATTATTCTCTCACTGTGCGTTGAGAATACAAGTATTTGAGTTTGAGTTGAGCAAAAAAGGATAATGTCTTATAAAAATTATAGCAATAGTGTGTTTTTCTAAAGAGGTATTTATTATGTGCTAGGTACTGTGCTAGATGCTTTATAGACATGATCTCATTTAATCTCCAGTAGACTATGAACTAGCTGAAGGCAGAGACCAGGCCTTCACTATGTGCTGCAGCATCCTCAGTGTGTAGCACGGTGGCTGGTGAATAGCAGTAGAGAATGTCTGTGAATTACTTCACCCCAAATTTATGGAGCGAGTACTTTGTGCTAGAGCAAGCTGACCAAGAGATGCTGGAGGCTAATTCCTGGTACCAGGAAATCAGCAGTGCACAAAACACACAAAACTCCTGGCCCTCATGGAAAGTAGTCCTTAAGAATGAAGCGTGGATTCAGGTTTAAATTCTGTCTCTGCCACTTATTACCCATGTGACTTTGGGCAGTTTCACCCTGGGACTCTGTCTCCTCATCTGTAAAATGGACACGATGATAATAGTGGCTAGGTCTTGGCCCATGGTCTGCTCTCAGTACATGGCAACTATTATTTTTATAACAGGCACTCTATTATATTAGTCGAATGAATGTATGAATAATTTCTCCCAACAACTCAGATAGGAGGTATATTCTCCATTTCATAAAAAAGGAATCTGAACTAGAGAGGGGTTATGTCCCTTGCCCGAGGTCACACACCTGGTAAGTAGCAGAGTTGGGATTTGTATCCAAGTCCGTATGACTCTGGAGTCCCTGCCTGTCCACGCATTGCTCCTGCTGTCTTCCTAATAATGGTGAATGTTGACAAGGAGCATAAACACTCAGGATAGAATTCCGGAGAGGAACTAAGGCAGGAGGGCAAATGCCATGTTGTTTCCCAATACGGGTGGGACAAGTGAGGTAAAATGTATTGCAAAACTCCACCAGGGTCCAGCTGCCAATGTGGGAGCGTTACCAGTCTGGCTGTTAGGCATTGTTGTCTGCCAGTTGGAGTGGGCTGCATTTTCCTCGTGTGACAGCTGGTCTCGGTAGCAAGGAATGCCTTGAAGTTGGCATCACAATTCAGCCCAGAAACCATTTAACTTGATTCACAAATATGCAGCTGAAAAACTACAATCAGAGAGATGGTGGGATCAGAAAAGGGTCTGAAAAGCAAGCAAAGGAGAAATGGCACTTTATTATTCTATTTCCCAATTAAAGGGGCTGCACCTAGCTACAAATCTCCAATTTATTAATGCATGTTTTTAAACATGTTATTAAATAAAGTGTATATTAACTTCTCTATTGATGTTGCTTTTGACCAACTATAGACCTTGTCATTGCAGTGTTCGTAAAATGGTCCCATTCAGGGTGTAATTAATATAGAAATAACAATGAGTCTTGTTTAGTTTTTCTTTAGGCTCATCTCCAGTGCCACCTACTCCAGGATGACTTCTTTGATTCATTCATTCATTTGCTATTCGTTATACATTTATACAATTTAATACACATTTACTGAACACCTACTATATAAAAGACTCTGGTGGAAAGCTTGAACAAGGTTCTTGCTCTTATGGGATTTGCATTCTATTTGTGATCATTTCTATGAAGAGACAGGATGTGTTATGCCTCTCAGAGGTAGCATTTGAGCTGAAGCCTGAATCTTGGGAAGACATGGCCATGGATAGAGCTGAGGGAAGAAACATCATGGGCAGAGGGAAAGGCTGGTGCCAGGGCTCTAGGGAAATGAAAGGAAGTCTTTGTGGCTAGATCTCAGAAATTGGGGGAAGAGGGGTGGTGAGGAGTATAGAGAGATTGGCAGGGTCCAGATCATGTTGGAACTTGTGGGACTTGGATTTCATTCTAGGTGCCATGGTAAGTCCTCAGGACATTAAGCATGGAGATGGCATGATCTAATTTGTCTCCATCTATTTCTAAGAGGACTCTATAGGTGAAGAATAGATTGTTGTAGACATACAGATCAATGGAATGCAATTGAGAGTCCAGAAATAAACCCTCACATTTACAGTCAATCTCCAACAAGGGTGCCAAGACAATTAAATGGGGGAGGGGCACTGAGTAATCTTTTCAACAAATCGTGCTAGGACAACTTAATATCCATATAAAGAAGAATGAATTTGGACTCCTACCTCACACTATATACAAAAATTAACTCAAAATGGATCGAAGCTTAAATGTTAGACCTAAAACTATTAACCACTTAGAAGGTAAATTCTGACCTTGAATTTGGCAATGGTTTCTTCTATATGACACTGAGGGCATATGTATCAAGAAAAATTGGATATATTGGGCTTTATCAAAAATAAAAACTTTTGTGCATCAAAGGACATTATCAAGTAAGTGAAAGGACAACCCACAGAATGGGAGAAAATATTTGCACATCATGTATCTGATGGGACTTGTATCCAGAATATATAAAGAAATCTTGCTACTCTATAATTTAAAGACAAATGACCCAATTAAATGGGCAATAGACTTGAATAGACATTTCTCCAAAGAAGACATACAAATGGCCAATAAGAACATGAAAACATACTCAGCATCATTAGCCATTAGAGAAAGGCAAACCACAATGAGATACCACTTCACACTCACTAGGATAGTTATGCTAAAAAAGATAAGTAATGACAAGTGTTGGCAAGGATGTGGAGAAATTGGAACCCTCATACATTGCTAGTGACAATGTAAAATGGTTCAGCCACTTTGGAAGAGTCTGGCAGTTCCTCAAATGTTAAGCATAGAGTTACCATATGTCTCAGCAATCCCACTTCTAAGTTTGTACCCATGAGAAATGAAAACATACGTCCACACAAATGCTTATACAGCATTTTTATAATACTCAAAAAGTGGAAACAATCTAAATGTCCAACATGTGATGAATGGATACAAAAAATGTGGTATATGTCTACAATGAAATATTATTTGGCAATAAAAATAAATGTAGTGCTGACACGTTAAAACAAGTATGAACTTTGAAAACATTAAGTAAAAAAAACTAGTCACAAAGGACCACATGTTGTATGATTATATGTGTATAAGATGGTCAGAACAGGCAAATCTGTAGAGACAGAAGGTAGATTAGTGGTTGCCTAGGGCTGAGAGGAATAGAAGTTTGGGGAATTATGGTTAAGAGGAATGGGGTTACTTTTTGGCATAAAGAAAATGTTCTAAGATTGACTGTGGTGATGGAGCACCTCTCTGTGAATATAATAAAGCCATTGAATTGTGTGATTTAAATGGATTAATTGTATGGTATGTGAATTATATCTCAATGAAACTGATTTTAGAAAAAGAGAATAGATTGTCAGCAGGGGAAGATTAGAGATATGTAACTAAATTAGGAGGCTGTTGCTGTTTTCCAAGTGGAAGATGGCGATGGCTTGAACAAGGGTAACTCGGTCACTTCATCCATTACCCCCAGGCTGGGCCAAAGTAAATATTCCTCTCATTTATTCCCATATGTCTACTCACATCATTAATACTTATCACATTGCACAGAAATGATCTGTATAGCTGTCTGTCTCCCCTACTACACTGTAAACTTCTGACGAAGGACTTGGCTCCTATCTCATGTTTTAATTCCCTAAACCTGGGATGTCTACAGACAGTAGGAACTGAATAAATGTGCAGTGAATTGACCTGAGCCAGTAGATGATAGATTAAAGACATCTCAGATATCTCTAGAAGGTATAAAGCTGAGTATAATTAAAATTGTATCCAACACTCTCATTTTCTCTCCCTCACATCTTTATCTAGACTTGATCTCAGAGTTTACCTGAAGAAAATAACACACAAAAAGGAAGTCTTAGGGGTCAGAATACAAGGAAGTCAAAGAAATAAAATTTTCCCTATTTGCAGACGGCACGATTGTCTATGTAGAAAATCCCAAGGAATTTATAGAAACAACTCCTAGAACTAATAAGTGAGTTTAACAAAGTCATAGAATATGAGGTGAATGCACAAAAATCAATTGTATTTCTATACACTAGCCATGCACAATTGGAAATCAAAAATTTCAAATAATTCCATTTATAATGGTACTCAAAGATGGAACACGTGTATAAACATAAGAAAACATGTATAGGATCTTTATACTGAAAAATACCAAAGAAATGTGTATGCAAGATCTAAATAAAAGGAGACATACTGTGTTCATGTTTTGGAGGACTCAACATAATAAAGATGTCAATTTGGTCCAAACTCATCTATAGATTGCAACTCTAATGAAATTCTAATCAGAATTCTAACATGCAATTCTAATGAAAACCCCAACAGGTTTGTTTTTTATAGATATAGACAAGCTAATTCTAAAATTTATATGGAAAGGCAAAGAACTAGAAAAGCTAAAACAGGTTTGGAAAAGAAAAAGTTGGAGGAATTATGTCGCCTGATTTTAAGACCTCCTATAAAGCTTCAGTAATCAAGACAATGTGGTATTGGAGAAGGGTTATACATAGAGATTAATGGAATAGAATAGAGTCCAGAAGCAGACTCACACTACTATTGTTACTTGATTTTCTTTAATTAACAGGTTTATTGAAATATAATTTATATACTATAAGACCCACTCATTTAAAATGTACAATTCAGTGGTTTGGGGAATGTTTACACAGTAGTGCAACTATCATCTTAACGTAATTTGTGAAGATTTTCATCACAAAAAGAAACCTCACATCCATTAGCAGTCACTCTCCATTCCTCCTTGCCCTGGCCAATAATTTTTTTCAAAGGTGCAAAAGCAATTCAGTGCAGAAATGATAGTTTTTTCAACAAATGGTTTTGGAAATTTGGACATTCATATGCAACAAAAATGAACCTTGACCTCACACCTTATACAATAATTAAAATGCATTACCATCTAAATATAAAATGTAAACAAAAACAAAAACATTTATAAAAAAATCACAGAAAAAAATCTCCAGGACCTGGGGTTAATAAACAAGTTCTTAGACCTGATGCTAAAAATATGATCCATAAAAGAAAAAAATTGATAAGTTGTACTTTATCAAAACTCAAGACTTTTTTGCTCTTGAAACACACTGTTAAGAGAATGAAAAGACAAGCTAGAGATTGGGAGAATATATTTGCAAAACACTTATCTGACCAAAGACTTGTATCCAGAATATATAAAGAACTCTCATAACAGTAAAAAAATCAAATAATCAAATTTTAATATGGGCAAAAGACTTAAACTTTACCAAAGAGATTTTACAGGTGGTAAATAAATACATGAAAAGATGTTCAACATCATTAGTCATTGAAGAAATACAAATTAAAACTCCAATGTGATGTAGAATCACATACTTGTTAAAGTAACTAAAATTAAAATATTGAAATTATCAAATGCTGATAAGGATGCAGAGCAACCAGAACTCTCCTACATTGCTTGTGGGAATAAAAAATGATCAGCCACTTTGGACAACCGTTTGGCAGTTTCTTATAAAGTTAATCATATGACCCTTCAGTCCCTCTCCTGAGTATTTACTCTAGAGAAATGAAAACTTATATTCATACAAAAACCTGTCCATGAATCTTTATGGCAGCTTTATTCATAATTGTTCCTAACTGGAAACAATTCAAAGCCCTTCAGTGAGTGAATGGGTCAACAAACTGTAGTACATCCATACAGCGGAATACAACACAGCAAGAAAAGAAACAAACTTGATAAATGCAACAGTTTGTATGAACCTGAAAGGCAGTGTGCTGAGTGAAAGAAGCCAGTCTCGGAAGGTTCCATACTGTATGATTCCATTTACATGACATTCTTAAAGAGACAAAATTACAGTGAAGGCGAACAGACCAATGGTTCTCAGGGGTTAGGGTTAGGGACATGGTGTGACAACAGATGGATAGCTTGAAAGAGTTTTGGGGACGATGAAAGTGTTCTGTATTCTTATTGTTGTAGTTATAAGAATTTATACATGTGTTAAAATTCCTATAATTTTATACCAAAAAAGTCAATTTTACTGTAAGTTAATTTTAGAAATAAAATACAAAAATAAAACATTTTTTTTTAATCTCAACAGCTCTGGAGACAGACTCACCTGGCATTTAATCTAGCTCTGCTACCCATAACTTGGGTGGTTTGGGGGTTAACACTGAACCTCAGTTTTCTCATCTTTAAAGTGGGGCTAATACCAGCACCTGTCACATAGTAGGGAAAATTAAATGGGATACTACTGCAGGGCACTTAGCACAGTGCTTGGTGCATGGTAAGAGCTCAATAAAATTCAGCTGATGTCTCTGCTGCTATTTCTATGCTCTGTACATCTATGTATCTTATTGAAGAGAACAATGCCAATGGAAAAAAAATTAGTCTTGCATTTTAACCACTAAATTATTAATATCAGGACATTTTGAGAAGTAGCAACATGGAGGTAGCCCTGTGATATTTTATCCAGAAATTGCATCCCAGGGCTGGGAAGGTGCAGGTTGTTCATCAGTGCCCTCAGCAAACAGAGGCCACTGTTCTACAATACCCCAGTGTAACTGATTTAGCTCCATCTAGAATCTCTGATCCTACTGTTCCCTTGTTGGTTAACCTTGGAAGAAGGTTCAACATAATAGATTAAGAGAAAGCCTTTTGAGAGGTCCTGTGCATCTTTACTCTAAGGATGGTTTCCAAAAGCTAATACAAATTACCATTGCTACTCTGTGTGTGTGTGTGTGTGTGGTGTGTGTGCATGTATGTGTAAGCATGGCAGTCTTCCAAACTCCTCTGCCAGTATCTCACAGCCACAGAAGGCTGGGTTTTAAGCATTTGGAATTCCAATTCTTGTCTTCCAGCGATTGGAGTTGAGAGCCCAAGACAGCTTCATATGTAAGTGCCTGATGTTGCTGATAATCTATAACTGATAGAGCTGGGATCCCCGATTGAGCACATCCAATCGCTTAAGTTAATAGAGAAGCTTTATCATGTGCCTCTAATCTTTGCCACCTGACTTGCATCGCTGTTCCCCCCACACTCTGTGAGCTGGCAAATTCCCCTCCACCTGCAATCTCTTGGGCTAGAGCATCTCTCCAGGAGGCAGCAGAAGGTCGACTCCTGGGCCATCTTGTTATCTTCTAATCAACTCTAATAGCCCTCCATGCTTGCCACTTGAGAATTGTGTTAAATAGAGCTTCCTAGTGTGTACGTTAGGATTTGTTTAGAAACACATCTGTGATGGGCAGCTTAGGAAGATGCAATGCTAGCTACAGAGAAGGAAATTGCACAGCCCTGGACAAGTCTCTCATCTCTCTCTGGCCTCAATTTTCACAACTGTAAACTGAGAGGTGTGGATCTGATGGTTTCTAAGGTCTCTATCAATTTTAATATTTCAAGATTTCTAGTTCACAAGCAAGGTTTTGTTGTTTAAAAACACTTCTTGCATTCTAAAACACACATTGATTCTGCATTCTTGATTTTTTTTTCAAAATAATGATCACATTTGAATTGAGTTAGGAGTACTATAATCTTTGTTGCATGATTCAGCATGGCAACAAAGAAATTAGGTCTTGAGCTGTCAATAAATTAATATCGATTAGTGCTCAATGCAGATTTGACACAAAGCATGGACTAAAGAGCTTGGAGAAGTACATTTTCCATATCAGAAGTGATTGGAAATGTTGGCTTGCGTGTGTGTGTTCTCTACTAGGACGTGGGGGAGGAGGAGGAAGTGGTGGTGATTGAAGGGTTAGGAGAGAAGGATGGGGAGTTACTAACCTCATGTGACAGCACAATCACAATTATACAACCCTTCTCCCTTCTTGTTTCAGCTGAAACACGCTAGCTCTTCACCTTCCAAGTCCATTCCTGAACCAGAGGGATGTGCGACATGGACAGCATCTTTAAATGAGAAGGGTGGATCTGAGTGGCCTTGCTATTGTTTCAGGAGTATACAAATACCTGCGTGTTCAGCTCCTGGCACCAAGGCATTAAGGAGGGAGACAAGATGACAAGGACAAAGCCTAGACTGGCTGACTGGGTCCTTTGTGTTTTCTTCAGAGCCAATGGTTTACAATTCTCACAGTCGCAAATGTAGCCCCTTCATAGACTGTGCTTGCACAACAGTGAGATATATCCCAGCCTTCACCTCATTGCTCAGTTGGGAAGCCTGGTGGACCAGTGTACTATAAGGAACTCTGGACTTGTTGGAAGACAGGAGGGTGGGTCTTGACTCTGGTATTTACCAATTATATGACCCTGGGGAAGTCATTTTAACTTCCATCATTCATTGTTTTATTATTTGGTTGAGCAAATATATATTGAATTCCTGCTATGCCATCCACTGAGCTAAGCACCAGGATTACAATGAGACATTCTTCCTGTTTTTATTAACCTTAGAACCTTAATTACTACTAATAATAGTTGACTTTTGTTGGATTTGATCTATGTGTCAGGCCATATGCATTTTACATAAATTATGACACTTAATCCTCACAACACCCTTAACAGAGTTATTGTTATTCCCATTTTACAGATAGAGAAACTGAGGCTCACATAACTTATTCAAGATAATGGAGCAAGAGGTAGAACTAGGCCATTCAGTACAGAGCCTTAGAATTTAACCATTGTACCACACAGTATCTTTTAATTTGCAATTTGAAATGTAGATAATACTACTTAACGACATGCATTTCATAAGGTTTTCTGGAAGTTTTAGTCAACTATGTGTTATTAAAATGCATTCAATTATTATAGTAGGTCAACTGAATGGTGGAGTAAAAATAGCTTAGGGGTGGATGCGACTCTGCTCTACCTTTAATAAACGGCCACATAGGCAATCACTGCAGCTCTTTGAGTCTTAGTTGTATCAGCTGTCAAAATGGAGGAAATTGTGGCCACGCTGTCTTTCTTGACAGTTGTTGTAAGGATCAGAAACATTTGGGAATGTGAAATGCTATGTGTAATGTAAATGGCTGTGAGAATTTAAGCTCTATATTAACATAGCATGAACATTTATATTTTGATAGGCAAGAGGGACACTCATGTGGAGCCTCAAGATGTTCTATTTTATAAGCCAATGTTGAGTAATGTCTGAGTGTCTGAATCTTGTCCTAAGAAGTGAAGTTAAAGAGAAAGAGCGATGGCATAGTTGTCTCACAAAATCTTAGAGTTGCCATGTGCCTTAGAAACTTTGGAATTGCATTAAAAGGCAGTTTCCTGGTCCTACCATTCATAGAGTCTGGTTTGTTGGCTCTAAACTGGCCCATAAGAATCTACGCTTTGACAGACACCCCTGCCTTAGTTAATCCTGATTCAGGAAGGACTCAGTCCACACTTTGCAAATCTCTCATCTTGTTGAGGACCTTCTCTTTACAGATTGAACGTGCGATGCCTGGCTTCTGGGGAACATCCTTCCTAAAACACTTCCTTGGGAATGAACTCATTAATTCAATAAGCGTTTATTGAGTGCACGCTATGTGCCAAGAAGTGCTCCTGGTGCTGGGGGTATAGCCATGTGCATGCTTGCCCTCGTGAATCTGACATTCTGGTAGGAGGAGATGGACAGCAAAGTGATAAGCACATCAATAAATGATATGGTGGGTCTGGTATGTAGGAAAGGCAGATATATGAAAGGAAATTAAGCAGGGTAAGGGGACAGAGGTTATAGGTGGGGCCAGCCTTCCTCATAAAGTCGTGTTTGAACAGAGACATGAAGCAAGTGAGAGATGCTCTGCACGTAACTGAGGGAACATGTTTGGGAGGAAGAACAGCAGAAGCTCTGAGAGCAAGGTGTGCTTGGTTTATTCAGAGAGCAGCACGGAGGCCAGGGGGCTGATGCACAGGAAGTAAGGGGTACACGCCATCCTTATTCTCAAAAACAAAAATCTGCCCCTGCTCCCAGCTCCCAGTTTCTTAACCTGGCATTCAAAGCCCTTAACAACCTGGCTCCAATCTGCACTTTGATGTTTTCTCACCTGTTCTCTTGAACACACGTGCTCAGGTCCAGTAGGCCGCCTCTGAGTTTGTGTGGCTCTCTCCCTGGGGGCCTCCCCTGCTCTGGACGCTCCCTGACTTTCTCTAAGGCAGTGGTTCTCAAATGCAGGTAGTTTTGCCCCCAAGGTGCATTTGGCATTGTCTCCAGACTTTTCTGTTTGTCACAGTTGGGGAGTTCCACTGGCATTTAGTGTGTAGAGACCAAGGATGCTGCTAAACATCTTACAATGCACAGGACAGCCCCCACCACAAAGAATTATTTGGGCCAACATGTCAATAATGCTGAGGTTGAGAGACCCTGCTCTGAGGCCTCCTCATTCTTCAAAGTCGGGGCCTCTTTTGTGCAGCTTCCGGAAGCCCCTTACCCCGCTCTACAGGATTCTCTCTCTGAATTGTGTGGACCTTACATACTGCCTTTCATTCTTAGATCTATTCTGACATGATTACGTGCACCAGTTTTGGAATTATATAGCATGAACTTCATCCTCGGTTCTATCTATGTGATCTTAGGTGCATTATTTAACTTTTCCAGTGTACCTTTTCCTTAGCTATAAAACAGGACAAATATGTATGGGAAGGATTAAATGAGTTACTGCTTGTAAATCCCTTACCACTGTGCCCGATGCAGGCATAATAAATATTGGTTATAATCGTGATAGCAATTATTGAATTTCTTTAACTGATTTGTGTGACCCTTGAAGCCAGTGATTATATCTTATAGTGTATACCTTATACCTCCTTGTTTCTCCAGGGTCAGATGAATTAGAGTTGTTTACCCGAATTTCCTTGGTAATGGTGATCTATGAGCAAGTCTTCGGTATCTTTCCGAACAATGGGTTCCAAAACTGGGAGCACAGGGTAAGCGCGTCTCCCTGCGAGAAAATAAAGAGCTCACTTAGGTCAGTGAATAAACTCTTCCAGCTTACCAAATACTGATTCTTGCTCCAGGACAAATCCATCACCAGGGCTGCACCTGAGTTTCAGGGGATAGCTTTCCTCCTTTCTGTGTTAAGATAAGAAAGAGAGAAAAGAAACAGTCAGAATAAAACATAAGCACAGGCTGAAACTGATAAGAAACAGGACTGTGTGGTGCATTGATGGAGGAAACAAGAAAGAGAACTGATAAACGGTCTGAAGACAGAGTGAGAGCTGTTCATTTAGAGGGTACAATCCTGTACGCCCCTTGTTTTTTTTAGTCTACCCGTATAATTTCAGTGGACTCTTGGTTGAATATGTCTCTTTCTCTGCCATCTCTCCTCTGGGGTAACTTGCTGATTTTCCAACTTGCAATCTAGAGATCAGAGCAGTAAAACAAGACAAGCAGAGCTAACATATTTGTGCAAGCAAACACTCATTACTTCACCGCCCCTAATTTCTCTCTTAAGTCAGTCAGGATTTTCAGCCATGGAGCTCGCTTAAAGTGAGAGATGCTCACAGAGCTCCAGAGAGCAGCAGAGAACTGTGACTTCCCCTTCCTCACCCCAGCACAAGACTTCCAAAAGGCATCAGACAGGGGTGGGCTTTTTTTCTTACGGGCAGAAACCAAGTCCAGAAGGGATGCTGGAGATGGGAAAGGCCCCGTCAGTGGGATATGTGTGCTCCAACTGCAGCAGGTTCTTTTCAGTTCTGAGAACCTCTGTCTCTTCTTCCCACCTGGGGATCTCCACACTTGCTCTCCCGCTGGCCTCCTGGCCCCCTCTCTTCTCCTGTCCAAAGCCTGCTCACTCTTCAGTCGCAATTTGAACATCTCTTCGTCAGGGACATTGCCTAGGAATGCCTGCCCTTGCCTCGGTTAAGTGTTCCTCTCCTTCAACTCCACAGCACCCTCCACCTCTCCTTCCTAACACTTATCACAGTTGTAATAAGTGCAAATCCAATTTCCCTCCCTGCATTGTAAACTCCAATGAGAGCAGTGACCAAGACTGTCTTGTTCATCACTCTATTTCCTGTGCTCGCAATAGTGCCTGAAACATGATAGTCTCACAATAAATGTTTGTTGAGTGGATCCATGAAGTAGAAGTTAAAAGTCCTGGGTTTTAGACCCAACTCTGTCATTGCCTTGCTACGTGACCTTGAGCAAATGTTTTCTTCTCCAGAATAGTTCCCAGGTACAAACCTTTCGTGTGCATGATTCTACTCAGTCCACATCACAACCCGAGAGGAGATGGGTACTATCTGTTATTCACGTCTCGTGGATGAGAAAACTAAGACTCAGAGAGGTGAAATATTGGGTCCAAGCTTACACAGTATTCAAATCAGCATGCTGTAGTGATGCCTCAGTTTCCCTACCTACAACGTGAAGGTGTGAAGCTAGATAACTTCTGAGATCCCTTCTAAGTTTTAATTTTTAAAAGTTTACAATCCTGTTATTAAACCGGCACTAGTAGGATAGAGTGGCTGAAGACGGGATGGATATGGAAAGATCAGTTTAAAAACGATTATAATGATCTGGTTCTGGGGACATGAGGGCCAGTGGACAGGGCCAGCAGAGAGGAGAAGGTCCGCTGATAAAAGGTGATATGTCTGTTCTCATTCCAATTTATCCAACGCGTTAAATGACTCCAGCAAGCTTTAGCAGCTGGCACAGCACTTACTTTACAAGATTTGACAAAGATCAGAGGAGTCAATAGTTTGCCAAAAGCTAAATGATACATTCTGAATGTGGCATATCATTTACAATCACTCTTTCTCTCCCCTTCCCCCACACCCATGTTTTTTTCTTCTCCCTTTTCTCTGGAATTTCTCGCTTTTTGACAGCAAAGCAAATGAGCTCTGCCCAGTGAAGAATGAAAGCACAACTCCTGTACCTTGCTTTGCTCACTGCCTCTGTTTAATCGTGCATGACTTCCTGAGTAATCGAAAAAGACATTGGGTGTGAAGTGAGGGATGTGCAGATTCTCCAGCTCTCTCAATGGTCTCCATCTGGCTTTGGAGAAGTTTGGATTCAGAGATACTGTTGTAAGCAAGGACAGTAATGATATTGAGGGGCAAGGTGAGAATGAGCCACCAGGAAAATAGGCAGGCAGAGCTTCCCTTGGATTTCTAGGTCTGGCATTATTGGCAGTGGGGAATGTAGATGCTGACTGAGCTGCTGATGCTGTGTGTTCCTTCTCTGTCACCAACGCCTGTGACCTTGGCAAATTCACTTCCCTGTGCTCAGTGCTTCCCCATCTATAAAGGGAAGATAATGGAGCATCATGGGAGTACAGAGGCTTAATTATTGTTTGCAGAGGACTTGGATATTCCTGGATGAATGGCATAATCAAGGTGCTGTGCAAAATATTATCATTTTGTATGTCAGTTAGCAAGATGGCTTACACTTGTCACTGCATATTGGGCGAGTCTTAATCAAGGAATTGCTGTAGATACAGGGAGAAAGAAATAAGAGACTGGAGAACGGCTATTCCATGAAGATAATAGCTTATCAGTCCAATTGACCATACTTCAAATTTCTTATTATTCCTAGTGTTAGTTACTGTGGCAGATTAAAAATGGCCACAAATTCTTTGATTCTCTTCCTATCAAGAAGTGAAATCTATTTCCCCTTTTCTTGAATCTGGGCTGTCCTGTAATTACTTCAACTAGTGGAGCATGGTGGAAGTGACATCAAGACAAGCCTAGTCTTTAAGAGGACTGGCAGTGTTTGCCTTGGTCTCTGGGAGGCCTGGGCCACCGTGTGAGAATTTCAACTCACCTGCTGGAGTGTCCAAGTGTACATTGTGACTGTGACTATATGAAGAGTAGTGAAAAGATGCTGCGTAGGTGAGTGAAGGCTTCATGGGCCTTCTTGGGCCATTAGACCAGTCCAGCTGCCAGCTGAATACCCCTGGGTAACCCAGTTGATGCCACGTGGAACATAAGAAGCACCCAGCTGAGCCCTGCTCAAATTTCTGATCCACAAAATCATGAGATACAATAAAGTGGGGTAGTTTGTTGCAGAGGAATAGATAACTAGAAGACTTACCATTTATTGCTTACCCACTGTGTACTAGCCACTATGCCTTATTTAATTTTTAAGTTCAAAAGTTAGATATAATCATTCTCCATTTACAGAAGAGGAAATTCATTCCTAGAGGGAGCAAGCAACATAGGAAGATCTTGGGTTTGAATCCCCTTGTGAATGAGGCTGGAACTCATGGTCTTTCCATGACAACATCCACCTTCATTGGCCCATCTTTCCTGAGGGCCCACCCTGGTGCATGAGATATTATTGACTTTAATAGTTTGTTCTCTTGGACTGAGTGCTGCGCAAATTCCATTCTTATGCAAGTACAGACAGCATGTTATTATTCCATAGTCAATAATACGAATTGGCTCTCAGACCTTCATTTCTGAATTACTCTTTGCTGAGAGCAAGATGTGATCGTTTCTAATAACGATCACCAACATTAATTGAGCAATTCTCTGTGCCAGGCTCTCTGCTTTATCTCTTTTAATCCTCACCATGACTTATGAGAGACATGCTGTTGTCTCTCCTCATTTTACATGTGAGGTCCAAGATCACCTCACTGGCTATACCGAATCTAGATTAGACCCACACGGGTCCCGTTCGGACCAATTCTCACGATAGGTGGATCCATGAGTTCCCTGCATAATGAGTTGTCTGTGGACCCTGCTGATCTAAGCCAGCTCTCGGTGAAGGGCTGATTTCGTAGTTCCTGGGCAGGTTGCTGCTCATGCTGCACAGGTCAGTCATTTGCTTGCCCTGTGGCCAAACCTCTAACACATTGAGAAGCACGGTACTCAAGGGTCGGAGACTCAACTCCTGACCCCCTCTAGCCAATTCCCAAATCAGTAAGGAGTGTGGTTGGTGCATGCCGACCTTTGCTCACTGGGGACAAATGAATGTGAGCCCACATACTTACTCTTGGTAGGTGAACTATGTTATCTTCAAAGGGTCTCAGAGCTAAAGGGATATTCAGTCATGATTTGTCCAGCCCCTTAATTTCAGATAAGTGAACTACTATTAACATTCTCTTCTGGGTTATAGACCTCATCCAACACCACCCTCTACATTGCTTGCTCATCTTCAATCCACTGGCCTTCCTTCTTTTTCTTAAATACCCTAAGTTTGGGTGTCCCTACAGCCTTGGCACTTGATGTTTCTTGTACCTAAAATACTCTTCATTCACATCTTCCCATTTTGACTTCCTGTATTTGACAGTCATTTATAGAACACTTGCTATGCGCTAGGCACTGTCCTAAATACTTTACATATGTTAACTCTTTTAATCTTCACAATCGTCTGAGGAAACTGAGACACAGAGAGGTTAAGTCACTTGCCCAAGGTCACACAGCTGGTAAATGATAAAGTGAAGATGTGGACCCAGATAGTCTGCCTCCAGAGCCCATTCTCTCAATTCTGACACCATGCTGCCTCTCCTTCCTGACGTTCAGGCCTGAACTCAAGGTCACATTACCCTGTTTTATATTCTCCACCGCACTCACCACTATCGGAATTTGCTGTATTTGCTTATTTTTTTGTTGCTGGTTGGTTATCTGTGCCCCCTCCCCAGGGCATGTGCATCCCATAAGCATGAGTACGTTTATTTGTCCTGTTTACCAGCACATTTCTAGTGCCTTTGGTGAGTAAACAGATAGAGGCCCACAAAATTCAGGAATTTTGTGGGGGGGAAGGTGATGGGGCAGGGTGGTGGCCCCCAATCCAATATGGTCCCTAGTTTGTTTCCTTTTCCTCTTTATCATTTTCCACTTGAGCTTTTTCTTGGAGAAGTGGCACTTTTGAGTGGGAAGAGCACAAATCTAGCCAAAGCAGATCTGGCTTTGAGTCTGTTTGGTCTCTGCCAGCTGCTGGTTGTGAGACCTTGGGTGGGCCATTGAGCCATTCAAAGTCTGTTCTCTGTCCTGAAAAATCGGGGGTGGGGTTCCCACTTTTTTCACTGGGCTGGTTTGAGGCTTACATAGCAACAATAGTAGTAGCGGCCATAGCAAATGGGAATTGATCCCACCTGTGTGCCAGGCGCTGGGACAGCCTATTATATGGACTGTCATTTAGTGCTCCTCAAAACCCTATGAGGAAGAGACAGTTATCAGTCCCATTTCACAGGTGAGGAAACTTAGGCACAGAAAAGTCTGATAACTTGTCCAAGTACGAATCATATCTTGAACCCATGCAGTCCGATTCCAAAATCCGAGCTCGTAACTGCTATGAATGCGTGTGTACAGTGCTACCAAAAACGTCAGTGATTATCATTGTTTTAAAGTTGCCGCATAACGTGGAATTGTTGGTTGCTTGTTGGGGCTAAATCTATGGCCAAACGCCGCACTGCGTTTGGCTGCTCTGGGTTGAAGTTAGCATCTTGTAACAGATGTGCTTCACTCTGGCAGGGGGCTGACAGGATGAAAGAATATTGCTCCCAAGTTGGCAGGGTGGGTAGAAACAAGGCAGAAAGAAATAAAAAACGAAGGTTAAACCATGTGAAGGTTTCATAGAGCAAATGCCTCCTTTTCCCACTGAACATTAGCTGGCATTTAAGGAAAATTATATAACTATGCAACTTCCATATAATAAATTGGCTTACAGCTGGTGCTGTATGTTTCATATCTTTTTAAAAACTAGAATAATATGTTGGTAGAATAAACACTGTTGTATTTTAGCACGTAAAAATTGAGATAGATATTAAAACGCCTGTTTCCTGTTGTGTGTACCAACAGGAGATATTAGAATCATTTTTACTGATTATAGTAATACATGTTGCTATTGAAATGAACAGCCTCACTTATAAAAAAAAAAATCATGAGTATTATTACTTTCTTTGCGTGACAGTAGTTCCTCATACATTTTTAATGTTTTAATCTGGAAAACTCCTTGACATTTTATGTTAGAAATACATGGCGCCCTGTGTTACAATGTGGCCACTTAGGGACTAAAGCATGTGACGATGGTGGGCAAAGAGGATGGGAGGGAGGGAGGGAGAAAGCACTGATTCAGCTTGAGCCAGGATGAATCAAACATTTCAGAACTTAACTCTTTGCTTATAAATATGGTACCTTAGGAGGCAATGAGAACTAACGTTTGCATGATGTGCTATAGTTTATGCGGGCTTGTACATCCTTTCTTTCATGTGATCTTGGAGTTTATTAACCCCATGGCAAATGTAGAAATTAACATCCAGGAAAGATATGCCACATGCCTAAGTTCATATCACCAGGTCCTGCAAAGTCTGGGATTTGAACTGCTGTTTTCTGAGTATGAAATCTTTGTTTGTTGTATTACATTCCATTCTCTCTGATATAGTTACTCTTTTATCTTATTCCATGACAGCAAATAGAAACAAAAGATTTGGCCTATGAATCTAATGATATTGCTAGTGGTTTTAATATCAGCTTAGCTGACAAAAATAATGTAGTTTATCTTCCCAAAATAGTATATAACACATTTGGTATTCATTCATTCGTTCATTCATTCATTTATACATTCCACCAACGTTTATTTAATATCTATCACGTGCTAAATGTCTTGTTAAACATTAGAGTTACTATATTATATATACAAGATAATTAATAAAGCTTTGATAATTTTGAAAATGAAGATAAAGTGGCGCTATCCAATGTAAATCAGTGCATACGTTTTTGGAGGGCACTTTGAAAGTATCTTAGAGTTTTGAATGCACAAATTCTTAAACCCAGAAATTTCACTTGCTATCACAGACAAACATTGGCATGTGTGCACAATGAGTCACATGTATGCACAGAATCATGTGCGAGGGTGTACATTGCAATGTTATTTATTGTAGCAAAAAGTGGAGCAACCTAAATATTCTCACCAGGAGAATCTTAAATAATCTATGTTAAAATAAATGCTAGTGTAGGAATATGATGCAGGAAATAAAAAATGAGGCAAATCCTTATTTAGTGATGTATTAAGATTTCCAAAGCTTATTGTTTTGTAAAGGAAAGAAAACTACTTACAGTAGATATAACTGATGTTTAAAAAAAACAACCAGGGAAACAATAATCTCTATCTATCTAGCTATCGATATATATGTACATACATATAGTCAGACACACACACACACACAGTGTAAAAAAGTGTCTAGAAGATTACATTCCGTACAAATGGTTTCCCCTGATGGGGGGGTGAGGATTGGAGGGTTAAGATAAAGGTAACAGATGAAAGTTCTGCTTTATCTGTACTTTTTGGATTTTTTACTCATAGAACTAAAATTAGAGTAAAAACTATTCCATATGTTAAAGTGAAGAGCACTTACTTCTCAGAGGTAACAGAGGAATCTAAGCACTGTGTCTTAATCTGTTTGGGCTGCTATAACAAAGTACCACAGACCGGGTGGCTTATAAACAACAGAAATTTATTTCTCACAGTTCCGGAGGCTGGAAGTCTGGGATCGGGGGCTGGCATGGTCAGGTTCTGGTGAGAGCCCTCTTCTGAGTCGCAGACTGCTGACATCTTGTTGTGTCGTCACCTGGCAGAAAGAAGGTAAGAGAGCTTTCTGGGGTTCCTTTTATAAAGGCATGAATCCCATTCATAAGGTCTCCACTCTCGTGACCTATTTACCTCTTCAAAGCCCCACCTCCTAACACCATCATATTGGGATTTCAACATATGAATTTTGGGGGATACAAACATTCAGTCCATCGCACTCTAAAATATATAGCACTGTTGCCTATTCATAAGAACAAAGCTTTGCTCTAGACCCCAGTCTCCTCTGTCTTCTCACACTGAAATGGCTAGAAGAAAATGGGGATCACCAATAGTATATCAGTTTCCTGATGAAAGAAAATTATTTTCTCATTTTCAATGGTAAGCCTTTTCAGGGGACCTTTGCATACAATTTTGGAGAGCTGGTTGGAGGCTATATGACATTATCTGGGCTGTGGTAATGACACTGTTCTTGGAGCTGTATTGTGATTTCAAGCGAGTTATGTGTCCTCAGCCAACTTCAGTAGCTTTTTAGAAACATGAATGACTTTCAATGAAATACGATAGATTGAACACAGAGGCTTGTCCCTGCTCTTTCCAAAAAATCACAATGAAATGACAAAATAAGGTAAATAAATAAAAACATAACTGAATATAGCAGCAATGCAGGTGCGTCACTCAGGACTCCCTTCGAGAGGACCCGGTGTGAGCAGTATCGTTGGCTGATAGGCAGCAGCTGTTGTACCTTCATATCCACTGTGGCATTCACGAGGAGACCATGCTCCCACTGGAGTGCTCCCAGGCAATGAATGAGCATGGCAGGGGAACTAGAGCCAGGCCATTTATGCCCAATGCAGGACTTCCATAATGGGCTTTCTTTGCTTGGGGAATCCCCACTGGCCTGGCCAGGGCTTTGTCAGAACTGCGCTGTAGTCTGATGCTCTGCTTACCCAATCCTCCTTCCCCCACCTCTCCTTTCACAGGTGTCAGAACCCCATCTCAGTCCAAAGACTCTCCTCACCTAGTCTTCCTCTCTCTTTCCCCTATCCTTTACAGATGTCTCCTCCAATCTTTTGCATGTCTAATAATTCCATCTTGTCATCTGCTTCTCAGAGGTCCTGAACTGACACAATATATACACAATAAATCCCTAAAACAACAAGAATGAGAAGGGATATTTTGGCAAACTTTGATCATAGTTTGGAAGATGAAAAGCAGATAAATGAATGATAACTGACTTAGCCAAGTGGAGAAAGCTATACACTCTCTGCCATGGAGGTTGGGGTGGGAAGCATGTGATTCAACCTGAAGAACTCTGGAAAGTGTAAAATTGGGAGTACCATGTATCTCTCCAGCTTGTGATTCAGAATGGGGCTAAAACCTGGGGATTGATGGAAAATCTGAATAAGGAACAATTATAATAGATCCCAAGATCCTTCACTCCTCCTAGCTAGGAAGGAAAGAGGTTTAACCTCTGGAGAAGTTAGAGCAGAAACGCTCTTTACCCCTGAGACACCAGGCACAGCTAAGACAAAACAGGATATGTCCAGGCGAGGTCTCGAGAATCTCTACCACTTTCTTACCATTAGGTTTCCAGAATGCTGGCACCAGCCTTAAGTAATGCAGGCAAGAGACTGGGGGCTTTCTCTTGGGAAAACTTGTCTACAAAACAATAAAGTGTTACTGACATCACGAGGTCCCCCAAGGAAATTCAAGGCCCTTGCTTATTTATCCTATAATGCCCTGCTCAGCCACAGTTTTCCATCAGATTTTTAATGCCTATCTCTTATGGACGGCTGAACAACCAAGGTTAACCAGACATGAAAACGTGAAACAAAGAAACAGAAAAGCAATGTAAGAGAAAACAGAGACATTGCAGGGAACAAAATAAAACAAATAAATCCAATCATAACTAAAATTCTTAAATAAGAGAAGAAATTGCATCCATGAAACAAAATTAGAAAAATAAAAGAACACTCAAAGAAGAAAGAGCTCTTGGAAATTAAAAATATAATAGCAGAAATTATTATTTCAATAGAAGAGTTTAAAGATAAAGCTATGGGGTTTTCCCATAAAATAGAACACAAAGACAGAGATAGAAAATATGAGAAGAGATTCACAAATTGGAGAATTTGTGTAAGAGGACTAACATCTGACATCAATGAACTCAGAATGGGAGAACAGATAAATTGAGGGGAGAGAATTAGAAAAGATGTATAAGATTTCCCAGAAAAGAAATGTGCGTGACATTGCAGATTGGAGTTTCCCCTGAGTGCCAAGCATAACCATGCAAGACACACACAAAAGCTTTAGAGCGCTTGAGATAAAGAATTTCCCAGCTTCCAGAGAGAAATTAGGAATGATTTGGGATAAAGCTGCTCACCAACATAATTGAAAGTTAGATGACAGTGGGATAATACTTTTAAAATTCTCATCAAAAGTGGTGACAACCTAGAATTATATACCCAATGAGACTACAAGTGACAGTGTAAACTAACAATACTTTTAGTGAAGCAAGATCTCAAAAATTTTCTCTCTCAAGCATCCTTTGTCAGGAAGCTATTGGAGAGTGTGCTTCCCCAAATGAGAGAGTAAATCAAGAGAAAGATAGATGATGCAGGGAATCTTGCTCAGCAGTGAGAATTCCCAGCTGACAGGGAAGGAAAATCTCAGGGCAACAGCTGTGCTTGGAGAATAACCAGCTGAGGTTAGAACTGGGAGATGGAGGGTTTCAGGAGGGATGTCTCTGAGAGGAAAAAAAAAAAATGAATTGGATAGATTTACTGATGTATTTGACCCTATTGAGGATCAAAAATTTGGGGGCAGAATTGGAAATACCTATGTGGAAAACTAAGCCAACAAATCAAAGAGGCAATTATTAATGCCAGGAAACATAAATTTTGAATCAGAAAGGAACTGTAATTACAAAACACTGTGTGTTACAGCTGTTAACAAATAGCCAGAGTCCTAATGGTGTGAACACTACTACCGATTAGCCTAGAAAGTATTTTATGATACTACTGGGAGGATGGGGTGGGGGGCACTGTTGTGGGAAGGAGGGTTTCAGAGAGCGAAATCATCATCTTCCCTAGTAGGAAATCAACAAATAATAGTAGAAATAGGAAGCAAATCAAGAATGGCACTATAAGCATGTTATTTAGAAATATGGGAGGTAAATAACAGAAGAAACAGCTAAGAGATTTGAGAGTGGCTACCCGTAGGGAGCTGGAATTGGAGCTGGAAATGGGCAAGGAGGGAGCAGGGGACAGCTCATTCCACGCATAAGCCTTTTGGTGTTCTTTACCTTCTCAACCATATAGACTACTACTTTGATAAAAATTAAAAAATAAATTTTATAAAAGGCATGGCTTAGAAAAGTGAGGGGAGAAATATCCCTCCCTGCCATGAAGGATTTTCGAGGTAAAATTTTTCAACTTCCTTACCCTCTTCATTCCTCTTCTGATGTGCTCTGGGAAAGACAGTAAAACAGACGCTTTCAAGATCAAAAGTTCTGAATTTAGCTTCTTTGCTTTGTTTCTAAAACCCATGAAACTTTTTGTGCGCTGTTTTTTTTTTTAACAAAAATCTTTCAGTTTTTGGTAAAAATCAATGATTACAATCATAAAAATAGAAGTGCTGATCTTAGTCAATGTCCTGTGTATGCAAATAGCCCTCTGGTAATACAATACAAAAAGATTCGGTAATTCCATAGAATATGAATGCAGAAGAGAAAGGCTATTAAGGTCTTTCTACAAAGCAGACACTGAGCCAAGCACTTTCCAAGCATCTTCTCATTTAACCCTTACAACAACTCCAGAATCTGGTACAGTCGTCATCGTTCTGAGGGCCTCGCAAGGCTGGCAGTGTGTAATTCCACATCCTTTGCTCTGAGATGCTGTGTATCCCCCCAGTTTCTGTGGTAGTGGTAGGCAAAGCAGACGTGCTCCCTTAACCTGATTAGATCTCACTGTCTCATTTGATCCTCACAGCAGCTTTGGAATGAATGCAGGGCAAGCATTACTTCCTCCATTTTACGGACAAGAAAAATGGAAGCTTAAATAAATTGAATGCTTTGTTAACATCCTCGGGGTAGTCGGTGACATTGCTGGAAAGAGCCCCAGTCTTTGAACTCTGAGCCCAAAGGAAGTTTATCATTTAAAGAGAAATATTTTTACCTTTGTTGTGGTAAATTTACATACTTCTGCTCAAAGTATGATGAGCCCAGAGAAGCTGTATACCCAGCTCACACTCTTCTATCCTTTCTAGAGCTCAGACCAGGGAGAATGTGTATCTGTATAAGTTCTCTGGACCTAGTTTTAAAAGAATCTATGTGTATATATCGAATATATATGGTATATATATGTGGTATATGTAGATATATATTTTTTTCTCTTACACAATGGTTTCTATTTTCATGTAATTGAAAGTCAGAATTATTCCAATCAGCTTGGGCTCATTTCTGGTAATTTATACCCTTAAACACCCAAATGTCATATTTCTAGCAGGATCCTGAGAACGACAATCATATATAGAATCAGAATGCTCTCCAGGTCCATTGTGTATAACTGGAGAGGAGAGAGCTTTGCAGGGGAGCTCTTAAATTCCAGAGGAAGACTATAATTAGCTATAATAGGACCCAGAGTAACTTCACTGCCATTATTCCCAGCAGGAAAACAATTATATTGCAGCCGTGTAACTAGACAGACATGCTGTAAATACAAAACATTCTCTGGAAATATATGCTCTGTACTTCTAAATACATGGAAAATGAAGTCAGACACTTTTTTGCTAATTGTAATTCAATGCAGTATTACTCCCTTTCTTTTCCTCAACATTTTTTTCCTTTCCTGCCCACCTATAGATTTTTCATTTTAACATGTATAGTTAAGAAAGGCATGTCTTACTTAGGAAATACAATAAAGGAAACAATGATAAATTTAAAATCTGGTAAGTTCCAGAGAGGCAAAGAGAGCCCTGGCCTGGAATCTGGGAGACCAGATTCTTTTTTATTTTTGAACTGAGATATAGTTGGCATACAACATTGTATTAGTTTTAGGTGTACAACATAATGATTTGATACTTGATATATGTATATATTGTGAAATGATTACTACAATAAGTTTAGTTAACATCCATCACCTCACATAGTTATAAAATTTTTTTCTTATGGTGAGAACTTTTAAGATCTACTCTTTTAGCAACTTTCAAATATACAATACAGTACTGTTAACCATAGTCACCATGCTGTACATTACATCCCCAGAAGTTATTTATCTTATGACTGGAAGTTTGTACCTTTTGACCTCTGTCACCCATTTTGCCTATCCACCACATCCCACCTCTGGCAACCACCAATCGTTCTCTGTTTCTATGAGTCGGGTTTTTTTTTTTTTTAGATTCCACATGTAAGTAAGATCATATGGTATTTGTCTTTCTGTCTGACTTATTTCACTGAGCGTAATGCCCTCAAGGTCTATCTATGTTGTTGTAAATGGCAAGATTTCCTTCTTTTTATGGCTGAATAATATTCCATTGTATGTATATATATCACATCATCTGGATCATCTGGTAGTTCTATTTTGAATTCCTAGGAACCTCCATACTGTTTTCCACAGTAGCTGTACCAATTCACATTTCCACCAACAGTGCACAAGTATTCTCTTTTCTCCGCATTCAACGCTTGTTATTTTCTTGTCTTTTTGATAATAGCCATTCTAACAGGTGTGAGGTGATATTTCATTGTGGTTTTGATTTGTATTCCCGTTATGATTAGTGATGTTGAGCACCTTTTCATCTGTTTGCCATCTGTATGTCTTCTTTGGAGAGACTGGATTCTTTATCTAGTCCTGCCCCTAACTGGGCCCATCATTTTATCCCAAAGCCATACAATGGCAGCTTACACACCAAGTCTGACAAATAAATTACAGATGTTCTTGTTATAACCTGTGCAGTATTTGTGAAAAAAAATTGAGCGAACGTTTGAAAATTAAGAGATTTCATTTAAAAATCTGGATTTCTGGCTTCTCATGAAAAAAATCAGAAGACGTGGCCCCACTGAGTCTATAATTCCTTATTGCAACAGTCAGCAATAGCTGAGTAGCCATTGCTTCCTTTGGTAGAGGCAGATAATTTCCAGTTTGCCACAGAATTCACCTGTCCATTTTGCTCATGTAGGGTATCTGCTTTGTGATCAGTTTCCTCACCTGTCAAAGGGAGAGATTGGATTGAATGTTGCAAGTTGGACTGCTTAAGTATTTATTCATCTTTTAAGATCCAGGATTCTGTAGCAGTACTAACTAAAAGACTGATTTAGAATTGACTAAATGATATAAGGACAAAAAAAAAAGCCTAAATTATTTATTTTTCCTTTTTTCAGTTTGTGTTCTTATGCTGCTGATAGTCTGTGTTTACCCCTGGGAGAAAAATAATGATAAATCACAGATGCCTGCAAAAACTGCAGTCTCTCTCTGTGTGAGAATTTACACCAACTTAAGTGGATAGTTATTTACACATAAAGCTGTTAAGCTCTTGGAAATCTCTGGGTTTAGTGGGGTTAAATCAGAACTTTGACATAATTTTAACACAGTTTTATTTTCCTGTGACCTCCGTGGCTCCTAGCTCCTATATAATCCCAAAATCATAGCTATTCCAAAGGGATCATTTCCTTCTGTATTCTGCTCTACAAAGACTGTGCAGTAGAGAGCTTCACAGGCACCAAGGAGGGAAGGAACAAATTCCTGAGTTCAGATGTGCGAGGCTCTATCCCACCTACAAAAGCCCTGGTGCTCTTGGCCTCACCTTGGCCCCAGACATGGCTCCATGCAGAGAAAATGGCCAATGAAAGATGGAATTAGGTTTCCTTGTAATAAAAGTTACAGTTTCGGGGCTTTGACATATCACTTCCCACCTTGTCAGGACTTGCCTTCAGGATGGGTAAGGGCATGGATGCTGTCACGAACCATCAACACTATGCGGACATCTTTGGTTGACTGAAGAGTTGGCCTTCCATTATAAGATCTGGATGAAGTACATTACTTTCGAACTAATTAAAATAATTTATCTGTACATTATTTGGGATTTTCTCTGTAGACACTAAGTTATCTTCTAGTAACAATTGTTTCGTTTTTTCCTTTTCAATTTTCACACTTTTGTATACCTTCTATGATTTTTTATCACTTTAGTATACGGTGCAGGATCTCTAGTACATTTGGAATGAAAGTGATGCTGGCCGAGATATGATCTTAAATGGAATACTTTAACATTTTACCATTATCGTCAATCTTTGTTGTGAGGTTTTTTGTGTGTTTGTTTGTTTTATGATATGTGTTATCAGGCTAAGAAGTTCCTTCTATTTCTATTTTAAATTCCTTCTATTTCTGTATGCTGACAGTGTTTAACATAAGTGGATGTTGAATTTTATCTAATTTTTTTTCCTGTATCTATTAAGATGAATCACATGATTTTTCTCTTTTAATTGGTTAATGTAATCAACTACATTAGTCAAAGTTCTAATGTTAATTTAACCTTGAATTCCTGGGGATCTCTGAACTTAGTCATGGCTTCTTAATTAAACTGGATGCCTAATTCATTCACTTTTAGCCACTATTTCCAAAATATTTAAGTCTAGTTATATATTTTCCCATAAATGTTGCTCTCACTATATCCCATAAGTTTAGATATGTAATATTTTAATTAACATTCAGTTTTAAATGTTTTCCAATTTCTGTTATGATTTCTTAAGTGCCATTAATTCTTTTAATGTGCTTTTGAATTTTTAAATGTATGGAAATTTTATATTTTTCTGCTTTTTTGGAATATTTGAAATTCTAACTTAGTTGCATTGCGGTCAGAGAATTTTTTGGTAGCAAACTAATCCTTTTAATTTGAGACTTCCTTGTTAATTTTGTTGTTTAAATCTTCTACCTCCTAGTTTTTTTAGTATGCTCAATCTATCCGTTACTGAGAACGTCCCTCACTATCATCGTAGACTTATCAAATTCATTTGTAAATCTGCCCATTTAAATAAATATAACTTACATTAGAAAGAGATCTGCCAGGTAGTTGCAAAGAGATCATACAGCAGGGATGACTCTTCAGATATGTTCCAAACTGGGATACAGATACCTGACCCTATGATCCTGCATCTACCAGGCTGTCCCCAAGGAGAGGGGTGATATACGTGAGGTGAGGGCAATTCCTGGGAAGGGACAGAGCTCTGAGCCATCACAAGGCAACACCTGGATGCTGATGGAATGGTTAACTCTATATTGAAGAGTAAATCTGGGTGGTACATCAGAGCATCCACTACTGTTAATTGCATGCATTATTCAGACCTGCTTGCTTCAAATAATAAGTTCATCAAATCTCGTATCAGTTCCTCCAGGACTCTTTGCTTTTTTTCCTGGAGAAACTTAGAAGAACAAGATTAGTAGAGCAGAATACAGCCTCTCATGCTGTAGCTAGTCTCAAAGCCATAACTGATTCCCTCCCTCCCTTCACTCTCAGGTAGTACCTCTTTTGCTCAGGGGTTTACCCTGTGAGTGACTAAGATCCGCTTTGAGTAGTCTGAGCCTCTGCTCATCATTTTCAGGCTGTGGCAGCTGTACTTATCCATTCGCCTTCAAAATTGGCAAGGGAGTACCAGGAGATGCCAGATATGCCTGGTGCTAAATATATCTCCTGCTGATGACCACTCCAAAATGGTGACACTTCCTTTCCTGCTAATTCATTGACATAAGAAGCCTAAAGAGACAGGCAGTCATAACTTACAGGCTAATAGAACATTTGCTGTGTCTTCTGGTAGAAGCATTTCACTCTTAGAACCAGGACTCCTGGATCTGCAGAGTGTAGTTTTAATAACAGTAAGCACAAATTCCCCAAGTTGGTCTCTGGGAATGATAGTAAGCGGGGCCACTCTTATTCCATTTCTTAGTTCCTGGACCCACGTATTCTACCTATTGTGGCCGTAGCGCCATATAATGATTTTTGATTTAGGGTGTATTTCCCATATTCACAGTGTATCATCTCTAAGCTGGTCCCTCAGGCATGCCTTCAAAGGGCCATTTCTCATTCTTTCAGGCCATCAGCTTCTAAGAGTAAGGTATATGACAGTACTGTGGTCATTTGCCCTCTACCTTTCTCTCTTGGTCCAAGTCAGTGTTACATAGGATCCTCTGCTGATGGACCAAACACTCTGTGAGTCCGCATATAGTGGTGCTAGTTGAGGCCCAATGGGAAGGAAAGGTAAATTCATAAGAGTATTTTTCAATTTGCATCAAAATGAATTGCTGCCCCTTTCAGGATAGAAAAATCTAATATAATCAACTTGCCACCAAATAGTTGGCTGATCTCCTTGAATGGTGGCTGAATTGAGGACTCAGTGTGGTCTCCTTTGCTGGGAGGTTGTACATTTGGTTTTGGAAGTAGCTATCTGCCTTCCTGAGTGGCTGCCCTTACTGCTGGGCTCATGCCTAACCTCCATCCCAGCCACCATGGCTATTCCATTTGTGGTCACGTTGTGCCAGCACTGGGTGGCCACTGGCAGAAGTTGGATAATGTCAACTTGCCAAGTCATCCAGTCCATTGTGTTGATAGTGCCTCTTCTGTTGTTGATGTTCTCTGGTGGTTATTAGCATGCGAATCAAAGATCTTTACTATTTGTTCCTATTCCCGTAGTTCATCCACATACCTTTTCCTCAGACCTCCTTGTTCCTGACCTTCCAATCTTTCGTTATCCAGGCCACTTTCTTCTCTCACAAAGTGATGCCTATAAGCATCACTCTGCCCACTGAGGGGATTTCCTCTCATCCCTGCCTTTCTGGGACATTCCTGAGTGAGGCAGTAGTGCAGCTGCCGTCCATTTTTAGCCTGTATCCACATATTGATCTGTCTGGCCTATGAACCAAGCTTGACCTTTTTCTCCTCTGCTAGCTTGTCACAAAGAACCTCCCTGCAATGTGGCCAAACATGTGAGTAGAGGGAGAAGCACCAGTGCAACACTTGTGGATGCCATGGGAATCTGGGTACCAGCTTATGCTTCTTACTTACGCCCTCTGCCCTGTTCATGGTTGATCCCATATGTTCTGCTTCTGTCTTATGGTGGATTGTTTCAGGACCTTCCTCAACTTATGGTTTGGAGGGTCTGAAGGAACCCAGCTCGTGATGGACTGTTCTGTCCCCACGGCCACTTGATGTCCCACGATTGCGTGCTCTGTCTCTACCAGAGTTCAGTCGCGTGCCAGGAGAAGATTTTCTAATGGTCTACAGTTCTCTGCTGCAAATGGTATGTCCTTGCTCCACAACCCTAGTGCTGATGATGTGATTTTGCTTTGGAGTTTATCATAACTCCATACAGTGTCTTTACCCACCCAAATGTCTTTAAACCCCTAACACTGCTAGGATATATGGCCCATAGCTCAGGGCTGTTTGCGCCACATCCTGGACCTCCTAGAGAGCCCTTGAGTGCTCTGAGCCCCACTCAGTGGAGGCAGCCTTCCATGTTACTAGATAAATGGTTCAAAGCAACATTCTTAAATGTGACAGTTATCATTTTATTGCCTCTCAGTTCCAAATCTACCCATCATCACTCTGCTTATGATACCAGAGCTGTATCTTGTAAATGTTTTTCTTTTGCCAGTTCGCATATAGTGAAGCTTTGCCAGTAGAAGGCACTGGAAGGGGTTTTTCTTCCTAGTTTTGGTGTGCTATCCTTGCTTATTGCTCTTGTGGCTCTTAGCTGGCATGTGGGACGTCCACGGCACTCCTTAATTTCAGTTGGGATGATGGTATTATGAAGTAGCAGAGGCCAAGTGGCAGTACTTCTGAAAACAAGGTAGCCACACCTTGCTACCCTAAAGAGCAGCAGGGGTGTACCAGTAATTAGAATGCCTTGGCCTACAAAGCCCTTTGGCAGTAGTTAGCTGATTGTGCTGTCCCAGTAACAAAATTTACGGGCAACCTACTAGCATATTGCTTGATCTATATAACCAAGAACGCTCTAGCTCTGATAACAGAAAATCTGACTTGCATCAACACAGTGGTGAGTCACAGCCTCGTTTCCAGACCTACGCCAATTTATAGACCCATAGTCCCTTGATTGAAGGGAAGTCTGAGTCCCCCTGAGGAAAGACTCTGTAACATCACCACAAATATGTACTATAAATCTTTCTCTAAGCCTTCTACAAGGGATCTGTGGCAGTACTGGAGTGACTACACATTGGAGGAAAAGGAAATGCACAGACCTTTCAGAGATTACTAGATGGTGGCTTTGAACTGATGCTAATTCCTGGGGACACAGTTAAAGTAAGAGGCTTACAGCAATCAAGTAACAAATGGAGTCTTAGTTCAAGTCTTAATCATCCTAGGACCAGTTCACCCCCAGACTCGCTTCATGGTTGTTTGCTCCAGTTCCTCAATATATAATTTGAAGAGATATACCGGGCAATAGATGGAGTATCTACATGTCTCTCTGATACATTGAGGGAGAGCCTTATGGTAGGAAGGGCCAAGTAGAAGCCCCTGAAATTTCTCCTTACTACCAAGATAGTTAACCAGAAGCAACACTGTATCCCTGGGGGGAATTTCAGACGTTAGCAACACCATACAAGTTTTAAAAGGTGTAGGGATGTGATACATATCACATCTCCATTTAACCCATCTGGTTGAAGTATGCAAAAGTTGAGTGGATCTTGGAGAAGGACTGTGGACCATCGTAAATTTCATCAGGCGTTGATTCCAGTTGGAACTGACATCTCAGCTACAGTGTTTTTAATAGAGCAAATCGACATGGCCCTTGGCATTTGATATGCAGCTAGTGACCTGGGTGGTGATGTTTTCTCCATGCCAATTTTCACGGACCACCCGAAGCAGTATGTTTCTACCTGGCAGAGCCAACAGTATACCTTTACATCTTGCTTTAGGGCTACGTCAATTCTCCTGCTCTCTGCCATAATATAGTCTGCAATGATCTTAATCATCTTGACCTACAAAATGTCACACTGATCTACTACATGGATGGTGTTATGCTATTTTATCTGATGAATAGGAAGTAGCAAGTACTTTGATGCTTTGAAAAACATATATGAACTAGAGGGTGGAAAATAAAGCACTTAACATTTCAGGGGCTCATCACTTCAGTAAAATTTCTGGGGTTGAGTCGTCTGGAGTATATCAAGATATCCCCTCCGAGGTGAAATACAAGTTGCTGAACCTTGTGCCACACACCACGAAAAAAGAGCAACAATGATCCATAAAGCTTTTTGGACTTGGGAGTCAACATATACCACATTTGAGTGTGCTGCTTCAACCTATCTACAAAGTTAGGTTGCCAATTTCAACTGGGGCACAGAGCAAAACAGAAAAAAGGCTCTGCAGCAATTTCAGGCTGCATTACAAGCTGCTCTACCACTTGGCCTTATAATCCTGCAGATTCAGTGACATTTGAAGTCTCTGTGGCTACTAGGAATGCTGTTTAGAGCCTCTGACAAGCACCAATAGATCACAGCATAGACTTCTAGGATGTTGGCGCAAACCTATACCCTCCTTTGCTGATAACTATTATCATTTTGAGAAACAGTTTCTGGTTTGCTGCTGATCCTTGGTGGAGACTAAATGCCTAATTATGGCACATCAGATGACCATGTAGCCAGAGCTCTTATCATAAACTGGGTGTATCTGACACACCCAGCCATACGTTGGGTGTGCATAGCATAAATTTATTATCAAGTGGAATGGTATATAGGAGACTGAGCTCAGGCAGGTGCAGAAAGTACA